>NW_006408629.1:9907848-9962636 GCF_000296735.1 Chrysochloris asiatica
TATTTGATTGTTCCTGTAGCACTTTCCTGGCTTCCTTATTGTTCTCAACTCAATTGTATAGTGTTTTGATAACGTTTTATAATCATTTTTCTCAATTCCTTCTCAGGCATTTCCAAAGCCTGCCCATCTTCCAGTATGGAGTGTAGTTCTACTTCCAGCTTATTTGCCTCAATCAATTTATCTCATTTCTGGACATGGGCTGATTCAGTCATCTGCTTTTTTTTTTTGGGGATATTCAGGAGTTATCTGTGGCCTTAATACTTAGTTGTGTGGGTGTGGGTGTGGGTGTGTGTTTAATGCTTTCTTATTGCCTCCGTGTAGATGTGATCAGCTTCCCTTTCACTCTTCTTCCTGAGAAATTTCAAGATGCCACTGTTGGTCGTTGTGACATAACTCAGGATTTAATTTTGGGCCTATTTCCTCTTTATTCAGCCTGCCCTGCTCCACAATCCCCATTCAGGCCTTTTTCCTGTGGCCGTTTTGCACTGCGGTTTGGTTTTGGATGGAAACTGTCACTTCAAATTTCAAGGAGATCTGTGCACATGCATAGTAGAACCCTCCAGAGGTGGGGGTGGGGTGTCCACTCACTCAAGCACCCCTTCTGAATGGAGGTGCGCGGCCAGCGAGAGACCAATGAACAGAAAAAGAATGTCCACACCTTTACCTCTACAGTTCTGTCAGGCATCCCATGGCTACTCTCATCCTTCCCCCACTTGGTCTCTCCCAAGATGGCGGCTCCAGGAGCAGCTGAGCGTCTTGAACTAGAAAGCAATGGGTGTCTTGCTTGTGCTTCAAATTCCCCTAACTGTAAGCCTTCCAACCTTCTAAATATTCCTTTATATGTTGTACAGAGTTCTAGTACCATCCCTGAGCCTACTTGGTCTGGTATTCTGTGTTGTTGCTGATGGAGCTCCTCACTGTACATCTACCTGATCTGCCATCTTGTTTGTTCTCCCCATTATCTTTTAATTTCATTTTTACATGAGTTTTTAAAGTCCTTTGTATACTTTTAGAAAAGAATAAACTTACTTGAGAAGAGGCAATTTTTTGGTAAGAACAACTCCTCTGGTGGGGGCACAAGTGCTTGGACCTTACAGACAATTTTGTTGTAGGCATTTTTGCTAGAGGCATTCAGTATGCTCTTAGTATCCGAAAATGTCTTACAGAGGAAATGTAGAGTATTGGTTAATACATAGGCTTATTGCTTTTAGGTGCCATCGAGTTGGTACCGATTCATAACGACCTTATGCACAGCAGAATGAAACACTGCCCAATCCTGGGCCAACCTCACTACTGTTGCCATGCTTGAGTCCATTATTAAGTGGACGATAAGTTCAAAAAACCCTGCCTTAATGTGCTGTGTTGTCATCGTTTTTGTTGTTAAGTACTGTGGAGTTGTTTCCAACCCATAGTGACCCTGTACAGGGTTTCTGAGGCTGTAAATCTTTACGGGAGCAGAAAACCTCATCTTTCTTTCTAGTGGAACAGCTGGTAGATTCAAACTGCTGACATTGTGATTAGCAGCCTGATTTGTAACCACTACTATAGCCCTCAGACTTAAAACATTTACTGATAAAGATCAAAGAGCACAGCCTTCCATATGGATTACATCTCAATGTAAAGAAAACAAAAATCCTCACCACTGGACCAATAAACAACATTCTTATCAATGGAGAAAACATTAAAGTTGTCAAGGATTTTATTCTTCTTGGATCAACTATCAACAGTCATGGAAGTAGCAGTCAAGAGATCAGACGATGTATTGCATTAGGCAAATCTGCTGCACAGTAAATTTTTAAAGTGTTGAAGAGCAGAGATGTCAGCTTGAGGACTAAGGTGCGCCTGACCTAAGCCATGGTATTTTCAGTAACCTCATATGGATGTGAAAGCTGGACAGTGAATAAGGAAGATCGTAGAAGAATTGATGCCTATGAATTGTGGTGTTGGAGGAGAATACAAGAAATGCAGCCAGAGTGCAGAGGCCAAGATGGCCAAACTTCGTCTCTCATACTTTGAACATATTGTCAGGAGGAACCAGTCACTGGAGAAGGATATCATGTTTGGTAAGATGGAGGGTAAGAGAAAAAGAGGAAGACCCCAACAAGATGGATTGGCCAGGTGGCAGCATCGATGGACTCAAGTGTGGCAACAGTAGTGAGGTTGGCCCAGGATCGGACGTTGTTTCGTTCTTTTGTGCATAAGGTATGAGTCAGTGCCGACTGGATGGCACCTAATAGCAGCTATAGCCTTTGTTTATGTTTGATACTCTTCTTGGTCACTGAGATTTTGTAGTAGAACTCTTCCTTTTCATTTTAAATATTCTTTATAGTTATTTATAACAATGTACTTCAAAGCTACAAAATTTTAACAGTACTTAGTTTATCCCTCCCCCCACCCCTCACCCCCCACCTTTCTGGCACTAAAATGGTGATTTTTATTCATAGGACTATAAAACTGTATAGAAAATAGCAGCTGTGGTTAGACTCAGTAAATAAGGCAGGAAAATGGTAGACAATTTACTGCCTAGATGTTTTAGTTCAGTCAAGTATAATTGATGTCTGTGTAATGTTACTCTTTAGATTATTTTAACCAGAAAATGTTGAGCATTATATCATTTTAAATTACTTTTCTGCAAATTATAGCTTTTATTGGATATCTCAGTTTTATTGTATAAATGCACTTATAGCAAATGAATGTGACCTATAACCACCCAACCAACTACTGCCATGGAGGCAATACTGACTCATAATGACTCCGTATGGGTTTCCGAGACTACATCTCTCTTGAATCAGTCAGCCTAATCTTTCTCCGACAGAACAGCAGGCGAGTTTGAGCCACTGACCTTGATGTTAGTAGATCATTACTTACAGTGCCACCAGGACTCCTAAATAGGTGATAGTGGTGCTGTAGGATAAGCCCTGACTGCTTGCTGCCAGATGGGCGCTTCAGACTCAATCAACCTCTCCTTGGAAACACTATACAGGATTCAGTGCTTATCCTAAAGTGCCACACCAGAATTCTGGCAGTCTGTGATTATTGTTGTTAAGTGCCGTCAAGTCAGTTCCGACCCATAGTGACACTGTTGTAGGGTTTCAGAGGAACAGCTGGTGGATTTCACCCACCTACTTGTGGTTCAAACTGACTTTGTGTTCCAGCTCATTTGATACACTTAATTCCTAGTGATGTTTTGAGAGCAGTTGTAGTATCTTTATAATCAGTACAACCATGTGACAAATGTCTTAGAAGGCACACAGCTTAAAATATAAAACATATATAAAAATATCAGTGAAATAGAAAGTAGTACCTAAAATTATCCTGTTCCATACTGGCTAATATTTTTTATGGACGTATCTGTAGCTGATTCTAAGAGACACCAGGAAGCCAGAGCTTTTTATGTTGATCAGTTTTATACATGGGGAGGAGACAAAATGAGGTGTCTGGGTTTACTTTTTGTTACAAATGTATCTATTAATATGTGCTGTATTTAAAAGGCGCTGTGGTGACACTAGATTAGTAAATCACAAGATTGGTGGTTCTAATCCAGATGAGGCTGTCTGCTCCTGTTTTGGAAACTATATAGGGCCGCTGTGATTCAGAATCAACTCAGTGGCAGTGGGTTTGATTTTGGTTTGGTTTTATGTGCTGTAAAGTGACATTTAAGCATCATTGTAACTAGTAAATCTGAGGGAGGTAATTACACATGTGGATTTAAAAGAAAACACTAGAGTGAGCGGGTCAAAAGTAAGAAGTTTATCTGCTTATAATTTTCAAACTCCTGCCCAAAGTATTTCGTGTGTTTTTCTGTATTGTTGAGTTGAATCTGATTCATAGTAACCTTATAGGATAGAACAGAACTCTACCCCATAGGGTTTTCCCCCTGGTGTGGCACTGTGGGTTAATGCGCCAGACTGCAAAGCCGTTTGAACTGCTAGGTCGGTGGTTCAAGCTCACCAGCTGCTCTTTGGAAACCCTATGCAGGGTCAGTATGGGTCGGAACCGACTCGATGGTACTTAACAACAACAGTCTTTACAGGAGCAGATCACCATGTCTTTTTTTCTGTGTTTGGTATGGTGGTAATGGTTGTGTGCCGTGGAGTCGGTTCTGACTTATAGTGATTCTGCATAGAGTTTCTATGAGGCTGTAAATAGAGGCTGTAAATCTTTATGGGAGCAGAAAGCCTCATATTTCTCCCAAAGCGCAGCTGGTAGATAGTGGTTTGAAGCCTGACTCGGAACCCACTACCCTACCAGGGCTCATTAGTATTTAGTATAATAGCATTGAACTCTATTAATGGAGCATTTCATTGTTTACAAAATGTTATGACCCATTTACTTTGTTTGATCCTTGTGGTAACCTAAGTAGACAGAACAGGTATTGTTATCCCAGTTTTGCCAAGGAGAAAAACTGAGATTCCAACACAAACTCAGTGGTGGAGCTAGGACTAGAGTTCCCAGGTTATTCCTCACCATACTTTATTCCTCTGAAACCTTAAGTGATTATTTATTATAGTCCACATTTGCGAAAAGAAGAGGAAATGTGGTGGGAGGTCTCAAGAATCTTGTCCAGTAGAAACAATCCAGTGACTCGGAGCCCATAATTACTGAAGTACTACTAAGCCCTGTTGGTTTAGGACTCAGCTTCACAACAGGTGCTATAAAGACCTTATTAACTTCATAGCTAGCACTTAAATTCTGCCTTGTTCTAAGTTTCAGTAAACCAGGATCCTACCCTCAAAGACTTTATGAGCCAACATTGAGGTAACTTTCATTAATACTTCATTTTAACGTGTCTGAATATTGCTATTTTCAACATTTACTGTGGACTTTTTCCCAGCAAGGCAAAGATGAATGACATATAAGCCCTTTTAAGAGGAATTCTCCATGTGTAAAACAAAATTTATAATTTCAATTTATCCCTTCTCTGTGGGCCATACAAAATTATCAACTTAAAAATTAGCCTTTTATATTTGGTCAAACATTTCATTAACGCATGTGATGTGGCATGGCACTAGGATAAGCATTGGAGTTCTGTAGGATAAGCACTGGACTGCTAATCACAAGGTCAGCAGTTCAAACCCAATAGCTGCTGCTCAGAAACCCCTATAAATTGGAAGCAGCTTGATAATATTTAACAACAAGAACAACATAGGATAAACTAGACCCTAAGAATTTTCTAAACTTTCTTCTCTGGTAACCTCTGACTTTACTATGTGCAAAAATTTACCAGGATTAAAATCTCCTTGAAAGGTAAATATTATTATTCTAGAAAGGTCAATAAAGAGCAGATTTGGGGACTCAGGAATAGTATAATTAATAGGGCACTGCCTAATTATTAAAAAAAAAAAAAGAACGTCCCAAACTCTGTACCATGGCCACTAAGAAACAAGATAGTCTTAACACGTTGGCAAGACTACATTGTTCCTAAGTACCGTCAAGTTGGTTCCGACCCATAGCGACCTTTACAGGGTTTCCAAAACTGTAAATCTTTACAGGAGCAGAAAGCCTCATCTTTCTCCCGTGGAGTGGCTGGTAGTTTCGAACTGCTGACCTTAAGGTTTGCAGCCCAAATCTTAACCACTATGCTACGGAGCTCTGGTAGCGTAGTGGTTACTAATCCGGCTGCTAACCTCAAGGTCAGCAGTTCGAAACTACCAGCGGTTCCATGGGAGAAGGATGAGGCTTTGTGCTCCCATAAAGATTTACAGCCTTGGAAACTCTGTACAGGGTCGCTATGAGTCGGAACCAACTCCACAGTACTTAACAACAACAACAATGCTACCCAAGATCCTCAAGAGACTACATTAGAACAGTGAATAATGTCAAGTTTATTACAAATCAGGTTGCTTTTTATATATTGTCCAAGAATATAACCCAAACCAGAAAAGAGTAAAGTGAATATAATATCTCTGGAAGTCTTTTTTTTTTTTTTTTTGAAATGGTTCTAACCTAAGAATGTTGTTGATAAATGCCATTGAGTTGGCTCCAACTTATAGCGAACCTGTGTAGGGTTTCCAAGGAGCAGTGGGTTTGAGCTACCAACCTTGTGATTTGTGGTCTAATGCTTATCCTAAGAATAAGTATGAATTTTAATTTTTATGTTTTATGGTCTACTGTTTTAGGGAGGGGAGGGAAACTGGTCAGAATAAAACATTTATTTCAAAATGATAGACATTTGGGATGTACAAAGATTATGTAGGTCTAGTGCAGGAAGATCATAGAAGAATTGCTGCTTTTGAGTTATGGTGTTGGAGGAGAATATTGAAAGTGCCATGGGCTGCCAAAAGAACCAGCCAGAGCGCTCCTTGGAGGTCAGTATGACCAAACTTTGTCTCTCATACTTTGGACTTTGTCAGAGGGACCAGTCACTGGAGAAAGAGATCATGTCTGGTAATGTGGAGGGTCAGAGAAAAAGAGAAAGATCCCCAGCGAGATGGATTGGCAAAGTGGCAACATCAGTGGGCTCAAGTATAGCGACAATTGTGAGACTGGGCCAGAATCCAGCAGTGTTTTGTTCTGTTGTCCATAGGGTCGTTATGACAATAACAAGTGCAGGGGTGGGGTATGTCAGGCCCTCTGGCCATATAAGGCTTGTGAAATCATTTGGTCTGGTCCTGCCCAGGCAACCGCAGTTCCAGACATCACATTGTTGTTGTTAAGTGCCAATAAGAGTCATTGTGACTCATTTTGTTGTTATTGTTAAGTGTTGTCAAGTCGGTTCTGACTCATAGTGAGTCTGTATAGGGTTTCTGGGAGTGACTGGTGAGCTTGAACCGCTGATCTTGCAGTTCAAACCAACCTTGTAGTCCAGTGCATTAACCCACAGCACCACACCAGGACTCCATTGGGAACTCATAGTGATTTTTGAGGAGCAACCGGTGAGTTTTAACTGCCGACCTTGAGGGTCAAACCTACTTTGTGATCCAGTGCTTACTAGTGCCATGCCTCATCACATTAGGGAGTAAGTTAATGAAATGTTTGACTAATTATAGAAGGCTAATTTTTAAGTTGATGATTTTGTATGGCCCATGAGTGACGTTAGAAATTTTGGCAAAATAAAGGTTCCTCACCCTTGGTCTAGTGTAACAAACCTGCCTTGAAAATTCTATGGAACAGTTCTTACTGGGGCTTATTAAACACATGGAGTAGCTGTTAGTTGGACTTCACTCTACAGCAACTAGCAACAACGAAGAGTAATGAAGAGGGAGAAAGAGGAGTCCAAGCCTGTGGACTGGGGGGAGCAAGGTGGGGGTGAAACAAGGTACAAAGGTGAAGTAATCACAGCAGCAATGCATGCTTGAGTGAAAACAAGGTATTTTTAATAGGCAGTAGGCATATGGTTTTACAGGCTGGTCAGTAGCAAAGCAGACACTGTTTAGTGTAGGTGCCTTTGGGATTTGTGGAAGCATGGGTGAGGTGTGCAGACTGATTTAGTTGGTTTATTTATAGATTTGACTGTTGGGTCTTTGAGACCTAGAACAAGAGAGTGCTTGCTATCGAGATTTCTTTTCACATATTGTAACCTGAACTACCACTGAGTGGTTATACTTCTACAAAATGATCCTCAGTGTTGTGATTACTCTAAATGAAATAAGAATTGTAAATTAGATGCTTAAAAATGAGGCCATTTTTTGAATTTTATAGTTGAGATAAAATCTTAAGTGGATACTTAAATGAAAAAGGGCTTCCCTTTTTTTAAAAAATGTTTAAATACAAAAATCCAAATATAGAAATGGAAAAGTACAATTGCTTAAAAATACCTTTTTACTTTTGACATAGTGGTTACAAATAAGGCTGCTAACCTCACAGTCAGCAGTTTGAAACTACCAGCTGTTCCACGGGAGAAAGATGAGGCTTTCTGCTCCCATAAAGATATACAGCCTCGGAAACCCTGTACAGGGTCGCTATGAGTCGGCACATAACAACAACTTTTGAAAAGCTTATTAACTTTTCTTTAAATAGTGGTTCCTGTAATATATTTTGTAATAAATATGAGGGTCAGAAAGTATTAACTACTTGGGTTCCAGTTCATACATGCTCAGGTTTATTCCAAACAAAACATGTTTACACATGTCTCTGCAGTGAGTTTGGATAGTTGCAGAAAAGCTCTCTCAGTAATACAGTTGTCTTGCTTTAATTAGGGAACGTGCAAAAATAAGAGATGATTTTTGTGTCATGGATAAAAACAATTTTGAGGTTAGGGCTGATAACAAATTTTTAACAAAACTCAAGTGAACATCATCCCGAATCATTGAAGCTTTTGCAACGAATTGTGGGAATGTGGTTCCACATGCAACAACAGTTTTTGAATGGGTCAAGTGTATTAAGGAAGGTTGGGAAAATCTAAAAGATGAGCCAACAGAGGGCTGGCCTGTACCCTTGAGGAATGAAAGATACTGAAGTCCAGAAACTGCTGTGGACTTAAGAGTGAATGAAAGGAATGAAAATGTGGAAGAAGATCATAGAATTACCATTTATTTATGGATTACTTAGAAGTGTGGGATTTATTTTATGACCCAGCATATATTCCATATTTATTTTATTAATATTCCATACTTATGCTGCAGTTTTATGTTGTGTTGTAATGTTTTGTGTCAATTATATCAAATTGGTTGATAGTACTGTTCAGATCTTTTATTACTTTTTCTTTTCTTTTGTGTGTTTTGAATTTTTTGTTAAGTTTTTATTGTGAACTGAGTGATCGACTTCTTTATCCTTTTATGTTTCAAAGGAGATTAGCTCAAGATACATCATCTTAATAGATGCATCCAGCCTCATTAACATCATACAAGGGAGGAGTCACAACACATAGGATAATCACATCAGATCAAGGTTGATCACATCACATCATATCATGGTGTTACTTGTATTGTTTTAGATCTTGTCATGGAGGTGATAACTACATCTTAACTGCTAAATCACTGAAAATCCTGGCCCAGTCAAGTTGACACAAAATCTTAGTTATTATATGTGGTATATCTTTTTTTCATTTTTATTCATAATCTTTTTGAATCTTTAAGTTTAAATGCATCTTATAGATTGTGTATAGCTGGTACTTGATTTTAAAAACACTTAATGTGACAGTGTGCCATTTATTTAGGATGTTTCATCCATTTACCTTTAATGTAATTATGGAGTATGTTTTTACATTTGTTTCATTGGTTCCTTTTGAGTTTGTTTATCTGTAGCTCCTTTACTGCTAACTTTTGAGTTACAGGAAGTCCTTGAGTTATGAATGTCTGAGAAATGGACAACTCCTGCCCATCCTCTAATACAGGGCTTCAGACCAATTCTGTCTTGCATCGAAGCGAAATAGGAGCAGACCGGGATTTTTACAATTTGAGTGATTCATCATGCAACTGCAATAGGAAAATGTATGGGTTGAAGTCCTAGAACGGGGGAAACTCAGAAGAGGTGTATGAGCCCTTTCATCATTCTGATGCATAAGATTGGATTTTTGAAGGACTGTAGAAAGTTACACACATTCATAGTAGAGCAGTTGGCCTCCATCTTTGAATGGGACAGTGCCTTCTTTGAAGCTCGATTTTAATGTTATATAAATTTGCCCTCACTTTGAAACAATTGAACCAATTCCTTCACAACAAATTTTCATCACAGTTACCTTCACTTGCTGTACATGAAGCTTTTAAGTCATTGCAAAGATTCAATAAGAACCATAGGAGCCTGTTCCAACTGGCCTACAAATTCTTAAAGACAGGAACAGATTTCTGTGTAACTTGGGGACTGCCTGTAATTGAGTACTTCTGAATATTTTCACTTCTGAATATTTTCCCTATTGCCTTCTTAGCTATACATCTTTTTTTTTTTTTCTCCTGCCTCAGATTTATTTGTACAAATAGCACAGGAGGACACCAACTCCATACAGATGGTAGCCCAAAGGGTCTGCCCTCAGATGGAGAACTCTATTCCATCTTTGTGGGGGCCTGGGCACCTTTAGGAGCCTGAGGTGAGGCCTTGGCTGGGGCTGGACTTGAAGCCTTGGCTGGAGCTTTAGTTGAGGCCTTGGTTGAAGCTTCAGCCTTAGTTTTAGCACTGGCCTTGGACTTTGGCCAACAGAGCCTCAGACCCTTAGCAGTGCGTGCCCGAGTACACTTCCCCTGCTTGGGATCGGCAATGTAGGCCAGTTGACTGAGCTTGCAGTTGACATCCCTTGGGATCTTAGGCTTGACCTCCTTGGGCTTTATGAGAGCCTTGATAGCATCAGCACGTGCATCCATGACCTTGGCGTTGTTGGCCTGCATCTTCTTCAGGCCCTTCTTGTTGTGCTTCTTGGCAAAGTGCATGTTCCTCAGAAACTTGGGGTCCACCCCCTTGAGAGACTCATATCGTTGTGATCGGGGGTTCTTGATACCATTTCTGTGCCATTTTCGGGACTGGTTGTGTGTGGTGTTGTTCTTGGACTTGGCCATGCACTGGTTCTACACTGACGCCTGCAGCTCCCGGCACGTTAGGGACCAGAAGAGCTATACGTCTTTTTATTAATACTTTTTTAGTAGTTGCTCTAGGGCGAATAATATTCATCCTTAAGTTACTAAAGTCTATTTAGAGTCAGTATTGTACCACTGCTTTATACTTGACCCTTTTTACTTCTTACTTTACACCTCCTATTTCCCAGTTCATCTGTGATACTTTCTATTTCCCCATTCTCAATTTACAAATAGAATTTAAAATAATTCCTTTTAATATATATATACATATATATATAATTTCTCAATCTTTTGTGTTTTAGCTGCCCTACCTTTTCTATATGTTATAAACCACTCCTTACAGTGTTACTCTTCTTGCTTTAAACTGATAGTTTTATTTCAAGGAATTATGAGAAGAAAGAAAATACACTTTTATTTTTACTACTTAATAATTTCTGGTTGCCCTTTTCTTTCTTAAGTTGTACATTTGTGTCTGGTGTCACTTCCCTTCACCCTAAAGAGTAGCCTTTATAATTTCCTGTAAAGCACAGCTGTCTAAGATGAATTCTGTCAGCTTTCATATATGTGAGAAAGTGGTGTTTTTTTTTCTCTTGTGTTTGAAGTGTATTTTCTCTGGACAGAGAATTCTGAGTTGATTTATTTTCTTTTCAGCCCCTTAAAATGTTATTTTGTTATATTTTGTCTTCCACTATGATGAAAAATATTGTTCATCTGTATGTGACATGCTTTGTGACTGTTTAAAAGATTTTCTCTTTACCTTTGGTTTTCAGCAGTTTAGCCATAATATGTGGGTTTCTTTGTATTTATTTTGTTGGGGGTTTGCTGAGTTTTTTGAATCTAGAAAATGGTGCTTTTCACCAAACTTAATGCAATTTTAACCATTAATTTTTCAAGTACTTTTTCTGCTTCATTCTCCTTAGCCTCCTGTTGTATATTTGCTCCTCACCTCTTGACAGAGGTTCTAAAGACCAGGTTGTTACGAAAAAAATCAGTGTTACACATAAATGGAGGATGACTACATGACTACAAAACTGCCAAACCACTGAGAATCATGGTCCTGCCAAGTAAATACATAACCTTAAGCATCACAACCAGAGTTACTCTCACCTAGCCATCAGTGATCAGTACTGCCAGATATATGTTATTAGTGTACAAAGTAGGGCAAGTAGTAAATTTTTATTATTGTCATAAATATGAAATATCAGATGACAAGGTAGTTGATAAGCAAGGAGTAATCTGTCCAGTTCGTTGACTCTTTCGTATGTTATCTCCAGTCTCCTGCTGAACTCATTCAGTGACTTTTTAATATTAGTTGTTATACTTTTAAGTCCTAGGGTTCGTACTAGGCTCTGGGTTTTTGGGTGATTTGTTTTTTCTCCATTTGGTTCTTTTTTATAGTTTCAGTTTCTCTGCTGAGATTCTTATCTGTTTACACATTTTCTAAGTACTGTCTATATAGGATCAGCCACCACTTGTCAGTCAGTTTGTCATACTGTGGTGACTTTTGTGTTGCTGTGATGGTGGAAGCTATGCCACTGGTATTTGAGTGCCAGTAGGGTGACCCATTGTGGCCTTAAGACCTTGACGCCTAGGTCACACACAAAGGAAACTAACAGCTTCTTCTGCTTTTGTAAAAAGCCACTTATCCAAGAACCGCCAATGAGAAAGTAACAAGGTGGTCTCACCACTTTGCCCTATGTAATCCTATGTAAAGCTAGAACAAAAGCTATTTCAGGGAGCTTAGATTCTTTGGGACATTCGTCCACTGCTGCTGTGCCAGCAATAAAGTCTCTTCCTGTAATATCACTGGTGTTCGGGTTATTTCTTTCTCCCATTTGGGACATGTCTTCCTGCAACAGAGCTTGCAGATTTAGGACTAGGAAGAAAGAGAAATGGATTACTTCTGAATGTTTGTGCACTGAAAACCTTATGAATAGTAGTGGAACACTATTAGCACCAGAATATTGTCAGAGATACTGAGGATAAGCACTCATCTTCAGGGTCACTGTTCAGACTCCCCAGCTGCTCCTCGGAAACCCTATACATGCTTCTCAGAACCAACTCAGTGGCACTTAACAACAACAAAATCAGATACAGTGCTGGAAGCAGGTTGGGTGGATTGGCACAATGGCAGCAGCAATGGGCTCAAGTGTAACAATTGTGAGGTTGGCATAAGACTGGGCAGTGTTTCGCTCTGTTACACACATGGCCGCTATGAATTGGATTCAACTCAACGGCACCTAACAACAGCACCATATAGGGTCAAAGTGACAACAGCAACTTGAAAGACTTAATAGGAACCTTGGGGGCAGTGAGTTTGTTAATGGAGGAGGAACAACTTTAAAAAGGAGGGAGGGTCAGAATGGTTGCACAGTGGAATGTAATCAATAGTGTTTCTGATTTACACATATAAAAATGGCGGAACTGGTATATGTTTTGCTGTTTATATTCTCAACAGCCAAATAAATATTTTTTAAAAATTGAATCAGGGCAAAGGAGTAAACACAAGGTTCTATGATAGAGTATTACAAACATCTGATTTGCATAAGGGGAGTCCTGAGGAAGATATATTTAATCTGAAATTAGGTAGGTGAGAGATGAGCGAGAATGTGGATAAGAGTGTTATCCTAATTGGAAAGACAGCGTCAAAGTCGTGATGTAGAAAGAACCTTGCACATTTGAGATAACTCTGAAGGCTGCAGCTTAGAGAAGGAAGAAGAGTGTCACAAAACGAGGCTGAAGAGGTAGGCAGGGGCCAGTCCTCTTTAGGCCTTGTGGGCCACTCTGGGGATTCTCGCTTTATGCTCTGTGTACAAGGGGAAGCTACCCAAGACTTTTAGCAGGGAAATGGCATGATCAGTTTGTGTCTTAAAAGCATCATAGGCGCCACTGTGATCAAGGAATTCGAGAAGAGCAAAAGAGAAATTTAGGAGACCAATTTAGATGCTTTTAGAGTAATGACTTGGACTAGGATGATGCTGTTGAAAGGAAGAGAAGGAATATTTGAGGTCTGTTTTGGAGTTTGAAAGTATATCACATAACATATTAACCAAGATATGAAACAGTGAAAACTAAGGCAGCATATCTATTCATTTCCTGCAGAGTAGTATAATGGTATCAAATAAAGATCAATATGACCATAAACACACATACATATATTTTACTTTTGGGAACCCATAACTTATTAATACTCTAAAATCTACTAAATACAACGTCTGGGCTTCCTTTAAGGTCAGTTTCTGTAGACTTATTTTTTTCTTATGGGTCACATTTTCTTGTTTCATTGATTGTCTAGTAATTTTTTATTATATACTAATAGTGTTGGTGGTACATTGTAAAGAGTGGCATATTTTGTTTTAATTAATTTTTGGAGTGTTGATTTTTGTTTTGGTACGCATTTTAGTTATTGACTGAAAACCTTAAAATTGTGTTGTTGTTAGGTTGTTGTTAAGTGCTGTTTAATCTGTTCTGACTTATAGTGACCCTGTATTTGGTTTCCAGGGCCGAAAATCATTTTTTGGAAACAGAAAGCCTTATCTTTCTCATGCAGGATAGCTGGTGGGCTCGAACCTCCAACCTTGCATTTCTCCGTCCAGTGTATATCCTGTAGACCCACTGTGATTCCCTAAAATTGTACAGGTTTGGTTTTACGCTTTATTAGGATGGATTTGTAGGAAACTCAAGGGGTTTCCCAAGGCCCTGTAACATAATAGGATTCAATCTCTAAACCCTGGTTCCCTATAGATTTTATTGGAGCTTAATAAGTTATATGCTTTGTTGTTGTTGTTGTGAAGTGCATTTGAGTTGGGTCCGACCCATAGCGATCCTGTATAGGGTTTCTGAGGAGCAGCTGGTGAGCTTGAATCGCTGACCTTGCAGTTCAAACGCTGCAGTCTGGTGCATTAACCCACAGCCCCACACCAGGACTCCATGGTTTATTAGGTAGATCTTATTCTGAGCATGGATTTTATTCTAATGTAAAACCTTTCTAGTGTTTTAAAATGATGCCCAGGACACTAAAGTCTGTTTACTCTATCTTGGTTGGGCCTCCAGTGTTTTCCTACATTGCTTGACTTATAGTACACCTACTTCTTTCTTATTAATTGTCTTAATGACAGACAGTTCACGTTTTTTTCTATTGTAAAAAATCTATCTGATAATTTTTCACATTAATGATGCACATATGGCAGTAAGAATGCTGAGGTACTAGGCAAGAGTAACACTGGCTGTGATGTGCCAATTTGGCTGGGCACTAGTTCTCAGACAGTTATGTGTTAATATAATTTGGCAGTCATGTAATGACGTAGTTATCCTCTATTTTGTGATCTGATATGGTTATCCTCTATTTTGACATAGTACTAATTTTCACATAATATCTTAGTCTTTGGAACCTAGCCATGTTGATAAGTAAAAAGGGTGTATTTCTGTTCCATCTTAGTCATTACTCTAATGCAAAAAGCCTAGTGTAGTTATGCCCTGCCTATGTTAAAGATTTCTCTGCTCTTCATAAGGTTTTCAGTGACTAAGTATTCAGAAGTAGTTCGTCACTCCTTCTTCCTAGTCTGTCTTTGTCTGTAAGCTCATCTGAAACTTGTCCGCCATGGGTGACCCTGCTGGTATTTAAAATACCAGTGGCATAGCTTCCAGAATCACAGCATCTCACAAGCCACCACAATACAACAAACTGACACATGAGTGGTAGATAAACAACATTCTTATCAACGGAGAAAAGATTGAAATTGTCAAGAATTTCATTCTTCTTGGGTCAACTATCAACACTTGCGGAAGCAGCAGTCAAGAGATCAGATGACGTATTGCATTAGGCAAATCTGCTGCACAGGAACTTTTTTAAGTGTTGAAGAGCAAAGATGTCAGATTGAAGACTTAAGGTGTGCCTGACCCAAGCAAGCCATGGTGTTTTCAGTAACCTCATATGGATGCGAAAGCTGGATAGTGAATAAGGAAGACCATAGAAGAATTGATGCTTTTGAGTTATGGTGTTGGAATAGGATATTGAAAGTGCCATCGGCTACCAAAAGAACCAACAGGTCTGTGTTAGAAGAAGTGCAGCCAAAGTACTCCATGGAGGCCAAGATGGCCAAACTACGTTTCTCAGACTTCAGACATATTGTCAGGAGGGGCCAGTCACTGGAGAAGGATATCATGTTTGGTAAGGTGGAGGGTCAGAGAAAAAGAGGAAAACCCCCAGCAAGATGGTTTGGCAAAGTGGCAGCATCAGTGGGCTCAAACATGGCAACAATTGTGAAGTTGGCCCAAGATCGGGCAGTGTTTCATTCTTAGGTGCATAAGGTTGCTATGAGTCGGTACTGACTCAGTGGCACCTAACAATAACATGCTAAAGATTTAAGGAGATTTGGTAGCATAGTGGGTTAGTAGTTGGGTTGCTAACTGCAAGATCAACAGTTTGAAACTACCAGTGGCTCCACAGGAGAAAGATGAGGCTTTCTGCTCCCGTAAAGATTTATAGCCTCGGAAAACCTCTAGAAACTTGCAGTGAGTTGGAATCAACTCCACGGCACACAGCCACAAACACTATGCTAAGGATTTGCAAACTATCCTTGTAGAAACCTATTTCATTTTCCTCTGAATAGCTCCCTCCTCTTTAGTGCCCTAATCTCTCCCTATCTGGTGCCCTTTTGTTTTTCATTGTGGTGTGGATGAAAATTTACAGAGTAAGTTAGTTTTCCATTTGCTCTCCACCTCCTAGTTGTACTCTTGGACTCCAGTTTGTGCCACAATGGGAAATTGTCCTTTAAAAGAAAACTACAGTGATTGTAGACTAACATTTTGAGATTCCCTCCTCTTTCTTGCTCTGCCTATTATCCAGTACCTGAAAACAGTTGCATCCGCTTCTCTAGTTTAGTTGGAGACCTGTGGTGCTGTAGGAGCTGTAAGATATGCACTCTATCATAAGGCTGGTGTGAACAGCAAGGTTAGCAGTTCAACCTCACCAGCCACTCCCCGGAAACTCTATACAGAGTCACTATGAGTTGGAACCGCACTTAACAACAACAACAAGTAGTTGTTCATGAGAAGAGGAACGGTGTGGTACCAATTCTCTGTCATACTGGAAGCCGAAGTTTCAAATCTGCAACATTTTTATATGGGATAAAGTGAGCTTTTTTGTTATTGTTAAGTGTTGTCTAGTTGGTTTTGACTCACAGCGGCTCTGTATAGGGTTTCCACGGCTTTAATTCTTTGTAGGAGCAGAAAACCTCCTCTTTCACCCAAAGAGTGAAAGCCGGTCTCGAACCACTGACCTTGTGGTTCATAGTCGTGCTGATTATATGGAACCACCATGGTCCCCAAAATGAACTTTGTTGTTGTTGTTAAGTGTTATCAAGTTGTTTCTGACTCTTAGTGACTGTGTATAGAGTTTCCAAAGAGTGGCTGGTGAGTTTGAACCACCACCGACCTTGTAGTTCAAACCAACCTTGAAGTCCAGTGCATTATCCTAGAGCTCCACAGCCACAGTGGTGTTGTTAAGTGTTGTTGAGTCAGTTCTAATGCATCTCAACTCTGTATAGGGTTTCTGAGGAGCAGCTGGTGAGCTTGAACTGCTGACCTTGCAGTTCAAATGGCTTTGCAGTTTGGCACATTAACCCGCAGCTCCACACCAGGACTATACAGCACCACAATGTTGTTGTTGTTGTTGTTAAGTGCTGTCGGGTCGGTTCTGACCCGTTGCAACCCTGTATAGGGTTTCTGAGGAGCAGTTGGTGAGCATGTACTGCCGACCTTGCAGTTCAAATGGCTTTGCATTCTGGAGAATTAACCCACAGTGCCACAATTGTTGTTGTTGTTGTTAAGTGCTGTCGAGTCGGTTCTGACTCATAGCGACCCTGTAGAGAGGGTTTCCAGGGAGCAACTGGTGAGCTTGAACCACCAACCTTGAAGTTCAAACTGACTTTGCAGTCTAGTGCATTAACCCACAGCACCACACCAGAATAATAGGGGTAACTAAAAGGGAGAAATAAATCTTAGTCTCTTGGTGGTTATGTGCCGTGGAGTTGGTTCTGACTCATAGCAACCCTGTACAGGGTTTCTGAGGCTGTAAACCTTTACGGGAGCAAAAAGCCTCATCTTTCTCCAACCGAATGGCCGGTAGTTTCGAACTGCTGACCTTGAGGTTAACAGCCCGATTCGTAACCACTACACTACCAAAGCTCCTTATAAGAAACATATCTTCTAGGAATAAAAGAAGTAATCTGGGAAGGGACTTTCAGTGTTTGTTTGCTTTTTTTTTTAACTTGTTACTGTGAATTGAGTGAGAGTCATTAGTTTTACAGTCATACACTTTGTTCCACCTCAGTGATTGCAATCTCTTCCATGAAACAGCAGTTATTTCTCTTCCTCCCTGTGGTTCCTAGTTTCATTCTACTCTTGTTATACATTGAGGTGTAAGCAAACAATGTGTCAGGGAAAGAGATTGTACTTAAATACATTTTTTCCAGAATTGCTCTCTATTGGTAACTAGCCCTTCAGATTTTAGTGAGAGAATGATAGATCTAAGTTTTGACTTAACTGAGTACTGTGATTAATAGGATGAGGATGGGTTAGGTAACTTTTGTCAGATTAAACCTGTAACCAAAAAAATAAAAGAAAATCCCCAAATCCATTGCCATCAAATAAATGCCATTTGAAAGTGACCCTGAGAACAGATTAAAACTGCCTCATAGAGTTTCCAAGGTTGTATTCTGTATGGAAGTAGATTGTTGCCACATACTTCGATAGAGCAGCAGGTGGGTTCAGACTTCCAACCTCTCAGTTAGCAGACAGGCAGTTTAATCAATGTGCTATCAGGGCTCCTTGATTCAAATTGTATGTTGTTTAAAGTTCCATGCCACTGAG
The DNA here is from genome assembly GCF_000296735.1 of Chrysochloris asiatica. Lineage (NCBI taxonomy): Eukaryota > Metazoa > Chordata > Mammalia > Afrosoricida > Chrysochloridae > Chrysochloris > Chrysochloris asiatica. The sequence goes on from NW_006408629.1 coordinate 9,926,166, forward strand.
TCAGCTCTGATTCACAATGTCCCTAAATAAGGCTCCCAAGGAGCTACTGATAGGTTTGAACTACTGACTTTGTAGTTAAAAGTCCAATGCTGATCCTACAGTGCCATACTTTTTATGTTGTTCCGAATTCTTTTTTTCTTTTAAAGTTTAAACTACTTAAAAATGCCTTTTTAATGGAAGAGGATAGTTAGTTGTGAAAATAGTTACTTTATTTGATAATTGTTTTTATTGTTAAGTGCTGTCAAGTTGATTCCAATTCATAGCAACCCTGTATAGGGTTTCCGAGGAGCAGCGGGTAAGTTTGAACCTGTGACCCTGTGATTCAAACCTACCTTGTGCTTCAGTGCATTATCATGCAGCGCCACACCAGGATTTCATTTAATAATTTCTTATCACTTTTAATAATAATTCCATCTGGAAAAATTACCTAGATGGCATAGTGCTGTCTCAGACTTGGAGCTTTATTGTTAGTTGTCTGCAAATCATGGAGAATTTATGTTTAATAGAACAAAATGTTGCTTAGTCCTGTGCTATCTTTCTGATCATTGGCATAGTTGATTCCATTGTTGTAGCTGTTGTGTCAGTGTCATTGAGAATTTCCCATTTTCATTGGCCCTTTGCCTTACCAAGCATGATGGTTTTTTTTTTAGCAATCGGTCATTCCTGATGACATGCCCATAGTAAGTGAGCTAAAGTCTCACCAGCTTCACTTCTAAGGAGTGTTTTGGTTGTTTGCTTCTAAGACCGATTTGTTCGTTTTTCTGGTAGTTCATGGTATATTATTCCTTGCAAGCAGCACACTTTGTATCAATTTTTCTTATGCCTCATACCCAAACCCATTACTATAAAGTCAATTCCAACTTATTGCAACCCTGTGTTGGGTTTCTGAAGCTGAAATCTTTATGGGAGCAGAAAGTCTCTTTTCTCCCAAGTTGCAGCTGACAGATTCCAACTGCTGACATTGCATTTAGCAACCAAATATTTAACCCGTTGTTGTTGTTAAGTACCGTGGAGTCGGTTCCGACTCAATAGTGACTTTGCACAGGATTTCCGAGGCTGTAAATCTTTACAGTAGCAGAAAGCCTCATCATTCTCCCGCCGAACAGCTGGTAGTTTTGAACTGCTGACCTTGAGGTTAGCAGCCTGATTCGTAACCACTACACTACCAGATTGCACCACCATATATCCTAATGATTTCAAAAGAACGGTGCTTTACTTTTAGGGCTTAATTTGAATAGGAAACCTGTTGGCTGTGTAGGTAGGATAAGCACTGGGATGATAATCACAAGCTCAGAAGTTCAAACCCACCCGCTGCTCTGCAGGAGAAAGATAAGGCTTTCTGCTCCCATGGTCTGACCTACATTGCCCATAAAATGAGCGTCAGGTTGGAAGGTACTCAAAATATGACTGGGGAAGAGTTGCCTTCTCAAGGTAGAGTTGACCTTAATGATGGGGATGGAGTAAAGTTTTGGGTGGCTTCATTTGCTGTTGGAACACAGCTCAAAATGAGAAGAAATAACTGTAAACATCCATTTATAATTGGATCATGGACTATACGAAGTATGAATCTATGAAAACTGGAAGTTGTCAAAATGAAATGCAGTGCATAAGGATTGATATCCTAGGCATTAGTGAGCTGCAATGTATTATGACTGGCCATTTTGAAGTTGACATTCATAGGATTTACTATGCTGAGAATGACAAATGCAAAAGGAATGGCTTTGCATTTCTCTTCAAAAAGTTCATTTGAAGTTGTATTTTAAAGTGCAGTGCTGTCTGTGATAGGATAATATCCATAAGCCTACAAGGAGTCCTGGTGTGGCGCTGTGGGTTAATGCACCAGATTGCAAAGCCATTTGAACTGCAAGGTTGGCGGTTCAAGCTCACCAGCTGCTCCTTGGAAACCCTATACAGGGTTGCTATGGGTCAGAATCAAGTGGATGACACTTAACAGCAGCAAACAAGGAAGACTAGTTAATACCATTATTATTCAAATGTACACAGTAAACACTAAATCCAGTGATGATGAAATTGAAGAATTCTGCCCACTTCCTTCATCTGAAATTGATCAAACATGCAATCAAGATACATCAGTAATTCTTAGTGACTAAATGCAAAACAAAGAGGAAAGAAAGATAAGTAGTTGGAAAATATGGCCTTCGTGACAGAAATGATGCTGGAGATTACATGATAGACCAATGATTTAATTCATTGCAAATGCCATTTTCAGTAACATAAAAGGTGACTATACCCCCGTTGGATCCCATCAGTTTTAATATACAGAAATCAAATTGACTACATTTGTGCGAAGACTATGGAGACACTCAGTATAATCACCCAAACAAGACCAGGGCCCATTGTGGAACTGATCATCAGTTGTTCATATGCAATTTGAGGCTGAAGCAGAAGAAAATTAAGACAAAATTAAAAGTTAAGAAAATTAAAACAAGTCCACGAGAGACAAAACGTTAACCTTGAGTATTGTTGTTGAGTGCCATCAGGTTGATTCCGATTCATACTGACCCTGTATAGGGTTTCCAAGGAGCAGCTGGTGGGTTTGAACCACCAACTTTGTGATTTACAGTCCATTCTTATCCTACATTACGACCTTGAGTATATCCACCTGAATTTAGAGACCATCTCAAGAGTACATTTGATGTATTAAACAGTAATAACCAAAGACTAGAAGAGTTGTGGGATGACATCAAAGACGTACATGAAGGAAACAAAAGGTCGGTAAAATGAAGGGGAAGAAAGAGCAAAAATGTATGTCAGAAGAGACTCTCAAACTGGCTCTTGAACGTAATGAAGCTGTAGTAACTGGAAGAAATGATGAAGGAAAAGAACTGAATAGAAAGTATCAAAGGGCAGCTCAAGAAGACAAAAAGTAAAATATAATGAAATGTGTGAAGACCAGGAGTTAGAAAACCAAAAGGAATGAACATGCTCAGTATTACTCAAGCTGAAAGAACCAAAGAAAACTTTCAAATCTCAGGTTAACAATACTGGAGGATTTTTATGGACAAAATATTGAATGATGCAAGCATCAAAAGGAGATGGAAGGAACAGAGTGACTATATCAAAAAGAATTAGTTGATGTTCAATATGACCAAGAAGTGATGGTATTAAAGGAAGAAGTCCAAACTGTACTGAAGGCATTGGCAATAAACAATAAACAGAAATTGACAGAATACAAAGTTAAGTCTTTTAACAAACTGATGCAGCATTGGAGTTGCTCATTCATCTATGCCAAGAAATGTGGAAGACAGCTAGCTTGTCATCCAGTTGGAGGAGCTATCCATATTTGTGCCCATTCCAAAGAAAGGTCACTCAATGGAATGTGAAAATGAACAAGGAAGACTGAAGAAGAATTGATGCTTTGAACTATGGTGTTTGCGAAGAATTTTTAATATACTGCCAGAGAATGAATAAATCTGTAGGATGCATAGCCAGGATGTGCTCCTTAGAAGGGATGATGGCAAAACTTTATCTTACTGTCTTTGAAGATGTGATCAGGAGGGAATGAGCCAGAAAAGAACAAGCCTACTACCATTGAGTTGATTCCAACTCTTCGTGACCCTGTATAGAGTTCCTGAGATTGTAAATCTTTATGGAAGCAGAAAACCTCATCATTCTCCTACAGTGTAGCTGGGTGGCCAACCTTGCAGTTATTAGTCTAATGGTTATCCTAAAGTGCCACCAGAGCCTTGGGAAAGGACATCATGCTTGGTTAGAGGATCAGCAAAAAGGAGGAAGACCGTCAAGGAGATGGATTGACACAGTAACTGAACAAAGGGCTCAAACATAGGAATGATAGTAAGAATGGCACAGGGTTAGGCACTGGTTCATTCTGTTGTACATAGGTTTGCTGTGCACAACATAGCATCAGAACCAGCTTGATGGCACCTAAGAACAGCAGCAGCAAAGACAAGAAGTAATTTGACTTTTGGGGAATTATGTAGTTTTATTGGATAACTTCGTTAGAAACATTGACATACATAGGCATTGGTGGTGTTAGTAGTAAGGATGATATTGGCATATCAGGGAAAGTTATCTTTATGACTTTCTCAAAGTTACGACTTTATGTTGACTTTCCCATTTAACATGCTGCTGTGCCTTATTCCATGAATACTGTTTGGTGGGCTCTGGTAGTGTAGTGGTTACGAATCAGGCTGCTAACCTCAAGGTCAGCAGTTCGAAACTACCAGCTGTTACGCAGGAGAGTTGGTTCTGACTCATAGCGACCCTGTACAGGTTTCCGAGGCTATACATCTTTATAGGAGCAGAAAGCCTCATCTTTCTCCCGCGGAACAGCTGGTAGTTTCGAACTGCTGACCCTGAGGTTAGCAGCCCAATTAGTAACCACTACGCTACCAGAGCTCATTTGAATACTGCTTAGCTTTATTAAAAAACAAACAAACAAACAAACAAAACTTGCTACTGCACTAAAAATTAAGGGACAGAATAGTGTAGTCTGGATCCTACTTGAATTGAATCTGTAATCATGATGTTATTATTGTTGTTGTTAAGTGCCATCAAGTCGATTCCAACCCATAGCGACTGTGTATATGGTTTCCAAGGAGCAGTTGGTGAGCTTGAGCCACCAATGTTGCAGCTCAAATGACTTTGCAGTCTGACGCATTAGCCCACAGTGCCACATACTGTATAAATACCTCCTTTTCCTCCATTCATTTATCCAACAAATACTAGAGTTTGTATAATGTGTCAATTATATGATTAGTTGATGGGTATATTGATGACCATAAAGATGACCATAAAGAGTATATTTACTGAGGAGTTAGCATATATTTGAAGTTCTTGGAACAGTTGGAGCAAAGGTACCTGGGTTAAGAGTAGGCATGAACCATTTAAGAATTCCACTTTATCTCTACTTGTTTGTGATTGTTCTGTTCATGCAAACTGAGTTTAATAGAACATGATCTACTTCCGTGGGAACTTTATTTCAGACTGTCATTATCTAAAGATGGCTTTAGCAAACACATTTATTATCTCATAGATTAGGAGGCTGAAAGTTAGAATTCAGGATGCCTCTTCTTGTGGAAAACTTTTTCTGCTGGCTGTGGTGAAAAGCCCTTGTCTGCTTTCAACATCTGTGGACCTGGCTTTCTTTGAAAAGACACATCATGTGTCTTGGCATCTATCTTCCTCTGAGTCTAGGAGGTTCTTAGCAGTGGGATCACAGGTCCAAAGGATGCTCTCTGCTCCCAGTTCTTCTGTCTTGGTGATAGCGAGGTACCTCTCCCCTCTGCTTCCTTCTTTCTCCTTTTATTTCTTGTAAGATAAAATATATGACTCAAGCAAGGATGGGACTTGGTGCAAGTAATAAGTAACATCCTAACCTGAGTACTTGAGTAAGGGTGGTGACTTGACTGAAGGTGTGACTTCAGTAATTCTCTCTAGTAAGGCTCCAGATACAACCTACCCTAATCTTGCCTCTTTAACATATAAAGGTTGGGATTTACATAACACAAAAAGGATGATAATTACATCAGAAGTTACAATCTGACATATCTTCCCCTAAATTGGAGATTTGTTAGATTGTAACTTCTGTGTGTGGGCTATAGGACAAGTTCTGAACTACAAGGCCAGTTTGAACTACAGGATTGGTGGTTCAGATTCACCAGCCGCATCTTGAAAACCTCATACAGGGTTGCTATGAGTAAGGATGAACTTGAAGGCACTTAACAACAACAATGCCCTCATAAATTTGTGAACTACACATGTTAAGGTGCTAGAACAGTGTCTAACACAATACTTACTGGGCTACTTAATCACAAGCTCAGCAATTTGAGTCCACCAGCCACTGGGACAAAGATGAGGCCTTTTCTGCTCCTGTAAAGATTTACAGCCTTGGAAACCTTGTGCAAGTTCGCTCTGAGTGGTAACTAACTCAACAGCACGCAACTACAACCAACCACTATTAGAATTTTTTCATATGTAAATTAAGTTTTATAATAACATGACACATTTTCACAGCTATACATTTGAAACCTAAATATTTTACATTTAAAAGTTTGTTTTGTATATATGAAACTACATCTAAGGCACATTTAAAATTATTTGTATCTGTTTTAATAATAATTTGTTAATTTCTTGCAACTTGTATTTACCAATTTCTCTTTAAAAGTTGATAACATTTGAGATCCCTTAGAACAACATTTGAGAACATTGAACATTGAGGTGGCTCTTTAGAATAAGCATTGAACTGCAAACCACAAGGTCTGTGTTTCAAGTCTACTGACCTGTCAGAGAAAGATGAGGCTTTCTGTTCCCACAAAGATATGCAACCTCGGAAACTTCATACCAAGTCTCTATGAGTCGGGACTAACTCAACAGCACTTAACAACAACAAAACATTGATTTTTAAAGAACATTGACTGATATAATTATGTTGTTTTTTTGCTGTTGAGGTTAATTGCAACTCTTAACAACACCATAGACAGAGAAGAGTGCAGCATCGTTTCCAAGACTCATCTTTATGGAAGCTGACTACTTTATATCCCATGGCTGGTGGGTTTGAACTGTCTACCTTTCAGTTAGCAGCTTAGTGCTCAACCACTGTGCCACCAGGGCTTCTATCTAATCTTAGGAATTTATATATGTGGGGTCATTTACCCCCTATTACTTTTTAGAAAACCTTTTTATTGTGAATTGAGTGAAGGTTTACAGAGAAGATCATTGGTTTTACATATAACAATTCATACACTTTGTTACATCTCAATGATTGCAATCCCTGTTACTTTTTTAATCTTATTTTTCAGTGATTATTGGCAGGCGGGAGACCATGATTCTTTTAGTTTGTAAAAGCCCCCACCACTATTACTGTACCCCAAGAGCCACTGCAACTCACTGGTGTGTAATATAGTTGTTAAAGATGGAAACATGCTATATTTATGGATGCTATGAAAGAGTGGGGGAAAAGGATGGAATTACAGTTTAATCTTAAATCTGTATATGTTTTTTTCCTGCTTTATTGTTATTTTCTTTTCTTTTTTTTGGAACTTTATTAAATAATTTATTTCTCCCTATCTATGAGACATGGAGTTTGGTGACTCCATACAATAAGCACTGGACTGTGAACCATAAGATTCACAGTATGAGCCCCCACTAGTCACTCTATGGGAGAAAGGTAAGGCTTTGTGCTCCCACGAAGATTTTAAGCCTTGGAAATCCTCCACAGAGTGGTTACTGAGTTGGTGGCACTTAACAACAACAACAGTCTATGAGATAGGCCCTCTCAAGCTAGGAACCCAGGTTATTGGGAAGGAGTGTATTAAGGAAATTAGTGTATCAACTCATCTGTCTTTTTTTTTTTTTTGACTCTGTATATTTCGCTTTCTTGTTTATGTTCATGATTATGGCATACTTTCATTTATACTGGAGTTTTTAATGAATTACCCAAGAATGTCATTAACATCCTATTTAATTCAGAAATGGATTAACTCTTTAGCACTTAAAGTGGCGGGGGTGGGGCTCATACCGTGAATCTTATGGTTCACTGTCCAGTGCTTATTGTATGGAATCACCACACTCCATGTCTCATAGATAGGAAGCAATAAATAATTTAGCACAGAAATGAAAATAAGTTGTACTGATAAGATAAAATTCTTAGACTATATGAGAGGGCTTCAAAAAGTTTGTGGAAAAATTGATTTAAAAGATAATGGAATTTTTCCATAATAATGGAATTTTTCCATGAAATTTTAGAAGCTCCCTCATATGTTCTCTTGCTAAGAGACATTTTATTATGATCCTTTTTGCTAACTTAGTGTCTTGTTCTTGTATTTTGGTTTTTTAGATCGGCTTCAGCTCCCCCGGAATATGATTGAAAACAGCATGTTTGAGGAAGAACCAGATGTGGTAGATTTAGCCAAAGAGCCTTGTTTACATCCTCTAGAGCCTGATGAGGTGGAATACGAGCCACGAGGTTCACGTCTGCTGGTGCGAGGTCTTGGGGAACATGAGCTGGACGAGGATGAAGAGGATTATGAGTCATCTGCAAAGCTGCTGGGCATGTCTTTCATGAACAGAAGCTCAGGCCTTCGGAACAGTGCAGCTGGTTATAGGCAGAGTCCTGATGGCACTTGTTCAATACCCTCTGCGAGGACCATGGTGATCTGTGCTTTTGTCATTGTGGTTGCCATTTCTGTTATCATGGTGATTTACCTATTGCCCAAATGTACCTTTACCAAAGAAGGCTGCCATAAAAAAAACCAGTCAATGGGACTAATACAGCCAGTTGCAACAAATGGGAAATTGTTTCCATGGGCACAAAACAGGCTTCCCACTGCCATTAAGCCACTACGCTATGAACTTAACATACACCCAAACTTAACCTCAATGACATTCAGGGGTTCTGTGACGATCTCAGTTCAAGCTCTTCAGGCCACGTGGAAAATCATTCTTCATAGCACAGGTCATAATATTTCAAGAGTGACCTTTATGCCAGCAGTTTCAAGTCAGGAAAAACAAGTTGAAGTCTTGGAATACCCATTTCATGAACAAATTGCCATTGTTGCCCCCGAAGCCCTTCTAGAAGGGCACAATTATACCTTGAAAATAGAATTTTCAGCAAATATATCTCGCTCTTATTATGGGTTTTATGGCATCTCCTACACAGATGAAAGTAAAGAGAAAAAGTACGTTGCGTTTTAAATCATTCTGATTCTATGCTCTGCGATAATCTCTAGTATATTGCAGTTTATTAATGTTCAACGTAGTTGGTTATGTGCAAAGTAGTAGAATCGTGATCTGGAGGAATGTACAACTTCTCTCTTTGTCAAAGCCTTAGGTATATGTAGTAGTGGGGTGGTGGTATGGATGTGTGGTGAAGAGGACAGAAAAAGGTTCAATCATATACATTATCTTTTACAGAAATTTTAATTATTTTAAGCTTTTATATGTCTTATAGTTTAATTTTCTAGTGCCTCCCAAAATTTGTATTAAAAGCAGAATGGAGAAGACTTTGGGTTATTTCTTAGCCTTGATGGTGCAGTGGTTTAATACCTTACTAACTGAAAGGTCAACGTTTCAGACACAACGGTCCTTCTGTGGAGGGAAAAATGAGGCAGTCTGCTTCCATAAAGTTTACAGCTTCAGTACCCCTTGGTAGCAGTTGGAATCAACTCGATGGTAGTGATGTTGTTTTTTTAAACTTACTTGAAGTGCTGATTTGACAGCACACAAGAACAAAATCTCAAGTAGCGTAGTAGTTATGAATCGGGCTCCTAATGTCAAGGTTATCAGCTCGAAACTACAAATCATTCCATGGGAGAAATAAAGATGAGGCTTTCTGCTCCCGTGAAGATTTACAGCCTGGGAAACTCTATGCAGGGTCACTATAAGTCGGAACCAACTCCACGGCCCACCACCACCACCACCAGTACTATATGCCTACTTAGATCGTTTTTAGTATCCGTAATCTTTGCTGGTTTAATTTAAAAGTGTTACTACTTTGGCACAGTGGGCTAATGCACTGGACTGCAAGGCTGCTTTGAATTCCAAGGTTGGTGCTTCAAATTCACCAGCTGCATCTCTGAAACCCTGTACAGGGTTGCTATGGGTAAGAACCGCCTCTACAGCACTTAACAACAACAACAACTAACTTCTTTGGACTTTTCATGGAAGTTTGTTTTTAAGCTTTTATTGTGAATTGAGTGACATGACAGAACATTGGTTTTGCACTCAACCAATTGTGTTCTGTTTCATTGCAATGATTATAGTCCCTTCCATGCACCATCAGTTAACAATATTTGCCTCTGTTTTGTTTTGTTTTTTATGTACACAAAATACACAGGATTATATATTTTCATTTAAAAAACCAAAGGACTCATTTTCCAAGTTAGCCTCCTGCCTGCCAGCACAAAGCCTTTCATTTTCCATGGTTCTAGAGTCCTGAGCTGCTCTGTCTCTTCTTACCATTACCTCTGCTTCAATCTCTGGTGTTGCTGCTTCTCGGGTTAGAATCCCATGTTCTGCTCATTCTCTTCCCTCTTGATGGTCCTAGGGTCCTCTGTTCCTGGAATGTAAGATTAACTACTCTCCCCTTTTTGTTACAGAACGTCTACCTTTACAGTTGTAACTGTCATAATTAGTCATGATAACAATTACTCACCAGACCCATCTAGACAAGACCACAACTATTCAGTGGGGATTCTACCCCCAACCCCTTGCTCTGAAACGAAAACTCACTCTTGAAAACTTGTAAGCCAGCCACCTCGTGCCTTTATAGCTCCCCCATTTTAGGTAGCCAATGTCTAAGTTTTCCATCCCTATCAACGCTTTGTACTGAGGGGATAAGCTTGGTACGAAGACTCCTTCTCTCTAGGTTGGCATTTTAAGCAACAGCACCCATAAACAAAGGTCAAGTTCATCATATTGTAGCAATTTACAAATGCTTCCTGTATCAAACTTCTTTATCTTCTTCTAGTCGAATTCTGATCAGCAAGCCATCCAGGCTAGGTCAGATGAGTACTGTCTGCAAGTTTAGGCATGCAAGTTTAGGCATACTTGTACACCTCCCCCCACTTGTTATCAGCTGGCCACTTCACAGTTCTAGACCCCAGTGGCTAGGACAGTGTCCTAGGGCTCAGGAGCTCCCAAGTCTCCTCAGACTTTGGACCAACCAGCCCTTCCTCTTCTCTCTCTCATCTCAAGGTTAATTAATGGAAAATGTTAAACAATAAGCCAAGGAGATTATTATTATTATTTAGTTATTCTGGTTTAAGAAAATAAAGTGAGATGAAAATGTAGGTATCCAGTTTCCTACTTAGAGCTATTTTGTATTTTAATCTTCAAATTCAGAGCATGTAGTTTGCATTTCTGGAAATGTGTAATGCAGGCTGCATACAGGTTATTCTTGTGGGGCCACAATGTCAGCTGTCATTCTGTGCATAGACCTCTTTCAGATCGGCTTTATATAATTTGAGCATTTGCTCATATTTCTCTGTGAACTATGTGAAGCACTGAATCACTGACGTTAGTGTATATTGATAATATTGAGAGAAATAGTCAGGAATGAATATTGAAACCTATCTTTAGGAAACTCTTGGATCATTAAATAGGAAAAAAAAAGTAAGTATTATCTGTAGTTCCGATCTGCTCTGTATACTTTCACTCAGTTCAAAACAGAATGCTTAAAAAAAAGAAAGAATTATCAATGGATGCTAAATCTAGGAGCTAAAAGTCTGATAATTTAAAAAAGATTAAGTAACTCTTTTCCCTTTATCCAGTACTTTTTGAGTAAATGGCATGCTGACTTGACAATTCAGTTAGCTTGCACTAGAATTGACATTGAAAGAATATTTGTCATAGCAATGATGGTTTGGGGTTTCTTAATTTAAGTCTTCCTTTAATCTTCATCATCCCTAGGAAATATAAACGTAAAAGCAATGTTATTAATATGTAAACAGACTTTTAAGGCAAGTCTGCTCACCATGTCTTCATATTACTGCCTTTTGAATTTCTTGTACCTGGAGAAATAAGAAGAAATAAATGTGTAACATCATTTAAATTATTTAATAAATATAATCACTTGACTCTTGCCACAGACTGGATGTAAGGAATACAGTTTTTATAAAATTAATACTTACAGAATGTTAAACAAGAGTATTTTTTAAACTAGTGAAATAAATTAGTCTGTGAAACTGCTATTTCATTATTTTACTAAACCAGATAGTGATTTAGTTAAATAAATCTCCCATGTGATTGTATCTCTTGATACAAGATGAAAGTTAAAAAAAATTATTTATGAAGACGACTTGAAATAATTAATGATGAAGGTCAAAGACTATAGTCTTCAGTATGGCTTGCAACTCAATGAAAGAAAACAAATATCCTTACCGCTGGATAATAAACATCATCATAATAAATGGAGAAAAGATTTAAGTTGTCAAAGAGTTCAGTTTGCTTGGATCCACAATCAGTGCTCATGGAAGCAACAGTCAAGAAATCAGGTGACATATTACATCAGGCGGATGCACCTAATCCAACACATGATATTTTCAGTCACTTTATGATTGAAAATGTGAAATGTGAATGTGAAAGTTGGACAATAAATAAGCAAGACCATAGTAGAATCGATGCATTTGAACTAAGGTGTTAGTGAAGAATGTTGAAAGTACTATGGACAGCATTATTTGGAGAGCCCAGTCCCTCGAAAAGGGCATCATGCTTAGAAAAGTGAAAGGACAGCCAAATAGAGGAAACCCCAACCACAGAAGGATTGACAAAGTGGCCTCAACAACAGGCTCAAACATTACAGTAATTGTGAGATGACATAAGCAAGAACAGTGTTTTGTTCTGTTTTGCATAGGGTCACTATGAATTGACTCAACAGCACCTAACAACAACAAAAGAAGTGTGCATAGAATGATCAAGAAAGGAATCATGAAGAGACCCAGTATCAGCATGGGAAGGAAAATCCAAAATGGGTTCAAAAAAGAGTAACTCTAAGAGTCAACTATGAGGCAAAGAACAGGAGTGTGGTGGGTGGCCCAAGGGAAAGGAGATGACTCTAGGACTGAATACATCAGAAACATCAGGGAGGACTAGGGATGGAGCAAGACCCTTGGTATTCATATATCTATGCAGAGACTGTACATTTATTCCCGCTAAATACATCTTTTCCTATTGTTTTCTAAAAGTGTTCAATGAGAGTTCTTACTAAAGGGAAGTCCTAAACTGCCCAGTAACTATTTTACCTCGAGATACTCTAGGGCATGGCTAAAGATGAACTATCTCCCACCAAAAGTCGCTAAGTTATGGGCATTTGCTCAACACATAAAACAATATGACTGCCATTAAAGTAAGATAGAAATGATTAGTCCCAGTTGAGATTGGAGCTAGTGGAGAAAATGCAAGTAGTCTATTCCAGAAGGCAAAGCTGCAGAGAAATAGCTACTCCATCAGAGGTTCAGTTTAGAGAGAGTTCTGAGAAGAGAACACTGAAATTAAGCACCCAAAGATTGAAAATCGATAAACGGATTGATGAATTAAAATTAGTAAACTTTAACAACTTTTTTTTTTTTCTGAAGTCAATCACCATAATAAACTATAGATTCCAATTAAGGGCTAGCCCCTTTATTTCTTTATCTACTTCCTGTCCCATTTGTGGATATCATATGCCAAAACTCAGTAGGATCAAAAGTAAATTTGAATATTTGCTTGGGAGTGATCCAGATCCCTAGTATTTTCTTCAAATGCTTGTTGTTGTTAGGTGCCATCGAGTCAGTGCCAACTCATAGCGACCTTATGCACAACAGAACGAAACAATGCCTGATCCTGGGCCAACCTTGCTGCTGTTGCCACGCTTGAGTCCATTGACGCTGCCACTTGGCCTATCCATCTCATTGGGGGTCTTCCTCTTTTTCTCTGACCTGCCACTTTACCAAACATGATATCCTTCTCTAGCAACTGGCCCCTCCTGACAATATGTCAGAAGTATGAGAGACGAAATTTGGCCATTTTGGCCTCCAAGGAGCACTCTGGCTGCACTTCTTCCAAAACAGATCTATTGGTTCTTTTGGCAGCCCATGACACTTTCAGTATTCTCCTCCAACACCGTAACTCAAAGGTATCAATTGTTCTATGGTCTTCCTTATTCACTGTCCAGCTTTTGCATCCATATGAGGTTATATGTTGAGAAACAACAGCTTCACAATTTGGTATCTGTGTTTAATACGGAGTTCTATGATTTTATAGCCATGTTTCTTGACTTACTTTCATATATAGATCCCAGACATCCTGAAAGGCATAAATATTTTTCATAATTTAACTTTTCAGTTTAATAAAGGCTTGCATATGATATTATGCTTGAAATATACAGCATTAAGCTTTTTAAAGTGTTGAAGAGCAAAGATGTCAGCTTGAAAACTAGGGTGCGCCTGACCCAAGCCATGGTATTTTCAATAACCTCATATGCATGTGAAAGCTGGACAGTGAATAAGGAAGACCGTAGAAGAATTGATGCATTTGAGTTATGGTGTTGGAGGAGAATATTGAAAGTGCCAGAAGCTGCCGAAATAACCAACAGATGTAAGAAGTGCAGCCAGAGTGCTCCTTGGAGGACAAGATGGCCAAACTTCGTCTCTCATACTTCGGACATATTGTCAGGAGGAAGCAGTCGCTGGAGAAGGATATCATGTTTAGTAAGGTGGAAGGTCAGAGAAAAAGAGGAAGACCCCAAAACGAGATGGATTGGCCAAGTGGCAGCATTGTTGGACTCAAGCGTGGCAACAGTAGGGAGGTTGACCCAGAATCAGGCAGTGTTTCGTTCTGCTGTGCATAAGGTCACTATGAGTCAGTACCGACTCGATGGCACCTAACGACAACAACAAATATACACACGTATGTGGGAGGTCTCACTATATGAATTAAATTTGCAAATACTGCTTCTGTGTTACAGGGAGGGGAGAGAATAAAAAATTGATTAGTCTCTGACGAGAGTAAAGAAAACTAACCTACAGGACACCTAGAGTCTGTCTGTATAGATGGATGATTAATGGCCTATAATGACTACCCTTACTGGTCTGACATCAGAAACCTTTTAAAGGCCTAACTGGGCAGTCACAACCTACCTTTATGGCTTCATCTTTTGCCATACTACATAATCTACGCATCCCTGGACATGGGCTGCCCAGTAAATGTACTCTCATTCCTTCTTTACCTTTTCCAAATATATTTAAGGCCCTCTTCAGATTTTATTTCCACCATGTTGTTTTCAGTCTTGTTATGACATGATTTGGAGCTTGACATAGTTTGTATGTGTTTTATGAATGTCTACCTCTCCCCAAAATTGCAGATCCTTTAGTGACTGCGATTGTAGAATGTTTATTTTAGCTCCCTAGTACTTGGCATGGGGCTTTGAACTGTAGATGTTCAGTAACTGTTGGATTTCCTTTGTTTGGATTAGGTACTTTGCAGCAACTCAGTTTGAACCGCTGGCAGCAAGATCTGCTTTTCCTTGTTTTGATGAACCAGCATTTAAAGCCACATTTATCATCAGGATCATAAGAGATTCGCAACACTCTGCTTTGTCTAATATGCCTAAGGTACTGTTTTATTCTTTGGAATGCCAAACCAAGAGTGGGCCTCTAATAGAACACTGAATTCATCTTTTCCAGGACACTGTTGAGTATGACTAAAATGATATATATTTTCATTCTTTTTTAAAATACTTAGTTAAAGATGTATGTTAGAATTGACTGGGAAACCAACTTCAGGAGCACCTAGAAGAAAGAAAAGGGCATAATTACCTTGGAATGTATGGGTAGGAAATGTGGAGTATGAACTATGTACTAAAGATGTGCAAATATTTAATAGTATGCATAGCCTCTGAAGAACAGTGTTGGGGTTTTTAACTAAGTAGAATACCTGTATTACAATGTAAAGACTGACTACAACAACAGAATCTTCTGTGTTAAGTACTGGGATTAGCTCTACCAGTGAGTCAGTGAGGGCCAGGATATGACCATGCACTATTGTTTTTATGCTAAACAGGTCCTAAGGGAGTCTTTTTGTTATCTCAGACATTTGAAGGGCTTTGTGCAGCTTGATAGAAGTCTCCTGGAACCCATGTGGTTAGGAGAGAGGAGCAGCTATGCCCCACTGGTTGTGGAGTCAGCATCTGTAGGCAGGAGAGGGATATGATCCTCTCCTTTAACAAAACTTTCTACTCCCAACCATGTCTTCAATATTCTTAAAAGATGTGAATGCCTACTTGCCTGCTATCCCAAAACCTATCGTAATTCATGGTTAGAATTCCTGCAGGGTCACATGTATTCCCTTACCCTGGTGCCTCTTAAAACCTCATCTAGTGATTTATTGCCTTTGATTTCACTGGGTGCTCTTTCAGACTCCTCAACATAGCACCCTTAAGAAATCATTTCACATTATTTGAAGGGTTAACAACTTTTGGCATCTCAGAAATAGCTCCTTATTCTGTAAATGCAACTTTTAGCAATAGAGTGGAGCACTCATACAATATAAGTAAGGATTTTGGTTTAGGTTGTGTAAAAGGAAGGAAAAGAAAATTATTACTTATTATCTCTAACTTAAATTTAATTAAAGCTATCTTTTATAGTCTAGGGTCCTCATGATGAAGGATGGTAGGACAGACTGTGAGAGTTAGTTCTATGCTCTGTCAGACATTCTGAGTGATTAAACTATCCCAGGGTCTTCACCACCTATTTCCTATTTGATTTTTCACTTTCTCAGTTCATTTGTCACTGTCATTGATTCCCATATGTCATCCTTCTCCTTTTTGGCTTGTAGAAGTCATCAATCGTTATGGAAGATGGACTCATTCAGGATGAGTTTTTTGAGAGTGTGAAGATGAGCACTTACCTGGTTGCTTTCATTGTGGGAGAGATGAAGAACCTGAGTCAAGACCTTAATGGAACCCTGGTATGTGATTGTGATTAATGTTTGAAAGCCTTTCCCCAGTAAGAGGAATTCTTGCTTTGATGATTCCTGGTGACTGCCTTGTAAAGAAGAAAAAAGCTCATGAATCACAACTCTGACATTTAAAGCCAGTACTTCTTTGGTATAACTTTTATTTACCGTTACTCATTTAATACAGAAAAATCAAGGATTTTTTGCTTTCTTTTCATTTTACTTTTTGAGAATTCCAGAAAGACAGTGCATGTACTCTAAAGCTTCAGAAATGGTGTCGTACAATATAGTAGTCAATAATTGCTGCAATCATACACTGACAGAGAACTTCCAGAGATTCAAGCCGGAGTCAGAAGAGGCCGTGGAACGAGGGATTTCATTGCTGATGTCCAATGGATCTTGGCTGAAAGCAGAGAATATCAGAAGGATGTTTATCTGTGCTTTATTGACTATGCAGAGGCTTTCGATTGTGTGGATCATAACAAGCTAGGGACAACATTGCAAAGGATGAGTATTCCGCAACACTTAAATCTGCTCATGAACATCAAACAGAACATGGGAACACTGGTTTAAAATTAAGAAAGGTGTGCAACAAGGTTATATTCTTTCACCATACTTATTCAACCTGTATGCTGAGCAAGTAATCTGAGAAGCTGGGTTATATGTAGAAAAACATGGCGTCAGGATTGGAGGAAGACTCATTAACAACCTGAGATATGCAGATGATACAGTCTTGCTTGCTGAAAGTGACCAGGACTTAAAATATTTACTGATAAAGATCAAAGATCACAGCCTTCAGCATGGATTGCATCTCAATGTAAAGAAAACAAAAAATCCTCACATTGGACCAATAAACAACATTATCAGTGGAGAAATGATTGAAGTTGTCAAGGACTTCATTCTTGAATCAATTATCAACACTCACAGAAGCAGGAGTCAAGAAATCAAATGACGTATTGCATTAGGCAAATTTACTGCACAAGATCTTTTTAAAGTGTTGAAGAGCAAAGTTGTCAGCTTGAAGACTAAGGTGTGCCTGACCCAAGCCATGGTATTTCCAATAACCTCATTTGCATGCGAAAGCTGGACAGTGAATAAGGAAGACCGTAGAAGAAGTGATGCTTTTGAGTTATGGTATTGGAGAATATTGAAAGTGCCATGGGCTGCCAAAAGAACCAACAGATCTGTTTTGGAAGAAGTGCAGCCAGAGTGTTCCTTGGAGACCAAGATGGCCAAACTTCGTCTCTCATACTTTGGACTTATTGTCAGGAGGGACCAGTCACTGAAGAAAGGATATCATGTTTGATAAGGTGGAGGGCCAGAGAAAGAGAAGAAGACCCCCAGCGAGATGGAATGGCCAAGTGGCAGCATCAGTGGGCTGAAGCATGGTAAAATAGTGAGGTTGGCCCAGGATCAGACAGTGTTTCGTTCTGCTGTGCATAAGGTCACTATGAGTTGGCACCGACTCAATGGCACCTAACAACAATAAACTTTAATTAAGCCACCACTCATCTGTCAGTTTGTTGTACTGTGGTTGCTTGCATGTTGCTATGTTTTTGGAAGCTACACCACAAGTATTTTAAATACCAGCAGAGTTACCCACAGTGAACAGATTTTAACTGTGCTTCCAGATGAAGACAGAGTAGGAAGAAGGAGAGACAGACTACTTTGGAATATTTGGTCACTGAAAACCTAATGAATAACAGTGGAACACTGTCAACACCAAAATATTGTCATGATGAGGAGCACCAAATATTGTCAGATGATGGTGCTGAAAGATGAGCCCCTCAGGTTGGAAAGCACTCAGAATACGACTGGGGAAGAGCTGCCTTCTCAAAGTGGAGTTGACTGTGATGAAGCAAATGTAGTAAACCTTTCGGGACCATCATTTGCTGAAGGGGCACAACTTTTAAATGAAGAGAAACAGTTGTAAACATCCATTAATAATCGGAACATGGCATGTATGAAATATGAATCTTGGAACATTGGGCATTGTCAAAAGTGAAATGAAACGCATCAACATCAATATCCTAGGCATACGTGAGTTGAAATGGACTGGCATTGGCCATTTGAATCTGACAATCACAGGGTTTACTATACCAGGAATGACAAATTGAGGAAAAATGGCATCACATTCATCATCAAAAAGAAAATACCAAGATCTGTCTTGAAGTATAGTGCTGTCTGTGATAGGATAATATCCCCGATGCCTACAAGGAAGACCAGTTAATACCACTATTATTCAAATTTATGCACCAACCTCTAAGGCCAGGGATGATGAAATTGAAGAATTCTACTAACTTCTTCAGTCAAGATGTATTGATAATTACTGGTGATTGGAATTCAAAGGTTGGAAACAAAGACATCAGTAGTTGGAAAATAGCCCTTGGTGATAGAAATGATGCTAGAGATCAGATAATAGAATTTTGCAAGATAAATGATTTCTTCATTGCAGATACCTTTTTTAAACATGAAAGGCGACTATACACATGGACCTCACCAGATAGAATACACACAGAAATCTGTGAAAAGAGACAGTGAAAAAAACTCTGTATCGTCAGCTGAAACAAGACCTGGGGCAAACTGGACCAGGCCACCAATATGCAAGTTCCGGCTGAAGCTCAAGAAAATTAAAACAAGTCTAAAAGAGACAAAATATGACCTTGAACACATCCCACCTAAATTTAGAGGTCATCTTAAGAACAGATTTGATAAATTAGACACTAAAGATTAAAGACCAGAAGTTATGGATGACATCAAGAACATCATAAAGGAAGAAAGCAAAAGGTCATGAAAAAGACAAGAAAGAAGGGAAAGACCAAAATGGAAGGCAGAAGAGACTCTGAAACTTGCTCTCCAGCATAGAGATTCTAAAGTAAATGGAAGAAATGAGAAGAGAAAATTTCAAAGTTCAGCTTGAGAAGACAAAGTCAAATATTGTAACTAAATGTGCAAAGAAGTAGAAAACAACAGGGAAAAATAGAACATGCTCAGTGTTCCTCAACAGAACACGCTCACTGTTTCTCACGCTAAGGGAACTGAAGGAAAAATGTAAGCCTCGATTTGTAATATTGAAGCATTCTGTGGGCAAAAGATTGAATGATGCGGAAAGCATCAAAAAAAGATGGAAGGAATACAGAGTCATTGTACCAAAAAAAAAAAAAAAAGTGTTCAACTATTTCAAGAGGTAGCATATGATCAAGAGCCAATGATACTGAAGGAACAAGTCCAAGGTGCATGGAAGGCATTGGCAAAGAACAAGGCACTGAGAATTGATGGATACAAATGGAAATCTTTCAATACTCTGATGCAGCTCTGGAGGCCTTCACTCATATATGCCTAGAAATTTGGAAGACATCTACCTGGCCAGCTAACTGGAAGAGATCCTTATTTGTGCCCATTTAAAGAGAGGTTACCCAATGGAATGTGGTAGTCATCAGATGATATCATTAATATCCAATGCAAACAAAATTTTGCTGAAGATAATTAAAAAATGGCTGTGATCATACACTGACAGCGAACTTCCAGAGGTTCAAGGTGGATTTAGAAGAGAACGTGATATAAGTGATATAATAGCTGATATCAGATATGTCTTGGCTGAAATCAGAGAATACAAGAAATATGTCTACCTGTGCTTTATTGACTATGCAAAGGCTTTCAATTGTGTGGATCATGACAAACTATGGACAGCATTGCAGAGAACATGTATTCCTGAACACTTAATTGTGCTCATGAGGAACCTGTACATAAACCAAGAGATAGTTATTCAGACAGAACAAGGGAACACTGAATGGTTTAAAATTATCAAAGATGTGCAGCAGGATTGTTGTCTTTCACCACAGTTACTCAGTTGGTATGCTGAGCACATAATCTGGGAAACTAGACTATATGAAGACAAATGTGGCATCAGCATTGAAGCAAGAGTTATTAACAACCTGCGATATGCAGGTGATACAGCATTGCTTTGCTGAAATTGAAAAGTACTTATTATACTTACTGATGAAGATCAAAGACCACAACCTTCGATATGGGTTGTACCTTAATTTAAAGAAAACAAAATCCTCACTACTGGACCATTAAGGAACATTGATGTGAATGGAGAAAAGATTGAAGTTGTCGAAGACTTCATTTTGCTCGTATCATCCGTCAGCACTCATGAAAGCAGCAGTCAAGAAATCAAATGATGTATTGCATTAGACACATCTGTTGCACAAGACCTCTTTAAAGTGCTGAAGAGCAAAGATGTCAGTTTGAAGGCTAAGGTGCGCCTGACCAAAGCATAACCTCATATGTATGTGTGAAAGTTGTACTGTGCATATGGAAGATCATAGAAGAATTGATGCATTTGAGCTATGGTGTTGGAGGAAAATATTAAAAGCACCATGGATTGTCAAAAGAACAAACCAATCTGTTTTGGAAGAAGTATAGCCAGAATGGTCCTTGGAAGCCAGGATGGTTAGATTTTATCTCTAATATTTGGATATATTATCAGGAGAGATCAGTCCCTGGAGGAAGGATATCATGATTGGTAAATTGGAGGGTCGGAAAAAAAGAGGAAGACATCCAATGAGATGGATTGGCACAGTGGCAGCAGCAATGGGTTCAAACCCAGCAACAATTGTGAGATTGGCAAAGGACCCGGCAGTGTTTTCAGGATAAGGCTTTCTCCCTGTTGATTCACAGTTTAAGAGGAAGGTGTTTGTCTCCCATATAGTTAAGGACTCCTGGTGTGGTGCTGTAGGAATAGCAGTGGACTGTGAGCCATAGGGTTAGCAGTTCAAACCCACCAGCTGCTCCTTGGAAATCCTATACAGGGTCACTAGAAGTCGGAGTTGTCTAGATGGCACACAACAACAACACATAGAGTTAAAGAAAGTGAGAGTGGTATGCTCAAGGGCCTAGAATTAGTAAGTTGTGGAGGAGGGATTTGAATACAGGTTGACTCACAATTCAGGTTTAACTGCCCAATAGTCCTTTCAAGGTTGTACATTTTTGGAAGCAGACTGCCACATCTTTGACCCATGGATCTACTGATGGGTTGAGTCAGCCTTTCTTTTGAATAGTAGCCTAGCACTTCACCACCACACCACCATATGAGAAAACCCACTGCCATCAAATTTATTTTCACTCCTAGTGGCCCTGTAATAGGGTTTCCAAGGCTGTGAATCTTTAGGGGAGCAGAAAGCCTCACCTTTCTTATTTATGTGGAGTGAATGGTGGGTTTGAATTGTCAACCTTGTGGTTAGCAATCCAATGCTAATATAGTTACTTTCTTACAGTTCCCACTAGGGCCCCTTGCCATACTATCAATGACCAGAAATTTAGACTTAACGTCTAACAAAGGATTTTTATTATGCTAAAAGGTTGTGATCCTTGTGTGTTAATCAGGGTTCTCAAGAAATAGAATCTCTGATACACATATGCGCATACATGCATACAGACATGTTGTAGTTGTTAGGTGCCATTGAGTCGGTTCCGACTCATAGCGACCTTATTCACAACAGATTGAAACACTGCCTTGTGCTGTGCCAACCTCCCAATCTTTGCTATGCAAGCCCACAGTTGTTACCACTGTGCCAGTCCATCTCTTTGGGGACTTCCTCTTTTTCTTCTGACAGTCCATGGTACTTTTAATGGTCTCCTTCAAAACCATAACTCGAATGCATCAGTTCTTCTGCGGTCTTCCTCATACACTGTCCAACTTTCACAGGCATATGAGGTTACTGAAAAGAGCATGGCTTGGGTCAGGCATACCTTAGTCTTCAGACTGACATCTTTACTCTTGAACACTTTAAAAGAGGCCTTGCACAGCAGATTTGCCTGAAAATCCAAGCAAAATGAAGTCTTTGACAACTTCAATCTTTTCTCCATTTATCATGATGTTACTTATTAGCCTAGTGGTAAGGATTAATGTTTTCTTTACGTTGAGGTGAAACCCATACCTAAGGCTGTGGTCTTCGATCTTCATTGGTAAGTATTTTAAGTCCTCTTCACTGTCAGCAGGCAAGATTGTCTCATCTGCATATCACAAGTTGTTAATGAGTCTTCCTTCAATCTTGATGCTGTGTTTTTCCTCATATAACCCAGTTTCTTGAATTATTTGTTCAGCATTCAGTTTGAATAAGTATGGGGAACAACCGCTGGAGCATACCTTTCCTGATTTGAAACCATTCAGTGTCCCCTTGGTCTATGTTACAGGTTCTTCATGAGCCCAATTAAGTGTTCCAGAATACCCATTCTCTGCAAATGTTGTCCATAGCTTGTCATGATCCACACAGTTGAAAGCCTTTGCATAGTCAGTAAAGCACAGGTAAATATATACATACGAGTTGTTGTTGTTAAGTGCTGTCAAGTCGGTTCCAGCTCATAATGACCCTGTATAGAGTTTCCAAGGAGCAGCCGGTGGGTTTGAACTGCTAACCTTGTGGTTCAGTGCTGATCCTATAACGCCATACCAGAAGTCCATATATACATAATACATAAATACGTACGTATAAATATAGAGGTGGCAGCAGAATTTGTTTGAAGAAATTGGCTCACAAGATTTTGCAAATGCCAGGTCTGAAGTACATATGTCAGGCAGCAGGCTTTATAGGTCAGCAGGTTTATGTCTTAATATCTGTAGTTCAGGAGTACATAGTGGAGGGAGAAGAGTGAGTTCTACCAAAATGTATATTTATTGTTTGGAGGCCAAATACACCCTAGTGAACTGATTTACTGTATTAAGTTATATAGTATGGAAGGTTATTACATTAGATGGCATAGAATGGCATCTAGATTAGTGTTTGACCAAACTACTGGAACCATAGCCTAGCCAAATGTCCACATAAAATTCACCATCACATTTAGCATGGCTGATGTTTTGTAATAGTTGATGTTAGTGCTTTTTCACAATTTTCAAGAATAAGACAGTGGAGCTTTCTTTATTAATGCCAACCTTACCAAACAACTAAAACTGTCAAGAGTTGACTGGATTATTAAACATATCCTGTGCAGTGGTAAACATGGCTATGTTGCCTAAAACCTAAGGAAGTAGAGCATTTCTCATTTCTTTTACTGCTGTTCGTTCTTCAGTGTTTCTTAAACCTTTCTCTACCTTTCAGTAATGTCAGAGTGATTAAGAAAATTCTAAGCTAGTTGTGCAATGCACTGCTTTAATCTATTTGTGCTGAGATGTTTTCAGTTTTTGCTTTTGTTTGTTTTTGTTTTCTTCATGGACAGATCAAGATTGTAGAATCATAATCCAAGCGTGGTTAGTCAGATGTGGACAGTACAGTTGTTGAATAGTGAGAGAAAACTTCTAATTCTAATTGCTTTTTTTTTTTTCAGTCAGGAGTATGATTTAGTTCCAGATTTCTACTTAAAACAGTTCTAGCTCAAGTATGTCTCTCTTTTTATTTTTTATTTTTTTTGACTTGTGTGGTTTTCTAGAAACTTTTTATTGAGAATTGAGTGAAGTCTTTTAGACAAGATCATCAGTTTTACATTCATCAAATCACACTTTGTTTCATATTAATGATTACAATTCCCTCCATACAACAACAGTCATTCCACTTCCTCCCTGTGGTTCCTATTTGCATTCCATCCAGCTTCCCATGTTTTCTCTACTTTGTCCTTAGGAAAATGTTGCCCTTTTGGTTTTGAATAATTGAACAGTCCATGGTGAGCATACCTTACTAGTGCTATTGTCTTTTCATGCAATCAAATAGAAAACAGTGTTTCTTTTTAAAAGCCATTAATTACTTTGACCATAATTGCTTAAAGTTTGGTTTCTGATACTGAAGATAAGACATTTACAGATGGAGTCACCTCTTACATGCTTAACTTACTCACTTAGCCAAAAAAAAAAAAAAAGAGAGAACGAATGGCAATTTCAATAATGTGGGTGATGAGGACTGGCTGTGCCTTCCTTTCTGACAAGAGAGCACATTGGCTTCAGAGTGCTTTGGTTTCTAATACGATTTCCTAGGGTAATGTTGTAAAATGCACAATTTATGCCTTAGATCTTAACTCCATTGTAAGATGAAGCTCTTTTTTATTGAGTGCCTGTAAGCTACAACTACTATAAAATTAAATGAACAAATAATTTTTAATACTTAAAATTGTAATAAAAGGAACCAAAATTATTGGATGTTATGTTAGATAAAAAAATTAAAAGGAACATGTTAAACTCTGTGGGGACTAAAAGAACTATAAACAGAAATTTATAGTTAGAAAAGATAGAATTCTATTGTTGTTAAGTGCTGTCGAGTCAGTTCCGAACCATAGTAACCCTGTGTAGGGTTTCCAAGGAGCAGCTGGTGAGGTTGAACCACTGACCTTGCAGTTCAACCAGCTTTGTAGTCTGGAGCATTAACCCACAGTGCCACAGCAGGACTTCAGAACTCTAGTAAGTTCTCAAATATACTTGACAGTGTTCTCCAAAATATTGGTGGTGGTGGTAGTTATGTGCCATGGAGTCGGTTCCAAATCTTTACAGAAGCAGAAAATCTATACAGAACCCTGTATAGGGTTACTGAGGCTGTAAATCTTTACAGAAGCAGAAAGCCTCATCTTTCTCCCACAGAACCGCTGGTAGTTTTGAACTGCTGATTGTAAGATTAGCAGCCCGACTCATAACCACTACGCTACCAGAGCTCCTGAATATTAAGACATTTTAATTGTACCACTCCTTACATCACACTGTTTCTCGTAGGTTTCTATATATGCTGTTCCAGAAAAGATTAATCAAGTACATCATGCCTTGGATACAACTGTGAAACTTCTGGAATTTTATCAAAACTACTTTGAAATTCAATACCCACTTAAGAAATTGGGTAAGTATCACAACAGTGTTTATATGATTGTGTTATGATTTTAAACTAAGTTCATTTCGGGGAGGAGATTTTGCCAAAATTAAAATGAGAATCAATAAGTATTGTTAATGCTTTAAAAATGGTTTGCAATTCTTAATAGAATTCAGTCCACAAATGTATCTGCATTTGGAGTTTTTAAAACACTTAGAAACTTGTGGTGCTATTACAAAGTTGCTATATAATTGGGTAGTTGTTTAGGCTTAGTCTGGAATTTGATCAATTGTTACTTCCAAAGAAATTCCTGGTTCAAATGATAAAAATTGAGTAATGGGAGTTGAGGAAAGTCAGAGGATTTTTGTACTGTTTGATGTGGGACTGGTCTTAAATAGATGAGTGTTTGCTCTGTACTCTGTCTCTCTTGCTCTGGAAATTTGATTCATTGGGGGAAAGTTAGATATCTTTTCTTTGCTAAGGGAAAGGGAACAGTGATTCCTCAGCTGATGGGTGGATAAGATGTAGGCGAACCAAAATAAGGACGGATTATTAAAGTAACTTTGTGTCTGCTGATTTACAGTAATAAACCAATGAGTAAAATATTTTTATTTAACCAGAAAGGCCCTTATAGAAGGAAAAATCGATCACTTCTTTCCTTTTATATCCAGATTTGGTGGCTATTCCAGACTTTGAAGCAGGAGCCATGGAAAATTGGGGTTTGATCACCTTTCGAGAAGAGACACTTTTGTATGACAATAATACTTCTTCAGTGGCAGATAGAAAACTGGTCACTAAAATCATTGCTCATGAGCTGGCCCATCAGGTATTGGCAATCAAAACTGTTATATTTCATGCGTTGTCTACTTCATATCCTAGGATTTTAGAATAGATTTAGAAAAGCTAATAATACTCACATTTTTATTATAGAATTGTTTTTTTTTTTTCAAAATAAAAAGATAACTTTTTAAAACAATCATAATTTTCAAGTGAAAATGCTGTCTAGTGTTTGTATAGGACTTTATTTTCACAACTGCTTGAAGGAAGGTGATAATCCCATTTTACAGATATGAAAACTGAGACTCATCTTAAATAAATGACTGGCCAAGAGTTGTATAGCAAATAAGTGGCAGCACTGAGCATTATACACTACCTCTTCAAGATCTCATTCTCTTCCCACCCCTAACCCCAATAAAACACAGTTACTTTATGTCTGACAAATGCCACCTGCTCAGTATAGCTTTCTGGGAAAGAATCTTTTTCTCTAACTTGTACTCTTTTCTGACAACTTTTGAAATGTAGTGCTCAGAATTAGTATCATTTTTTTGTACCTTGCTAGAACTAGGTTCATTTTTATTATTGGAAGAGGGAGGTCTTAAAAAAAAGAATGAGAATACTCTTTGTATGGCTTGGAGGGAGGGAGGGAGAAAACTCCCCCAACACCTTGCCCTTTTATTGCTCTTGGTGAGGCGCCTGGCAGTGTTGGTTATGGTTTGGGGAATATTGTGATGGTGGCAGGATATGAAGGAAGAGTATGACATGCTGTGGTCAGTTTACTCTCTAGCTCACAATCAGTCTGTAGGACTGTGTAGCCTCTCTTTTCATGAAATCTTCTCTAGCTCAAATACAGTCTGTAGACTAGAATCCAGGATGATCTACAGCCTACAGATTGGATTTGAGCTAGAGATTTCTTGACAAGGTTGCATATGAAACACATACTTATTGACTATGAACAGGTTGTCTTTTGGGGGCTCTCTTCTAGGTCTGTTATTTCTGGGGCCACCCAGCTCCACTTAGGAAATAATTTTTTTGTTACTTTAGGACTGATAAATCATCTTTTTCTGAAATAGGATTTAAGATAGTTTCTTAGAGAAATAAGCTGTTGTAATTCTCAAAAGTGTTTTGTTTGGTGTCTAATAGAGGAGCTCTGGTAGCGTAGTGGTTACCAATCGGACTGCTAATCTCAAGCAGATTGAAACTACCAGCTGTTCCGCGGGAGAAAGATGAGGCTTTCTGCTCCTGTAAAGATTTACAGCCTCGGAAACCCTGTACAGGGTCTTTATGGGTTGGAATCGACTCAATGGCACTTAACAACAACAGCAACAACCTGAGTCTTTTGCTGCTGGTTTGAGAAAAGCCCTAGGCCACACTGACTAAAATTGCAAACTCTATGACTACTCAGTTTCAAGGGTTTTTGAGATCCATTTTTTAAGGAGTCTCCTCTCCTTTTATTTTTCAAATCTTTTTTTCATACTACCTCATATGAGAAGACATTTAAAGATATCTATGATGACAGTTTTATATGTACATGCCAGCTTTCTTAATGAATGATGTTTAAGTTAACAGACAAGAGACATTAAGTTTGGGCTCTCTGATTATAAGAAAATTTCTCACATAGACACTTATTTTTTAGTTGTCACAGATTGTAGATGAGATGGAAAAATAATCGTATATGCTAGTTTGTGACTAGAAGGCAGAAGAATTTGATTACCTGGGTAATATTACATTTAATGACATACCTAAAAAGTATGTATTTACCTAATATTAAGCATGTGTATTGGACTCTTGATGTGACGCTGTGGGATCAGCACTGGACTGCGAACCACTGGGTCCACTAGCTGCTCCATGGAAACTCTATACAGGGTCACTGTGAGTTGGAACCAACTTATGACACTTAACAAGAAGAAGAAGCATGTGTGTTAATTTGATAGTCTTAAGCTGATAGTCTTCCTTGCTTGCTTTTCCATTCACTTAAAGTAAAATGTTAAAATTTGTTTTATTTTTAAAGTAAAATTATACAACTTTTATAAGCTTCAAATTCAGTAAGTTATTAGAAAATTCCCAAGAATGTAAATATAATTTGGTTAGTAATGTGTGTCTTCCCACAGTGGTTTGGTAATTTGGTAACAATGCAGTGGTGGAATGATCTCTGGCTGAATGAAGGTTTTGCCACCTTCATGGAGTATTTCTCTTTGGAAAAAATATTTGAAGAGCTCTCAAGTGTAAGTATGGTGTTCTTAATACCATGAATGCTAGTGGGAAAACAGCTCATTTTTGTTACATGCTGAAGTAACAAAAATGTCTTTTTTTAAATGCAGTAAAAATGACTGTTAAACATTATTTATACTTTTTGAAATTTCACAATGAAAATAACATATTTGTTAATACTGTTCAGTGGAAGTGGAAATTACAGTAAAATTTTATTAAGATAAATATTTTTAATTGTTTTGCTGAGTTTTAATGGCTGTGACTCATCTGCACAAAGGAAATTTAGATAAGGTTAAAAGCCTTTTTCACAGATGAAAAAACCCTTTATCCTGTATATAATATAGTGACAAAATGAAGATATTTTGAAACAGTGTTGTGTATTATTAGTGTGTGGATTCTTGTAACAGACAAGTAGTTGATTCAGATAAATAATTGGACCTTTTTAGGCACAGATCATATTTTGTGCTTTGGAAAACCAAAGACTAGGAAACCTCATAATGTTTTTCACTGTTTATTCATTCCCTGGAGGTATATTCTATCCTTAGAAATAATTAGGGCTACCATGTGATAGATATTGTAAAAATAGTTCAAGCAATAGATGGGAGAATATGGAGATCCATGTTTTGTGACTTTTTTATTAAACTTCCTGGAGCTGTGATCCAAGCTATAAGTACTCTTAGAGCTTTCACACTAAAATTTCTGTATAGGCATTGTTCAAAACTTTCAGGTGGTAAGTAGAACTAGGTTTTAGCCAGAAAATTGGCAAAATATTCTAAATCTGTTGTGTGTGATCTAAGCAATGAGATACACAGTTTTGCCACATGGTGGTGCCCAGAATGTTTAGAAACTTCTAATACATGCTCTAGGGGCACTCATCTACTCAGCTCTCAAGGAATGATTCTTGTTTAAACTACTATGTTTTATTTCAGGTGAACCTCAGTTAAGCGAAATGTTTGTGGAAAAATCCATTATTTTATAATTCCATTTTACCACAAACTTTTTGAAGCCCCTTATAGTGTGACACTGTGGGGTAATGTGCTAGACTGTACAGTCGGTTTGAACTGCAAGGTTGGTGGTTCAGGCTTACCAGTCACGCCTTGGAAACCCTCTAGAGGGTCACTATGGGTCGGAACCAACTCGACGGCACTTAAAAACAACAACATTATATCTTAATAGAAAAGCTGGATTATGTATGAGAAATCAGTTTAAGAAAAAATTTATATAATTTCAGGTTTTATTTGTAAAGTCTGCACTGGTGGTGGTTATGTGCCGTGGAGTCGGTTCTGACTCATAGCAACCCTGCATAGGGTTTCTGAGGCTGTAAATCTTTACGGGAGCAGAAAACCTCATCTTTCTCCTGCGAAACTGCTGTAGTTTCAAACCACTGTGCTACCAGAGCACCTTAAAGTATGCACTAATCTTTTTAATAGTATTTACCTTGAATATCTGAATTTGGCATTTGGCTGCTTTAAGTAAAAGTTAAAAGTTCTTAATTTATCTTTGTGCTGCTGTTTCAGAGATGCTTTTTTCTTGTGACTAGGTTATGCATAAGTTTATTTTTGAATTGAAGAAATATGTAAGAATGGCAGTTTTCCTACATTTTCAAAAGCTTATACTGGTCATTTTTTCGTAATGACTTTAAGCAGCTATTCGTATAATGTGTATGAATAATTACTGTACTTAAGTTTGCTATTGATACTGTCTATTCTTGATATCTCAAACTATTTAATTTTTTTTGTTAGTATGAAGATTTTTTAGATGCTCGATTTAAAACCATGAAGAAAGATTCTTTGAATTCATCTCATCCAATATCATCATCATCTATTCAGTCTACAGAGCAGATTGAAGAAATGTTTGATTCTCTTTCATATTTTAAGGTACTGCTATGCACCAAAAAAAAAAAAAAAAAACCTGGAGTAGTCCTGAAATTAATAACAGATGTGAGCAGGCTACATGATTTAGGTTATTTTAAAGATTAGGTCATATTTTCAGTTGTCGTTTTAGCTCTAATTAAATTGGGCTTTTAGATGTTCGCCTCTATTTTAAATCTTGGCTGCAACATTTTGTGAGTTTTTCCTTCTTTCTCTGTCTTTTAAATTGTGAATACATTCCAGGCAGTTAACCAGGCCTTCTAGCACTAGAGAGAATAGGTTTTCCTGCTATCCAAAGGTAGAGAGTTCCTATGAAACTTTTCATAAGCAGAAATGATGTGAAGGAAAGATGCAATTACCACTAATTAATGTGGAAAAAATTTTTTGAGCATTTCAGACCCAAAAAATAACCTGTCAAGTTATACCAAATGACACCTACGACCTAAAAGAACATAACATACAGTATTCACAAACACAGTTAAAAACTGTGGCAGCTTGATACTGAGATGCTGAGTGTAGTTTCCCAGGATGGAACTTGACGATGCCATTCTCACTGCTGGGATGCCTGCTGCTGCTTTAAGGGCTTACTGCAAAATAAACAGTGAATGCTAGTTTTGATTTTCACCTCTTTGCATTTCTTTCAGTTAGTGAGAACAGATACTAATGTAGTTGTTCTGTAAAAGTGAGATTGTATAAATGATATCAAGTATAGTTTTGGAAAGGGAGATCTGTATCTATTAAAGTTGGTTTATTACTCTCTAGATTGACATGTAGAGTATGTTCAGGGAAGAAAGGCCCTAAACAAGCCCAAAATTAAGAGGTCCCAGCAGTCTCCCGAGACCGGAAGAACTAGACCTGAAGAACTAGATGGTGCCTGGTTACCACTACCAACTGTTCTGAAAGGGGTTACATTAGTAGTTCTTGAATAGAGTGGGAGAAAAAATGTGGAACAAAACTCAAAATAATAAAAAAGACGTTAATAGTTGGGTAGAGACTAGTGGAACACCCCTGCCCCCAAGACTATGGTCCTTAGCCATCCTTCAGGACTGGAACTGAACTTACCCCCATGGCTCAGCTTTCACCCAAACAATATCCATGGGGAACAGTAACACCAGGGAGTAATTAACTTACCATAGAGGAATTAACCATTTGAGATCAAAAGGATAACATTTACTCAAGGACCAAGTTCAGAAGGGTTACCAAAGGAAGAGGAATGGAACCACCGGGAGGAAGTGAGATATGTGATGTTACACTGAGGGGATTTCATTCAGTGAGATGAAAAACGATGTGTATGAATGAATGAACAGGAAACTAATCTGCTCTGAAAGTCACTGAATTCACAATTTAAAAAAAAAAATTGCAATGTGTTCTAAAGTCAGGATTGTCAAACTAAAGTAATTGATTTTAAAATGAAGGAGTAGATTGCAGGGTCCAGATCACTGCAGGTTTGAAACAGAAGCTTAATTGGTGTGACCAGAGGTCGATGTTAGTTAGATTTGTGGGGTCAGGGGGCGGGGAGGGGAGGGGATGAGTCTTGTGATGTATTTGCATCCTTATTCAAGGTTATCAAATCAACTAATTAGTAAATTGAATTTTTGGTAGAGAAGAAACTTCAAAAAGTGTGTCATATTTCATCTTGTCAAGAAGCTTATGGTTTAGGTGGCAGGTACTTGTGAAGCTATAATAAAGATGTTGTTAGATTCTGTCAAGTCGGTTGTGACACATAGTGATCCTTTGCACAATAAAACAAAACCCTACCCAGTCCCTACACCATTCTCACAGTTATTACTACACTGGAACTTATTGTTCCTGTCATTGCTTCAATTCATCTTGGTGAGGGTCTTTATCTTTTATGCTAAGCCTCCACTTTACCAAGCATGATGTCCTCCAGGCACTGGTCCCTCCTAATATTACGTCCGAAGTCCTAGAAAGGAAGCCTTGCCACTCTGGCTTCCAAGGAGCATTCAGGCTGTACTTGTTTCAAGATTGTTGTTGTTGTTGTTAGGTGTCATTGAGTCAGTACCAACTCATAGCGACCCTGTGCACAACAGAATGAAACTGCATGGTACTGGGCCAACCTCACAATTGTTGCCACTCTTGAGCCTGTTGATGCTGCCACTTAGCCAATCCATCTCACTGGGGTCTTCCTCTTTTTCTCTGACCTTCCACCTTACCAAACCATGATATCTTTCTCCAGCGACTGGTCCCTCTTCACAATATGTCCGAAGTGTGAGACAAAGTGTGGCCATCCTGACCTCCAAAGAGCACTCTGGCTGCACTTCCAACACAGTTCTGTTTGTTCTTTTGGCAGCCCATGGCACTTTGAATATTCTGCCCTAACACTGTAACTCAAATGCATCAATTCTTCTATGGTCTTACTTATTCACTGTCCAGCTTTCATATGTATATGAGGTTATTGAAAACACCATGGCTTGGGTCAGGCGCACCTTAGTCGTCAAGCTGGCATCTTTGCTATTCAACATTTTAAAAAGGTCTTGGGCAGCAGATTTGCCTAATGCATTAGGTCATTTGATTTCTTGACTTCTGTTTCCATGAGTGTTGATGGTTGTTCCCAAGAAGAGTGACGTCCTTCACAGCTTCAATCTTTTCTTCATTGATAAGAATGTTGTTTATTGGTCCAGTGGTGAGTGAGGATTTTTGTTTTCTTTACATTGAAATGCAATCCATACTGAAGTCTGGGCTCTTTGATCTTCATCAGTAAATGTTTTAAGTCCTCTTCACTTTGAGCAAGCAAGGTTGTATCATCTGCATACCGCAGGTTGTTAATAAGTCTTCCTCCAATCGTGATGCCACATTTTTCTTCATATAACCCAGATTCTCAGATTATTTGCTCAGCATACAGGTTGAATGAGTATGGTGAAAGAATGCAACCCTGTTGTACACCTTTCTTAATTTGAAACCATTCAGTGTTCCTATGTTCTGTTTGAACAACTGCGTTTTGGTTCATGAACAGATTTCTCATGAACATAATTAAGTGTTCTGGAATACTTATACTTCACAATGTTGTCCCTAGCTTGTCATGATCCACACAATCAAAAGCCTTTGAGTAGTCAATAAAGCATAGGTAAACATCTTTCTGATATTCTCTGCTTTCAGCCAAGATCCACCGGACATCAGTAATAATGTCCCTCATTCCACAGCTTCTTCTGAATCCGACTTGAACCTCTGGAAGTTTTCTGTCAATGTATGCTTTGCATCCGTTTCTGTATTACCTTTAGTAAAACTTTACTCTCATGGGGTATCAAAGATACTGTCTGATGATTTCTGCATTCAGTTGGGTCACCTCTCTTTTTAATGGGCATAAATATGGATCTCTTCCGATCAGTTGGCAACATCATTGTCTTCCAAATTTGTTGTCATAGATGCGTGAGTGCCTCCATTGTCGCCTCACTTTCTTAAAATATTTCAATTTGTATTCCTTCGATTCCTGGTGCCTTGTTCTTTGCAAACTCCTTCAGTGCACCTTGGACTTCTTCCTTCAGTATCGTTGGCACTTGATCATATGCTACCTTTTGAAACGGTTGAACATTGACCATTTCCTATTGGTATAGTAACTCTTGTGTATTCCTTCCATCTTCTTTTGATGCTTTCTGCCTCATTCAGTAATTTGCCCAGAGAATCCTTCAATAACAAAAGGCGAGGCTTGAGAAATCCTGAGCATCTTCTTCCCTTTTGGTTTTCTGACTCCAGATCTTTGTACATTACGTTGTAATATTTGACTTTGTCTTCTTGAGCTGACCTTTGAAATTTTCTGTTCAGCTCTTGGACCTCCTCATTTCTTCCATTTGTTTTAGCTCTCTACACTGGAGAGCAAGTTTGAGTCCCTTCTGACATCCATTTTGACCTTTTCCTTCTTTCTTGTCTTCTTAATGACTTTTTGCTTTGTTCCTGTATGATATTCTTGATGTCATCCCACAGCTCTTCTGGTCTTTCAGTCTTTAGTGTTTAGTGTATCAGATCTCATCTTTAGATAATTTCTAAATTCAGGTTGGATATATTCAAGGTCATATTTTGGCTCTCGTGGACTTGTTTTCATTTTCTTCAGCTTCAGTCTGAAATTGCGTATTGGCAATTGATGGTCTGTTTCACAGTCTGCCCCTGGCTTTGTTTTGACTGATGATATGCAGCTTTTCCACCATCTCTTTGCACAGATGTAGTAAATTTGATTTCTTTGTATTCCATCTGGTGGGGTCCATGTGTATAATCGTCTCTTATGCTGTCTGAAGAAGGTATTTGAAAGGAACAAATCATTGATGTTTTGGAATTCTATCATGCGTTCTCCAGCATCATTACTATCACCAAGGCCATATTTTCCAACTACTGATCCTTCCTCTTTGTTCCCAACATTCGCATTCCAACCACCAGTAATAATCAATACATCTTGATTACATATTTGATCAATTTCAGATTGTTGTTGTTGTTAAGTACGGTGGAGTTGGTTCCGACTCATAGTGACCCCCTGCACAGGGTTTCTGAGGCTGCAGATCTTTACGGTATCAGCAAGCCTCATCTTTCTTCTGCAGAACAGCTGGTAGTTTCAAACTGCTGACCATGAGATTAGCAGCCCGATTCATAACCACTGCGCTACCAGAGCTCCTTAAGTTGGTAGAATTCTTCCATTTCATCCTCACTGGCTTTAGTGGTTGGTGCATAAATTTGAGTAACAGTGGTATTAACTGGACTTCCCTGTAGGTACATGGATATTATCCTATCACAGACAGTTTTGTACCTCATGACTGATCTGAATATGTTCTTTTTTGACAATGAATGCAACACCATTTCTCTTCAATTTGTCATTCCCTGCATAGTAAACCATGTTGTTGTCAGATTCAACATTTATTCTCATGGCATTCCATACATACAATTTCATTTTTTTTCTCCAGTGCCATAACTCAGATGCATCAATTGTTCTGTGGTCTTTGATATTCATTGATGTCTGACTTTAACATGGATATGAGGTAATTGGAAATATCATGGCTTGTGTCAGGCCGACCTTCGTCCTCATACTGATATCTTTGCTCTTGAACACCTTAAAGAGGTCTTGTGCTGCATATTTGCCTACTGCAATATGTCATTTGATTTCTTGACTGCTGCTTCCATAATTGTTGATAGTGGAGCCAAGAAAAAATGAAGATAATATATGCTAAATAATTGGTACAGAAGATTTCTACCTGAGATGATAAAGATAAATTATTTTGGGACAGGAGTGGGACAGTGAGGTCTGCAAAGAAAAGAACAGGAATGCTATCATGCAGTGTGTTGAAAGAAGTACAGCCGGAATGCTCCCTAGAAGCCATGATGGAGAGACTTCATCTCTCATACTTCAGACATATTATCAGGAGGGATCAGTCCCTGGAGAAGGACATCATGCTGCTTGGTAAAACGAATGGTCACTGAAAAAGGGGAAGATACCCCCAATGAGATGGATTGACCCAGTGGTAGCAACCATGGTCTCAAGTGTAGCCACGATTGTGAGATTGGCACAGGACTGCGCAGTTTTTCATTCTGTTGTACTTAAAGTTGCTTTGATCTGGTACTGACTTGATGGCACCTAACAACAACAACTAATATGCAAGGAATAGTTTGTTAGAGAGTAAATACTAACTAGACTGTGCCAGAAGCTATAAATGGGGCAGGGATGAGATCAGGAAGGTAAGTTGTGGCCCAGTTGTAGAATGCCTTGAATGCCATATGAATATGGATTTGTCTAAAAAGTAGGAACTAGAATAATTAGAATACTTTGGAACAGAGAAATAACTTGGTCAAAGTTAGGAAAATTAAATTAGTTTCCATTTCTATAAGGTACACTTATAGGGGGACAAAGTGAAATCAGGGAATTGCTGCTGAAGTCCAGGAATGAAATGGTGCAGTTTGAAATGAGAGCTTGTAATGATATTAGAAAGAAGTGATGGGGCAGATAATACTGGGAGATAAATAATTTAAAGGATGTACTGACAGGGTAAGGAAAGTAACGTAGACAAAACGTTCTCCAGATTTTAAGCCTAATCAACAAGGAGAATTATATAATACCAAACAAACAAGAAGAGCAATGAGCTATATTAAATATATTAATTTCCCACTGTCAATAATTCAGTTCTAACTCAGCGTAACCCTGTATAAGGTTACCAAGGCTATAAGGATGAGCAAACAGCTTCATCTTTCTCCCTCAGAGCAACTGGTAGGTTTGAACTACTCACCTTTGGTTACCAGCCCATTGCCTATCTTATAGTTCCACCAGGTCTCCTTACATACATTGTTGTTGTTGTTGTCAGGTGCCATCGAGTCGGAATCGACTCCTAGCAACCCCATGCACAGCAGAACGAAACAATGTCCGATCCTGGGCCAACCTCACTACCGCTGCCACACTTGAGTCCATCAATGATGCCACCTGG
>NW_006408629.1:9965066-9987507 GCF_000296735.1 Chrysochloris asiatica
TACCAGTCCATTTCAGCTCACTAATGCCTAAGATAGCGATGTTTATACGTTCCATTTCATTTTTGACAACTTCCAATTTTCCCAGATTCATACTTTGTACATTCCATGTTCAAAGTTTCAGTGGATGTTTACAGCTGTTTCTCTTCATTTTAAGTTGTTGCCCATCAGCAAATGCAGATTCTGTGCGCTTTTATCCCCCAAGCTTAGGGGGAATACCACCAAAAAGGTATGACATATGAGTAAGAATGTGTAAGATGTGTAAGAATGAGACGTGTAGATTTTTGGAAGAAGCATAACAGAAGGAATAGGCAATGTAAAGGACTTGTGTGCAAGAAAACAGGTTGGCCCTTGACTGGTATTGTGAAAATTGAATTTTGGGAGTATTTCCGTATTCTCTGGTTATAATGCTTCAGTGTGCCTGAAGTGTACAAACAAGGTTGTTTATGGTAAACATCTGCTTGCTTTCTGGGAGTCTGAAATTTTGGTACATTCTAGTCAGACCCTGTGAACACTCAAAACAATGAGTGTTGAGTCTCTGATGAACTTTCCTCACAGACAATGTTTAACATAGGTTACAATTCTTTGGTGGGGGAATTGAATATAGCCTGCGTAGCTTCAATGGGAGAAGACCATTGGAAGCTTGTTCCTGGTTTTATCTGGACTTTCCCCCATGTACCTTTTTCCTCTGCTGGTTTTGCTCTGTATCCTTTCACCATAATAAGTCCCAGTAGTGAACAAAACAATAGGCTGAGTCCTATGAGTCATGCAGCCTGAAGCTGATCTTGGGGACACCTATATACCTGAGATGAGAGAGTGTGAAGTATATCCAAGTGCCAGCAAGGAGCTAATGTGTATTCAGGGGAGTAAGCAAAGGGGAAAGTAGTAGATGAAGTAGATAAGGTGTCTTTTATTTGCGTACAATCTGGAATGTTACACAGTTTTGTTAATGAGATGTTGCAGTAGTAGAGAGGATCTATGGAATGTAATCTAGAAATAGAGAATATTAGGCATTAAATTCACTTCTGTATATCTGATCATCCTGATGACTTAAGATTTTTATCAGAAATGAAATTCATTCAAAAGATTCCTGAGTGGCTCTGGTGTTCTTAATATTGTTTTAGTCATTGGAGTTGAGCTTTTCAACGTTTCCCTCAACTAGCAGAGTCTAGAAGAGAAGATGCATATCTGTAACAAAAGCAGGAAGTTGTGTAAAAATGTTTTAGAAAATAGTGAAATGTCATGTTGATTTTCAATTCAGGAAGGCTTCAGAGATGAGGTGGTGGTGGTGTTGAGATTTGGAATGGAAATATGTGCATGAATTAATATAGTATATTGACTTAATAATTACATGCCTGATTCTGCATTATTGGTGTATGCTTGCTGCCCTCTATGTTCATCAGTTCCAAACATACATGAAGAGACTGCAGGAAGAAGAGAGACTCTGATTACTTCAGCAATATGATATAGTAACATTAGGAACTAAAGTACCTAGCAGAGAGACTTTTGAGAACTCTGCTTGTGTCTCCAACAGTGTGCTAATGAATTTAACTGATAACTTAAATATTGAGGATGGGGGTGGAGTTGCCCCAGAAAACTTGGCATAATTTTCTATTAAAAATAAAAATTTAAACCCAACATTCCAAAGGCACAGAGAAGTGCCATGTAAACTGTTAGTTTGTATACCGATAAAACCACCCAAATGGCATGGGAATCTACTCCACTGATTCTTTTTGAATTCCTTTAAAGGAAATTCTAAGACAATTTGGACTCACAATCAACATCCGGTTATAAGAGACTAAATAACAGTGTATTATAATTACAATGTTCTATGCCTGAAAATAAAGGTTTAGACCTATTACATTTTGAATTTTGGTTTTGCAATTCTATAACCTGTGGTATTCTATTGTTTTCCCTTTTCTCACTTTTATTTTTCCCCCTGAATAGGGAGCTTCCCTCTTGTTGATGCTGAAAACTTTTCTTAGTGAAGATGTATTTCAACATGTTATTGTTCTTTATCTACATAATCATAGTTACGCATCCATTCAAAGTGATGATCTGTGGGATAGTTTTAATGAGGTAAGTAACCTGGATACATTACTTAACTTTTAAAATAAGAAGAGAAGAATTCTATTTATTTGTTTGCTAAATATGTAAATAAGTCTATGATACTGAGGATTGGTGTGGCCCTGTAGGATAAGCATGTAACCTCAAGGTTGGTTTGAACCTCAAGGTCGATGGTTCAAACTCACCAGCCACAAGGAAACCCTGTACAGGGTTTCTGTGAGTTGTAACTGACTTAATGGCACTTAACAACAACTGAGGATTATTGTTTAAAATGAAAAATGGGGGGATGGATCTTAGTATATAAGTATTTTCAAATAGACCATTAAATTAAAAGTCCAGAAATATTGTAATAAGTATATGTGTGCCTTGTGTAGCCATTTTTATTTTGTATCTTAATTCTCCATTTCTACTATGCACGAAATTGTGTTTTCTGTGTCAGTGTGTAAATTACTATAATTTTGTTACTGGATTTTCCAAAAAATCCCTTTTCTTGTTCACTATCTTTCCGTTTTTTGCCTGCCATTTATGATTTTTTCTGTACTCTGCTATTTGACTCTCTTGTCTATTGTGGCCCTGTTCCTTTAAAATAGATGATCTATCACAAGCTAGATGCTCATGAATCCATCACTACCCTGGCATAGTTTTATTACTTGCATTTTGTCCTGTAGCATATGTTCTGAGAAGCAGTGTCATTAGGTAGAAGGAGCTCTGCTTTATAGTAGGGCATGAGTCCAGTTTGCCTTGTGCATCTGTGCTAACTGCACAAGCCTCACAAGCATTTGCATTTGTTACCGTAGTCTAGATTTGTATTTTTTAATCTTTTAGATAATCACAGATACAGTATTTGAAAGTATAATAAAACTTCTGGACATTTTCCATAGAAAAGCCACATATGTGTAAAATATTAACCACAGTTTCAAAGTTGAAAAGACTCTGAGTTAAGAACCTCTGCTCTGGATCTTTTCCATATATTCTTTCTGTTTCCTTGACTTATTTGAAGTCTGGTGTTTTCTGCCTGTTGACTCCTTGCTCAGAAGACATATCTTCCCCTACTGTTTGCAGTTCTCCTGAAGACTGGACAGTTTTTATTACGAGAGAGATAGTTTATCATTTA
Organism: Chrysochloris asiatica; assembly: GCF_000296735.1. Taxonomy (NCBI): domain Eukaryota; kingdom Metazoa; phylum Chordata; class Mammalia; order Afrosoricida; family Chrysochloridae; genus Chrysochloris; species Chrysochloris asiatica. The sequence continues at coordinate 9,968,245 of NW_006408629.1, forward strand.
GTAACATTTCACTTGGCATCCTGGTGTGGCTCTGTAGAATCAACAACTAGATTTGAACCACCAGGTTGGCAGTTCAAACCCACCAGCAGCTCCTTGGAAACCCTATATAGGGTTACTATCAGTTGGAACTGACTTGATGGAACTTAACAACATTCAACTGAAAGCCATGTTATTCATTTTATATATCTCGTCTTATCTTCTGACATTCAGAATGTAATTCTGTCTTCCTCATTGACTTCAACTTTTGTATCAAAGTGTTTTCCTAACTCCATCTAGTTCTTAACATTAACCTCAGTTTTAAGCGTTCATAGCGTAGTGGTTACGAGTCAGATTGCTAACCTCAAGGTCAGCAGTTCGAAACTACCAGTTGTTCCATAAGAGAAAGATGAAGCTTTCTGCTCCCATAAAGATTACAGCCTTGGAAACCCTGTGTTGTGCAGGGTCGCTATGAGTCGGAACCAACTCCACAGCACATAACCATCACCACCACCATATCAAAGATATCATATGCACTAACTTCTTCTCATTTCATTTTTGCTTTCATGAACCAAAAGTATTCCCATTTTCTTTCTGGACAAGTTTGTTTTCCTCTTAGCCTCTGGTACAGAAATAAAGTGGGTGGTCAGGGCCATGAAAAATCTAAGATTCCCAGTGAGTTTTGGGAAATGTGCTCCATCCCTTTATGCTTCAAAGAAATAGCCAAAGTAGAGAGATATTACCAATTTAGGAACAGTTACTTGCTTGAAATTCAAATTCTTATGTAATCTAGAAAAATAATTTGAATTATAAATTTAATCTGCCTGCTTTAAGGACAGAGACTTTGCAAAATTGTTTCTTAATCATTAATAACCAGAGACTTTAGTGGAAGTGGGTTTTAGAAAATCAGTGAACCTCTCACACTTGATGTGAGGTTTTGTTCTTGTACTTTCTGGGAAAAGAGGGTCTGTGACCCCAAAAAAGTTTATTGTTACATTGTGTCATCGAGTTGGTTATGACCCATAGCAACTCTGTATAGGGTTTCCAAGGAGCAGCTGGTGAGTTTGCGTCACCAACCTTGGGGTTCAAACTGACTTTGCAGTCCAGCGCATTAACCCACAGTTCCACAGTAAGACAACTGACCTGGTACTATTTTTCTTATGAAGGCAGAGGATCTAGGGAGTAAAGAGAAACATGGATCAAGTTGATTCATGGGAGTGAAAATTGTTTCTGAATCTGGTGGTGGTGGTGGCAGTGTGCCGTGGAGTCGCTTCTGACTCATAGCAACCTTGCATAGTGTTTCCAAGGCTGTAAATCATTATGGGAGCAGAAAGCCTCATCTTGCTCCCATGGAACTGCTGGTAGTTTAAAACTGCTGACCATGAAGTTAGCAGCCGACTCATTTTTCTGATTCTTTTGTTGTTGTTAAGTGCCGTCGAGTCGGTTCCGACCCATAGCGACCCTGTACAGGGTTTCCGAGGCTGTAAATCTGTACGGGAGCAGAAAGCCTCATCTTTCTCCCATGGAGCGGCTGATTCTAGGCTATCATTATTCATATCTTCTGTTATTATCATGGCCAGGAAGAACACATAATACCTTAGGAATTTAATTAACGTTACCCACTGCTTTCTCACTGTTTTTATCATGGTTATTTCAGTTTACTTTGCTTTTAGCAAAGTTGCTCACTTACCTAGATGAAAAATGTAGACTCAACTCGGAGCTTTTATGCCTCTTTATATTAACATTGTATGCCTCTCTCTATATATATAATTTTTTAAGTTTTTAATGTGAATTGAGTGAAATTTTACAGGGCAGATCATCAGTTTTACATTCAACAAATCATATACTTTGTTTCATTACAATGATTATAATCCCCTCCATGTACCATCAGTTAACAGTATTTATCTCAATTCATTTTAGTTTTTTTTTTAATACTCAAGCATATATAATAATTTAAACCACCAAAGGGCACATTCTGCTAGCCTGCCTCCTGGCCACCAGCTCTCAGTCCCTCTAATTCCATGAATTTAGAGTCCTCAGCTGCTCCTTCTCTCTATGTGCCCATCTCTGCCTCCATCTCTGGTGTTGCTGCTTCTCTGGATAGGGTTCTGCAATCCACTTGTGCTCTTCTCCCTTGACGGTCCTAGGGTCCTTTGTTTCTGGATTGTAAGATTAACTATTCCCCATCTCTTTTCACGAGACCTTTCTAGACAAGATGAAACTATTCAGTGTGGACTCTATCTTTCCCTGCATACTTTTAAACTGTACTCCCTCTTGAAAACTTATAAGCCAGTCACTTTGTGCCTTTAGCACCCCCTCATTTTAAGTAGCCAATGTCTCATTTGCCCGTCCATACAGAAGGGATAGCATTGATGCTTGATGTGAAGACTCCTTCCCTCTCTGTTGGTATTTTGAGGTACTACATCCATGAGTATAGGTCAAGTTCATTAAATTGTATCAATTTAACCTCGTTTCCTTTTATCACAAATTGTTGGGTTGTTTTTTTTTAAATCTTCCTCTAGTTAAATTCCTGATTATCAAGCAATCACAGTTAGGTCAAATGAGTACTATCTGCAAGTAAGGGTGTTTCTGTGCGTCTCCCGTCACTTCATTTACTTCATATCAGCTAGATACTTCACTCTCAGCTCTAGCCCTCCATGGCTATTTCCTTATCCATGGACTCAGGTGTCCCCAGGTCTCACTACACTTTGGACCGACTAGTCCTTTCTCTTCTCTCTCTAATCTCCAGGTCAACGGGAGTCTCTGGAACATGGTTCAACTCAGCCCATTTCTTCATTGCTGCCTGTCCCCCTCTTCCACTCACCAGTAGACCAATGTGGTCACCAGGAAGCTTACATGCCTACTCATGTGTTCCCTTTGAGTTTCAGTCTTAGAGGGGCATTTGTCCTAAAGGAACTTGATTGCTTGCCTTGATGGCTTCCCTGCAAACAACTTGCTTGTTCTTATAGTAGCCAATCATACTGCCATTTTTGTTTTGTTTTTTTCCCTGCTGATCTTTCTTTGAAGATGTATCTTCTGTTGCTCTAGTTTTTCCAGGCTGGTCTGCTTGTCATTTTAAGTGGGAATGCCCCACCTCAGAAGCTTCTGAATGGGGCTCAGGATTCTACCTAAGGTCCTGTACACTGTAAAGGCTCTGCAAGAAGCCTATTTCATTGGGCAAACTGTCGAACCCCTTTTAGGTATTCCAATCATTTGTAGACTGAAGATGGGCTTACAAGCTTTCTGTAATCATGTTTCCCAACATTCCTTTCTATCCCACTCAAGTGGCTATTTCATAATAGTAGGCAAGGGAAACCAATATGCCTAAGACAGTCAAGCATCTTAGTATTATTTCCTCTCTTCACACTATGCCTCGATCATTGTATCACAGAGCCCTGTTGTTCCAAGGTTGAGCATGCATCACTATTTACCTCTGTCCCATTTAGTCCATGCAAACCTGTCTCAGTGTTTCCCTGTCTTCCTTGTTCTTCCACCTCCTCCCTCTTATGTATTGCCTTATGCCTCTCAGTATTAACATGGAGTCCTGGTGTGGTGCTATAGGATGAACACTGAACTGCTAACCGACAGGTTGGCAGTGTAAACCTATCAGCAGCAACTTGGAACCCTATACAGGGTTGCTGTGAGTCAGAATCGACTGGACAGCACTTAACAACAACAGCCTATTCGCATTATATGTTGTCTTCATAAAATATGTTGTGGAAAATGGGAAGAGTAGAGATAAACTGTAAAGTTTCTACGCAAAAATAATTTGGCCCTCCACCTCCTCACAGGTCACAAACAAAACATTAGATGTGAAGAAAATGATGAAAACCTGGACCCTACAGAAAGGGTTTCCCTTAGTGACTGTTCAGAGAAAAGGAAAGGAACTTGTTATACAACAAGAGAGATTATTTGTAAACATGAAGCCTGAAATTCAGCCTTCCGATGCAAGGTACATTACCCTCTTTCTCTCTATACTGTCTCTTTTATCTAAGGTTGAAGTATTTTTAAATGTTTTGTGATCATAGGTTCTTGTGAAACCTAGCACGATTGTTCTCTGGTAATAGTTTTTAAAATTTTACCCCATTTCTTTCCCAAAAAAAGACATGAGAAATCACTGTGTAACTGACTTAAAGTTAAAAACAGTAATAATAATCTTATAATGTTTTCTTTTTACAGCTGCCTGTGGCATATTCCAGTATCTTATATCACTGATAGAAAACAGTATTCACAATATCAATCAGTATCATTCCTGGATAAAAAATCAGGTAATTATTGTAACTCTTAATTCATACAAAATTGGAAATAGTGTATTTAAAAAACATTGACTAAGGGACATAGGGTTATGCTTCCTTGTCTAAATTTATTGAGCTGGTGCATGTATATCATGCACAAAACTGATCTGTCTTTAGTCAAGTGAAATAAGTTATGAAAAGTTACAGGAGAATGTCCTAGCAGCCCTGGTAGAAAGTAGCAAATACTGTATTCTCATGTTCTCAATCCATGTTTTTAATGTTACAGAGTTACATAAAAAACATTTCCTACTACTGTAGGCATAGTGCAGTTTCTTAAAATACACTCTGCTGATTACTTTCTAAGGTGAGTTGGGCCAGCTGCATTATAACAAACACTGGGATGAGTCTTATGGATAATAAAAGTTCAGCTTTATAACATAGATTATAATGAATAATTATTATAAAATGTTCTTCCGATTTGTTGTTGTTTAAAACCATTGAGTTGGTTCTGACTCATAGTGACCCTGTTTAGGGTTTCCAAAGCTGTAAATTTTGTGGGAGCAGAAAGTCTTATCTTTCTCCAGAAGAGCAGCTGGTGGGCTTGAACCTCTCACCTTGTGGTTAGTAGTCTAGTGCATATCCTGAAGATCCAGATCCATGGTGTTCCTGTTTGGCATAAAATTGGCATTGAATGATTGTTTTTAAACTCCACCACATACTATAGATTCCAGAAAGGTTAAACCACCTGGTTCAGAGTGATAAGCCACTTGCTCCAAGTCCCAAAGTTGACTGGAACTTTTGGAAAAATCAAAGAGCTTAAAACTTTAATGTGCTTTCCTGTTAGGAAGGAAAGGAAAAAAGACGAAAGTTTCACAAATAATAAGGTCTAAAACTATGAATGAATTTTAAATCAACTTCAATTAAAAATACATATATCTTGATTCCAATTAAATTTAGAAATTAATTATATTTTGCACTATCATTCATTGATGCAAATGGTTGTTGTTAAGTGCCTTGGAGTCAGTTGCGACTCATAGCAGAAGTGTATATGACGTTTCTATCTTCTTAACTCAGTAATTCCTAATTTGTGTGTTGTTGTTAAATGCCGTCAAGTCAGTTCCAACCCAGAGTGCCCCTAGTAGGGTTTCCAAGGAGCAGCTGTTGAGCTTGAACCGCCAACCTTGCGATTCAAACCAACTTTGCAGTCCATTCCATTAACCCACAGTGCCACACCAGAACTCCCAGTGTGTGTGTGTTTGTTTTTGTTAAGTGCCATCAAGTAGATTTCAACCCATTGCGACCCTGTATAGCGTTTCCAGTGAGCAGCTGGTGAGCTTGAACTGCCAACCTTGCAGTTCAAACAGCTTTGCTATCTGGCACATTAAACCACAGCACCACACCAGGACTCCAATTTGTATGTAGTTGTTGTTGTGTTGTGAAGTGCCATCGAATTGGTTCCCAACCCATAGCAACCCTGTATAGGTTTTCCAAGGAGCAGCTGTTGAGCTTGAACCGCCAACCTTGCAGTTCAAATGGCTTGCAGTCTGGCACATTAACCCACAGCGCCACACCAGGACTCCTCTAAGTAGTGAGACCTTCATATTGCCCTGGTGTGTATATGCTAGTTTTAAATTATGTGACTTTTCTAAATGGCTTTATTTATTCTGCCTTTGCTAACAGAAAAAAAGACAAAGACTGAGATGGAACTGCTTTTATATAGGTCTCCCACTGTCTTCCCCTGCTGCGTACTGCACAAGCTCTCCGTTTCTCTTCCTTCTCTTCTCTAGCCATAGTGAACTTGAAAGCCAGTTCAGTGCATGGACCCTGGATACTCCCTGAGCTTTGAAAGTATAGGATCCCTACTCTATCCTTTTCACTTATACTTATATATCCTTAGGTCTCAACAGATGTCACTTCCTCCAAAAAGTCTCTGCTAGTTTCCCTTAACAGGGTGAGACATGTATTCTGTAAACTTCCACAGACTGCCATGTTTTTTCCCCCATCAGTAGTACCAATGTGATATGTGCTTACTTATGTGTTTATGTTGGACTGTAAGATTCCTAAAAACAAATAAATCTACCTTGTTCACCATTTGATCTCTTGTGCCTAGCCTGAAGCCAGTCATGAATATATATATAGTAAATACTTGAAAAATTGTTGAATGAGTAAGTAGTGATGTTTGTTGACTTGTAAATAACTATAGTGGGAGGCAGACATTCAGTTTCTTAGTATGATAATTAAATAAAAAAATATTAAATTGTCCAACATGAGGCTCAAACCCATGGCCTTAGAATTAAAAATACTATATTCTACTGGACTGTGTGTTATAATCATTATGATATGGTGATGGTTGCAAAATATAATTGATGTAACTGACATCGTTGCATTGTATGAGGGAAAAATGTGAAATGGCAGATGTGTTACATATATTTTTACAATAATGAAAAATATATAATGCTGTATTAACTTTGAAACAAAGTATTTATTTAATTTTTTTTATTCTTGCTCTTTCATCTTCCTTTCTCACCTTCTCTCTCCTTTCCTTTTAATTTTTTGGTCTGTATTAGGTGTCATCAATCTCACAGAGGAAGTGCAATGGGTCAAAGTCAATGTAAACATGAGTGGCTATTATATGGTACACTATGCCAATGAGGACTGGGAAGCACTGATCAAACAGTTGAAAACAAATCCTTATGTTCTGAGTGACAAAGACCGAGCCAACCTCATTAACAACATCTTTGAACTTGCAGGGTAGAGTATGCTTGTTTTGTTTTGCTTTTGCTTTTTAAAACAGAACTAACATATATTTCCCATTAAGTATGACTCATTTTGGAAAGTAAAGGAAATATAAGTCATGTTTTTTTTTTCTTTAGAGACATTTAGACTCTTTAGAATGATTAGTTACAAGCATATTGGACCACTAAGTAACATAAAACAAGCTTTAAATAATATTTTAAGACTGCGGATACCAATAAGTAGAACATGCTGAATGAATTGATACAGTAGTTCAGGATTCATTTTATTTTATGAAAACTTTCTATTCAAGCAGAACTTGCTTTAAGCATGAAACTAGTGTTTTTCCCACTGATTTGAGGACATTTCTGCTCACAGAAGCCCCTTTACTGTGTACCATTTGCCTCCACAACCACTTGTGGAAAATGACGTTGGCTTCACGGATGACTGTCCAAATAGAAAGATCACCAGTTTAGATCTTTAATTGGACTAGAACACAAAATGAACACTCCAACGTGTTTCATCTGGTTTTGACCTGCTCTTTTTTAAAATGTTGTTTTTAAGTGCTGTTCAGTCAGTTCCAACTCATAAAAATCCTATGTTGGATTTCTAAGGAGCAGAGTTTGAACTGGTAACCTTCTGGTTAGCAGTCCATTGCTTATCCTACAATCACACCAGGACTCACCATAAATTCACAGCAACTTTTGCCTTAACAAGTTCGAAAAATTCCCATGCAACCAAAACTTTAGGAAAAAAAACACTCTGATTGATCCAAATTCTCTCTTCCACCTCCTCACTTCTGGTAAATTTGAGTAATTAATAAATAAAATGTATACTCCTATCTTTTCTCACCCAAGTCATTATAATATCTATCTTGAGCCAATCGCTTATGGAATAAAAGATAAGCTATAATTTTAAGTTTATCTGTCTCCTAAAATGATTATTTAACCTAGGATCACATGAACTGAAGATAATAAAATCTCTAACTTTACAACTTTACAGAATGCCACTCTGAGCTTTAATTGTTTTTTTTTGAGCTTAAACTTTAAGTCTCTAAAATTAACTACTGTGGCTAAAGTTTCTCTCAGCATGTGTGGAGTTGCACATATTTTTTTTACTCTTCTTTTACTCTAGCATTGGCAAGATGCCACTTCAGAGGGCCTTTGATTTGATTGATTATCTTGGAAATGAGACCCACACTGCACCCATCACTGAAGCCCTATTCCAGACAGGCCGCATCTATAACCTCCTTGAAAAACTAGGACACATGGATCTGGCCGCAAGACTTGTGGTATGTCCTCCTTTCTGCCAGCTTCTCTTTTTTGTTTTTGTTTGTCTTGAATACTTTCATGCAGTTTCCTATGCAATCAGTAATGGACTGAAAAAGCAACCAGTTAAAATCCATTTTTTTATACTTTTCTAGTTGTGTTATATTTCCTTTGGGTTATGTCATTGTGTACTCTGAAGAATTGTTAAAGTTACGATGTGGTCTTGTTGGAATATTGGCATACATACTTCTGTCAATTCAATGTTACATGAAAAGATATGGCTCTGTTTCACATAATGCTTTATTTTACACAGTAGATGCTGGGAATTGGCTTTTTTGCAAAGTAGATCTCCACATTATTTTTGCATTGTTGTTGTTAAGTGCCATCAAGTTGGTTCCAACCCATAGCAACCCTGTATAGAGTTTCCAAGGAGGGACTGGTGAGGCTGGGCCACCAACCTTACAGTTCAAACTGACTTTTGCAGTTTAGCACATTAAGCTATAGCACCACACCAGGACTCCATTTTTGCATTAGTCATTGTAAAATGACAATTATGTATGTATTGAGAATATTCTATTTTAGGGGTTTTAACTCTTATGGATATGTGAAATGGATGTAAGTTTCCCTGCAAAGTGCTAGAGGAGTCTTGCTATTGGAGACTGTTTTACCTTTCATAAAACGAATTGCATGCTCTAAGGAGTTGTTATTTTAGACACTTTTGGTACTAAATTGCTGGCCAAACTTTGAAAGCTTGGGAGTGAGTCATCAGTTGTTTGTTTTTACCCAATTTTTGTGAGGCAACATATCTAATAATGTTTGTTTTATAAATTTGTTGGGCTTTCTAGGACCCCATGCAAAAGGTAGCTTTTAGAAAATGAAGGAAATTATAGGGCAAGAAATTAGAATTAGTCTTTTGGGGTTTTGTCACTGATAGGATAGTGAAGTGATTGAATTAAATCTTTATTATCTTTTTAAACATTCTTTCTGCTTTTACTTCTGCACATCTTATACTATGCATGAAGCTCAGTTAGGGGAGGAAATTCAGGACAGGTGGACCACATGGAGTTTGAAAGGCACTTTGCCTCTTCCCATCTCACTGCAAATTTCTGATCTGATCTCAAAGGAGCCTTTCCCATCCTACCCATAATCTTAGGTTAGATGAGTTTGAGGTCTCTGGATTACAAACCACAGGGTCCATGGTTCAAACCTGCCAGCTATTCTGCTGGAGAAGGATGAGGCATTAGCCTTAAAAGACCCTATCTATTGTCCCCGTGAGTCAGAACCAAAATGAAGGCACTTAACAACAATAACAACAACTTCTAATTGTTAAGATTAATATAAAAACCAGGCCATAAAGCTTTCAGCTGTCAACTCGAATAAAATCCAGTGCCTAGAATATGATCTGGCTTAGACTGACATGTGCAAATATTTATTAAATGATTAAGTGAAGGACCCACACTAGAAGCAAGTGCATATGAGTGTTTATTATATTCTAGACACCATGCTCAGTGTTTTATGTACATTACCTTATCATTGCTCACACAGTGCAAGAGATGAATACTTCTATCTCTATTAGGAATCCTGGCATGGCGCTGTAGGATAAGCACTGGACTGCCAACCAAAACACTGGTGGTTCAACCTACCAGTGCTCTTCAGAAACCCTACATAGGTTTACTATGCATTGGAACAATTGACACCACTTAACAACAACAACAATATTAGGAGTTCTGGTGTGGTTCTGTAGGATTATAAGCAGTAAATTGCTAACCACAAGGTTGGTGGTTCAAACTCTTCAGCCACTTCTCTGAAACACTGTGGAAGCTCTACAGCATATCTGTGATTCAGAGCTGATTTGACATCACCATAACAACAATATTAGATAAATGACGTACTGTATTAGACAAGTACGCTGTGAAAGATCTCTTTAAATTTTAAAGAGCAAAGATGTCAATTTGAGGACTAAGATGCACCTGACCCAAGCCATAGTATTTTCAATGGTGTGTGAAAGCTGGACAGTAAATAATGAAGACAGGAGAAAAATTCAAGCATTTGAATTATGATGTTGGTGATGAATATTGAAAGTACCATGGACTTCCAGAGGAACAAACATCTATCTTAGAAGTATATCTAGCGTATTCCTTAGAAGGGAAGATGGCTAGACTTTGTCTTATGTACTTTGGACATGTTATTAGAAGGGAAAAATAACCCATGCTTGGTTTAGTAGCTGGTCAGCGAAAAAGAGGAAGACCCCAATGAGATAGATTGACATAGTGGCTGCAACAATGGACTGAAATATAAAAGCAATTGTGAGGATGGTACAGGACCAGGCAGTGTTTATTTAGTTCTGTTGTGCTGATTGCTATAAGCTGCAGCCAACTCAGCGGCTCCTGAACAACAAATCAGGTAAATGAAGAGACTAAAGAACTTTACCCAAAGTCCTTTACGTAGTATGTTATTATAAAGCTAAGATCCAAACCCAGATTAGCCTAATCTTTGTGTTATATGGTTGTATTGTAATTAGTGTTCTAGCAGTGACATCTTTTTGAGGGATACTGTTTAATTAAAACACGCTTGCTTTTTTAAAAAAACTAAGATTTTTAAATTAAAAGTTTAAAAATCTTGAGACTTTACATTTACCGAAGGTTTACAATGGCGGATCCACATCTAGTTTCTATCTTAAAAATGAAGTTGTCATTTTAACATCTAATGAGATTTCTTTTGTATCCAAAATGCTAGTAGCAGGGTTGTTGTTGTTGTTTTTACAATATTTACATGAATTTCCAAGAAGCATACAAATAACTTGCTTGTTTGTTTCGGGTAAGCTTAGGTCCAGCACAGGCTTTCTGCTGCTAGTAGAGATGGTGGTGGTGGTGTTAGGTGCCATCGAGTCACTACCAACTCATAGAGACATTATGCACAACAGAACGAAATACTGCCCGCTCCTGGGCCAACATCACAATTGTTGCCACACTTGAGCCCATTGATGCTGCCACTTTACCAATCCATCTCCCTGAGGGTCTTCCTCTTTTTCTCTGACCCTCCACCTTACCAAACATGATATCCTTCTCCAGCTACTGGTCTCTCCTGACAATATGTCCAAAGTGTGAGACACGAAGTTTGGCCATCCTGGCCTCCAAGGAGCACTCTGGCTGCACTTCTTCCAACACAGATCTGTTTGTTCTTTTGGCAGCCCATGGCACTTTCAGTATTCTCCTCTAAAACTATAACTCAAATGTGTCAATTCTTCTGTGGTCTTCCTTATTCACTGTCCAGCTTTCACATATATAAGAGGTTATTGAAAATACCATGTCTTGGGTCAGGTGCACTTTAGTCCTCAAGCTGACGTCTCTGCTCTTTAACACTTTAAAAAGGTCTTGTGCTGCTTTAACTTCTTGGCTGCTGCTTCCATGTGTTGATAGTTGATCCAAGAAGAACTAAGTCCTTGACGATTTCAGTCTTTTCTCTGTTGATAAAAATGTTGTTTATTGGTCCAGTGGTGAGGACTTTTGTTTTCTTTACATTGAGATGCAATCCATACCGAAGGCTGTGATCTTTGATCTTCATCAGTATTTTAAGTCCTCTTGACTTGCAGCAAGCAAGGTTGTATCTGCATATCGCAGGTTGTAATGAGTCTTCCTCCAATCCATGATGCCACATTTTTCTTCATATAACCCAGCTTCTTGGATTATTTGCTCAGCATACAGGTTGAATAAGTATGGTGAAAGAATATAACCCTGTCGCACACCTTTCTTTCTTAATTTTAAACCATTTAGTATTCCCACGTTGTGTTCGAACAACTGCCTGTTGGTCCATGTACAGATTCCTCATGAGCACAAGTGTTCCAGATTACTCATACTTTACAGTGTTGTCCATAACTTGTCATGATGCACACAATCGAAAGCCTATGTGTAGTCAATAAAGCACAGATATACCTTCTTTAGACAGCATAAAAGATCATTATTTTTAACATTACACATGGACCTCACCAGATGGAATACACAGAAATAAAATTGATTACATCTGTGGAATGAGATGGTTGAAAAGCTCCACTTCATCAAAACCAGGCCAGGGGCAGATTGTGGAACAGACCATCAGTTGCTTATATGCAGGTTTAGATTGAAGCTAAAAAAAATGAAAACAAGTTCACAAGAGCTAAAATACTACCTTGAACATTTCTCACATGAATTTAGAGATCATCTGAAGAACAGATTTGATACATTAAACACTGAAGACCGAAGACCAGAAGAGTTGTGGGATGACATCAAGAACATCATACAGAAAGAAATCAAAGGTCATTAAAAGACAAGAAAGAAGGAAAAGATCAAAATGGATGTCAGAAGAGGCTCTGAAACTTGCTCTCTAGTGTAGTGATGCTAAAGCAAATAGAAGAAGTGAGGCAGTACAAGAGCTGAACAGAAAATTTCAAAGGTCGGTTCAAGAAGACAAAGTCAAATATTAGAACAAAATATGCAAAGACCTGAAGTTAGAAAGCCATAAGGCAAGAACACAGTCAGCATTTCTCAAGCTTAGGGAACTGAAGAAAAAATTCTAGTTTCCACTTGCAATATTGTGACATTGTGGGTTAATGCGTTGGACTGCAAAGTTAGTATGAACTTCCTGGACGGCAGTTCAAGCTCACCAGCTGCCCTTCAGAAACCTTATACAGGATCGTTCTGAGTCAGAACCGACGCAATGCCACTTAAAAACAACATGGGAAAAATATTGAATGATGGTAAAAGCATCAAAAGATGTTATGAATACAAAGAGTCACTGTACCAAAAAGAAATAGTTGATGTTCAGCCATTTCAAGAGGTAGCATTTGGGATTTTGGGATGGGAGAAGCAGAGACAGGTAGGGGAGGCTCTTTGGCAGAGGTGCAATAAAACCAGAGAAGACACTTTCCTGGAGCAGTTCAGAGCTTTGGATCTAATAAAAGGTTGGGGCATCAGTTTTCCATGCCCACGGGTGGAGAAATCTGACTGTGGCAGGAATACATGGCAATTTCTGAATCCACCGGGATGCTGCCTGTGGGCCCCTTGACCTAAACTCAGATTATAGGGCAGGGCCACAGCCAGTCTGATACAGCGCTAAAAGCCACAGAGCGGCATCTGGAGAAAGAAATGTGACAGATTTTCACTTTTCTTTCCTCTTCTCCCCTGTTGCACCATCTCTGTGCAGCCCAGGCACCTTCGCCCACAGTTTTCCCATAGCACAGGGAGGAAATCTCTGGGAGCCCCAGTGGTCCCACTAATCCTTTGGCTGCTTCCTATGACGTCTGACTCTGGGACTCAGCCCTAAAGTTGACCTGGGTGGGACCCTTTATTCCTGCCTTACCTAACAGCAGGTCTGGCCATATAGCCAATTCGTATGTGTACCTTGTAAAACTCCAACATAAAAGGCAAGAGCCAACACCAACTACTGTGTACAAGGACGCAGCTATTTTGAGAATTACTCTGTGCATATGCAGATACCTAACTGACATTCAGAGATAAAAATAGCAGAGAATCTTTCTTCCATTTATTTCTCAATATCTTTATGCTCTCACCTCCATGGTGGTGACTAGAGGAGAGGCCTGAGCGAGTGGACACACACACCCACCGCTGGAGGTGTCTGCTGTGCATACATACTGACCTGTGCAGCAAAGGCTACTGGACAGTTGGCTACGGTTTTATTTTTGTTTTTGAGTGATGATTTTTTGTCACTGCTTTTATAGTGAGTCTGGTTTTGGACCTGTGGTCTCACTTTTTGTCCTGTGGGTGGAGCATTCTCTCTCTACATTGCCCAAGAAGAGACAGCAATTTTGGCCATATAGCCAAGCAATGAGCATATCCCACACTATTCCTACCATCCAGACAGAAGCCAATATCAGCTGCTAGGCATTGCACAGATAGCCAACACTTATTTAGATACTCTGTAGCTGAGTAATGGTGGTTATGTGCAGTGGAGTCAGTTCTGACTCATAGTGACCTTGAATAGGGTTTCCAAGGCTGTAAAGCCTTATCTTTCTCCCATGGAACAGCTGGTGGATTCGAATTGCTGACCTTAAGGTTCACAGCCCAATTTGTAACCACTATGTTACCAGAGCTCGTTGCACTGAGTAATAAGATACTTTAAAAGGGAAGCCCTTCACCAGATCACATCCACCTGAAGACACTCAGTAAGCTTAACAACACAGTAACATATATTCAATTAGTCACTGTAAATACATTTAACTATTGAAAATGTCCAAGAAAAAAAACAACACAAGACCTCAGCACGTGTCTGAAAATGGAAAAGAGTAAGTGAAACAAATGAGCTGGAGGCAGACATAGACTTTCCACTAGAAGAAGAGCAAACTTTGGATCTGCCTGAGAAGGAATTCAGAAGAATGATATAGAGACAAGTTCAAATGCTTCACAGAGGGGTGGAGGAAAATAAGGAAGAAGTCAGGAAAGTGCTACAGGAACAATCAAACAAGATAGATACAGCATTGGTAACAATTCAAAACCTGCAAAAAGAGGTCCAGATAGTTAATAATAACATCAAAAAAATAAAAATAAAAATACCAAAGAGGGACAATACACCAAAAGGGCAAAGGAGTAGAATTGAAGACATGGAAGCCAGAACTAGCAAGCTGGAAGGCAAATGTCTCAATACTGCTAAGACAGAAGAGCAAGCAGAAAAAGGGATTTTAAAAAAACTGAAGAGAGTTTAAGATTCATGCTGGATTACATGAAGAGGAATAATTTAAGAATTATTGGCATTCTGGAGCAGGAAGAATCACACAGGTCCACAGAGGAGATAGTTGAGGATCTGCTGGAAGAATATTTCCCTAACATCTTGAAGGATGCGAAAATCAGTATTCAAGAAGCTAAACAAACCCCAGGAAGATTAGACCCCAAAAGAAAATCACCTAGACATATCATAAGTAAGGTCTCCAAAATCAAAGACAAGGAGAGAATCCTAAAAGCAGCCATGTGACAGAGAAGTGTAACTTACTAAGGCAAGCAAATCAGATTAAGCTCTGACTTCTCAGCAGAAACCATGCAAGCAAGAAGGCAATCGGAGACATATAAAACCCTAAAAGAAAAAAAAACTACCAATCAAGAATGGTCTATCCATCAAAATTGTCAATCACATACGATGGTGCAATCAAAACATTCCAGGATAAACAGAAGCTAAGAGGTTTTGTCAGAGCCAATCCAGTGTTTCAAATCCTAAAGAAGATAGTTCTTTGGAATGAAAACCAATAAGAACAGACAACAATCAGAGATTGAAAGATGTGGCAACACCACCTGGAACTCAGTAGACAGATAACAGAGTTCAGAACAGAACAAAATTACAACAAGGTATTCAGAGGACCTGAAAGGCCAATCAAAGATCAAAATAATAACAATGTCAAAGAAGGGGGAAATACAGGAAGCGAGATCCAGGTGGTGAGGAGGTCAGGTAGATTGCAGGCTACAACAGACTCTCTTAAATGGAGTGAAAAGTTCATAGACTATAGGGTAATCTCAAAGAAAGTTAATACTTCACAACTTACCATGAAAATGAAGATCCAGACAGAGCAAGGAAACAAGAAAACTAAGAAAAAACTAACAAGAAATTAGCACAAAAAACACGAACTCAGCATAAGAAGGCATGCAGAACAAAGGAATGAACAGCACCACAAAAACATTAGCATAATGACAGCAATTAATTCATACCTATCGATATTTACACTGAATGTCAATGGATTAAATGCACCAGTGAAGAGACAGAGAGTGGCAAAATTGATAAGAAAACAAGACCCTTCAATATGCTGCCCACAAGAGGCACAGCTTACACATAAAGAAAAAAACAGACTAAAAGTTAAAGGATGGAAAGATATAGACCAAGCTAATTGCAATAAAAAACAAACAGAAGTGGCAATACTAATTTCACATAAAATAAACTTTAAGACAAAAGCCAGCATAAGAGATAAAGAAGGGCACTATCTCATGATTAAAGGGTCAGTTGAGCAAGATAACATAACCATGGAGCTCTGGTAGCGTAGTGGTTACGAATCGGGCTGCGAACCTTAAGGTCAGCGGTTTGAAACTACCAGCTGCTCCGCGGGAGAAAGATGAGGCTTTCTACTCCCGTAAAGATTTACACCCTCGGAAACCCTGTACAGGGTCGCTATGGGTCGGAACCGACTCGACGGCACTTAACAACAACAACAATATATAAATAGCTCGCAATGAAAGAGCACCAAGATATATAAAGCAAACCCTACTAGAATTGAAGAAAGAAATAGACAAATCTACAATTATAATGGGAAATTTCAATACGCAACTTCCGAAAAGGGATAGAACAACCAGAAAGAGACTCGACAAAGATAAGAGGAACTGAACAGCACAATCAACCACTTGACCTTATAGATGAGTACAGAGTACTCAACCCAACACCAGCACAATACACATTCTTCTCCAGTGCACATGGAACATTCTCCAAAATAGACTATATATTAAGTCAAAAAGCAAGCCTGCATAAATTTACAAACGTCAAAATACTACAAAGCATCTCTTCAGACCACAATGCTATAAAACTAGAAATCAACAATAAGAAGACCAAGGAAATAACTTTGAATACATGGGAACTGAGTAACATTCTGCTGTAAAGCTACTGGGTAGTAGAAGAAATTAAACGTGAACTCACAAAGTTCCTAAAACAAACAAGAATGAAAAAACAACATACCAAAATCTTTGGGACATGGTGAAAGCAGTGCTGAGAGGACAATTTACTGCAATAAATGCACATATCCAAAAAGAAGAAAGAACCAAAATTAACACATTAACACAGCATGTCCAACAATTTGAAACAGACCAACAGAGGGAACCTACAGTCACCAAAAGAAAAGAAATAATAAAGACTAGAGCAGAAATAAATGAGATAGAAAACAGAAAAACTGTAGAAAGAATCAACAGGAAAAGTAGCTGGTTATTTGAAAGGATTCATAAAATTGATAAACCATTGGCAAACCTAACCAAATAAAAGAGGGAGAAGATACTAATAACATGCATTAGAAACCACATGGGTGATGTCACAGCAGAACCAATAGAAATAAAAAGGATAATAACAGAATACGATGTAAAGTTGTAATCCAACAAATTTGAAACTCTAGAGGTGATGGATACATTTTTAGAGAAAGACCACCTACCTAAATTTACACAGAATAGAGTAGAACAGTTGAACAGACCCATAACAAAAGAAGAAATTGATCAGATCACCAAAAATCTCCGAACCAAATGAAGTCCAGGTCAAGGTCGCTTCACTGGTGAGTTTTACCAACCATTCAGGGAACAGCTGTTATCAATTCTACTAAAATTATTCCAGAATAAAGAAGAGGATGGAAAACTTCCTAATACATTTTATGAAACAAGCAGAACCCTTATACCAAAACCAAGAGAGAATATATCACCAAGAAAGAAAATCATAGACCAATATCCGTCATGAACATAGATGTAAAATATTCTCAACAAAATCCTAGCCAACAGAATCCAACAGCACACGAAAAAAATACTTCATGACCAAGTGGGATTCATATCAGGGATTCAAGGATGGTTCAACATTAGAAAACCAATCAATGTAATCCACCATATAAATAAGAAAAAGGAAAAGAACCACACGATCATATCGATTGATACAGAAAAGGCATTTGACAAAATCCAACATCCATACCTGTTGAAAATATTCAACAATGTAGGAATTGAAGGGACATTCCTCAACATAATTAAGAGCATATATACAAAACCAACACCCAGCATCACTCTAATGGAGAGAAACAGGAAGCCCTCCCTTTGTGAACAGAAACTAAAGATGCCCTTTATCACCCTTTATCACCACTCTGGTAGCGTAGTGGTTACGAATCAGGCTGCGAACCTTAAGGTCAGCAGTTTGAAACTACCAACCGCTCTGCGGGAGAAAGATGAGGCTTTCTGCTCCCGTAAAGATTTACAGCCTCAGAAACCCTGTACAGGGTCGCTATGGGTCGGAACCTACTCGACGGCACTTAACAACAACAACAATTCAACATTTTAAGGAGCTCTGGTAGCTTCCATAAAGATTTACAGCCTCGGAAACCCAGTACAGGGTCACTATGAGTCGGAAACGACTCCACGGCACGTAACAACAACAACAATTCAACATTGTGTTGGAAGTCTTGGCTAGAGCTATGAGACGAGACAGGGATACTAAAGCATCCAGATTGGTAAAGAAGAAATAAAATTCTGCTTGCAGATGCTATGATCCTATACATAGACTCAGCAAAAAAAAACTACTAAAACTCATTAAAAGATTCAGCAAAGTAGTAGGACACATGACAAACATACAAAAAGCAGTCAGATTCCACTGTAATAATAATGACAGCACTGAAAAGGAAATTAGGAAAGCAATACCATTTATAATAGGCACCCAATATTTAGGAATAAATATAACCAGAAAAACAAAGGACCTGTACAAACAAAACTAAAAAACACTACTACAAGAAACCAAAAGAGACTTACAAAAATGGAAGGCTGTACCATGATCCTGGATAGGAAGACTTAACATTGTGAAAATGTCAATACTACCCAAAGCACTATGCAGATACAGCGCAATCCCAATCCAGATTCCATCAACATTCTTTGAAGAGATGGAGAAAAGGATTACAAACTCTATATGTAAAGGACAGAGGACTAGGATAAGGTAAGCACTGCTTAAGAAAGCAAAGTTGGAAGCCTTTCTCTCCCAGATTTCAAAATTTACTACATGGCTACAGTGGTCAAAACAGCCTGGGCCTGGTACAATGAAAAATACATAGATCAATTAAACAGAATTTGAGAATCCAGAAATTAACCCATCCACATACAGCCAGCTGATCTTTGACAAAGGGCCAAGTACATTGAATGAGGAGGAGATAGTCTCTTCAACAGATGGTGCTGGTAGAACTGAAAATTAATATGCAAATGATTGTTGTTGTTAGGTGCCATTGAGTCGGTACCGACCCATAGCGACAGTATGCACAGCAGAACGGAATGCTGCCTGATCCTGGGCCAACCTCACTATTGTTA
>NW_006408629.1:9989667-9995356 GCF_000296735.1 Chrysochloris asiatica
TGAAATGAACAAATAAATCATTGATTTTGCAGAATTCTATCATGCATTCTCCAGCATCATTTCTATCACCAAGGCCATATTTTCCAACTACTGATCCTTACTCTTTGCTCCCAACCTTTGCATTCCAATCACCAGTAATGAGCAATACATCTTGATTGCATGTTTGATTAATTTCAGATTGAAGATGTTGGTAGAATTCTTCTATTTCATCTTCACTGGCTTTAGTGGTTGGTGCATAAATTTGAATAATAGTGGTATTAACTGGGCTTTCTTGTAGGCTCACGGATATCATCCTATCACAGACAGCATTGTACCTCATGACTGATCTGGATATGGTCTTTTTGACGATGAATGCAACACCATTCCTCTTCAATTTGTCATTCCCGGCATAGTACACCACGTGATTGTCAGATTCAAAATGGCCAGTGAGAGTCCATTTCAGCTCACAAATGTCTAAGATATCACTATCAATGTTTATGCATTCCATTTCATTTTTGACAACTTACATTTTCCCAGATTCATACTTCGTACATTCCATGTTCCGATTTTCAATGGATGTTTACAGCTGTTTCTCTTCCATTTTGAGTTGTGCCCCATCAGCAAATGAAGGTCCTGTGGGCTTTTCTCCCATGGGTTTTACTCCATTCACATCATCATGGTCAACTCTACTTTGAGGAGGCACCTCTTCCCCAGTCACATTTTGAGTGTCTTCCACCCTGAGGGGCTCATTTTCAGCACTGTATCTGCCAGTGTTTCTCTGTTATTCATAAGGTTTTCAGTGACTGAAGATTCGGAAGTAGTTCCTCACTCTTTCTCCCTAGCCTGTCTTTGTCTGGAAGCTCATCTGAACCCTGTCTACCAGGGTTTATCCTGCTGGTATTTAAAATACCAGTAGCATAGCTTTCAGAATCACAGCAATTCACAAGTCACGACTGTACGACAAACTGACAGACAAGATTAAACAAGGCTTTTATCTTATACTATATACAGAAACCAGCTCAGCATGGATGAAAGGCCTAATGTGAATCCCAGAATTATAAAAATCGTTCATGAAAAAATAGGGACAAATTTAAGGGCTTTGATATATGGCACACATAGACTACCAAACATTGCAAAAATTGTGCAAACAAAAGGAGACAAAATAAATGATTGGGACATATAAAAAATTAGAAACTTATGTGTATTAAAAGATTTCACTAAAAATAAAGGGGCCATCACAATGGACAAAAATCTTTTGCAATGACATCTCAGACAAGGGACTAATTGTGTAGTGGTTACAAATCGGGCTGTGAACCGCAAGGTCAGCAGTTCGAAACTACCAGCTGTTCCATGGGAGAAAGATGAGGCTTTCTGCTGCCATAAAGATTTACAGCCTCGGAAACCCTGTACAGGGTCATTATGAGTCGGAACAGACTCCACTGTACATAACAACAACAACAACAACATAGGAAACTACAACACATCTACAACAGAAAAGACAACCCAGTTTAAAAATGGGCACAGGACATGAACAGACACTTCACCACGGAAGACATTTGGGCCGCCAACAAGCATATCAAGAGATGTTCACTATCATTAGACGTTGTTGTTGTTAAGTGCGGTCGAGTCGGTTCTAACTCATAGTAACCCTCTAGAAGGTTTCCAAGGAGTGACTGGTGAGCTTGAATCACCAACCTTGCAGTTCAAACTGACTTTGCAGTCTCAGGCATTAACCCACAGTGCCACACCAGGACTCCATTAGCCATTAGAGAGATGCAAATTAAAAGAACAAATGAGGTATCATCTCACACCAGCAATAACAGTGAAGTTCAAAAATGCAGAGGACAATAAATGCTGGTGAAGATGTAGAGAGCCTGGGGCCCTTCTGCATTGTGGGTGGGAGTGCAAAATGGTCCAACTTTGGAAAACTGTACGGTACTTCTTCAGAAAGTTGGAATTAGAAATACCTTATGATCTAGCAATTCTTCTACTTGGCATATATCTACAAGAAATATGAGCCAGAACACAAGTAGATATATGCACACCAATGTTTATCGCAGCACTATTCATAATAGCAAAAAGATGGAGACAGCCTAAGTGCCCATCAGTGGAAGAACGGATAAACAAACTTCGGTGCATACACACAATGGAATATTATGCTACTTTGAAGAATAAGAAGGAAACTGCAAGTCACTGCATAACATGGATTAAGCTTGAAGACATTATTTTGAGTGAAATTAGGTTGTCACAAAAGGACAAATACTGTTTAAGACAATTATCATGAAAGGTTAAGAAAAGGTACCCATACTAAAAGAAAAAAAGGAATTCTTTGTTGGTTACCAGAGGTGGGAGGGAGGGAACAGTAGAGCACAGGGTAGGGGATAGACACATCATTGTTAATGTGGTGTTGGGGAGAGCAATACACAAGAAAGGGGAGGGGGTATGGAAGAACAATAGGGAACACTAAGGCAAATTTTCATTGGCTAAATGGGACAGAGGTAAATAGTGGTGTATGTTCAACCTTGGAACAACAGGGCTCTGTGATTCAGGGATCTAGGCATATTTTGAATGGGTTATAAAGAGGAGAAATAACATTAAGATGCTTGACTGTCTAATGAATATTAGTTTCCTTTGTCTACTATTGTAGACACTTAAGTGGGATAAAAAGGAATATTGGGAAACATGATTACGGAAAGCTTGTAACCCATCTTGAGCTTATAACTGATTGTAATATCTAAAAGATGTTCTACAACTTGCCCAGTGAAATAGGCTTCTTATGGAGTCTTTGTAGTTTATAGGGCCTTAGGTGGAATTCTGACCCCCATCCAGAACCTTCTTAGATGGGACATTCTCACTGGAAAGAATAAGTATACCATCCTGGAGCAGCTAGAGGAATAGATGATATTTCTTGAAAGACCAGCAGGAAAACGAAAAAAACAAAAATGGCAGTCTGATTGTCTATTACAAGAACAAGTAAGTTGTTCACTGGCGAGTCATCAAGGCAAGTAGTTAGGTCCCTTCAGGACAAACCCCTCTCCAAAACTGAAACTCAAAGGGAACACATAAGCAGGCATGTAAGCATGCTGTCAGCCATATTGGTCTACTGGCAGAGGCGGAAAGGCAGCAATGAAGAAATGGGCTGAGTTCAACCATGTTCCTTAGACCCCTGTCGACCTGGAGATGAGAGAGAGAAGAGGAAGGACTGGTTGGTCCAAAGTGTGGTGACACCTGAGGACTTTTAAGACATGGACAAGGTCCTAGCCACAGAGAGCTATAGTCAAGAGTGAAGTGCCAGCTAATAGGAAGTGGGGGGAGATGCACAAGAACACCTAAACTTGTAGATAGTGCTCATTTGACCTAACTTCAATGGCTTGATGGTCAGAACTTGACTAAAACAAGATAAATTTGATAAAAGAGACAAGTATAAATTGCTACAATTTGATGAACTTGACATATACTTATGAATATAGTATATCAAAAAAACAGCTGAGAGGAAAGGAGTCTTCACATCAAGGATCAGTCCTATCCCCTCTGTATACAGGTTTGATAGGGATGGACAACCTAGGTACTGGCTACCTAAAGGGGAGTGAGAGGACTGTGAAGGCACGAAGTGACTGGCTTACAAGTTTTCAAGAGGGACTTTAGTTTCAGAGTGTGCAGGGGGAGGGTAAAATCCTCACTGAATAGTTTTTATTTTGTCTAGATGGGTCTGGTGAAAGGAAATTGGGATAAGATTCTTAGATTCAGTAGTGAGTAATTATTATCATGACTAATTGCGATTATCACAATTGCAAAGGTAGAAGTTTTGTAACATGAAAGGGGGAATAGTTAATCTTACATTCCAGGAACAGAGGGCCCTAGGACCATCAAGGGAGAAGAGCACGAGTGGAATGTGGGACCCTATCCAGAGAAGCAGCGACACCAGAGATAGAGGAAGAGAGGATTGTATGAAGAAATAGTGCAGCTGAGGACTCTAGACTCATGGTGCCGGGGTCCTGAGTTGGAGTCCCGCCTCAACAAAGGATCGCCTCAACGGAGCGTGGGGTTTTAACGTGAGTGGGAGATCTAGTAGGCGAAAGAAAAGAGACAGAGAAGACAGAGACACAAGATTGATGCAAGCTGACAGGCAAGCTAGCGTCCAAGCTAGCTGAGCCCCAGTCTTTTATTGTCAGAAGAAGGAAATTGACACAAAAGAAAATAATGACAAAAATGTTGATTATTCATTCACTCAAGACAGGATACGAGATCATTCATGTGATACAAGACACAATGATTCACAGATTTGTCCTTAACATATTTTTAAGTACATTATGATTTACCTAATAACCTAAAATTCTTATTTCTATAAAAAAAAGTTCAAGCAAGCAGTTATAGATTATATATTAACTTCTAGGTCTGTGTAACCTAGGGCAGCAACTTGCAGTTTCTCAAAGGTGTTTAACATATTTTCAACACTTAATCACAAGTGAGTGAAGGTGAGAGGCTTTAGAATTTTTACTAAAGATTAAGTTATACTTTCTAAAGAAGTTTAAGTTGCCTTTGTATCTTTTGCGGGCAGAAAATACATGCTTTTGTTAGTGAACAAGATTTCAGATACCTGGCTTCAGTTGTTAAACTAATGATTCTTTTCTCCTTGCTTCTACAATTATAGGGAAGATGAAAAACAGGTTTTGAGTTTTCTAAGAAGGTGCGGTCTCACTTTTACATTCTTTTAACTCTGTTCTGGTTTCTATATCTAGATATGACAATGTTCATTGTTATTATATTTCCATATACCTTCTTCGGCGGGAAGAAGAGTATTTGAATCATATTGATTATACCCGGAGGCGGTTTGGGGGGTTGCATAAAATTATCACATACAGCAAGATTCCCATGAAAAACATCAAGAGCACAACAGACATACATAGTGGTGTCTTCAGGGGCTAGCTACCAGTTTCAGTGTTATTATTGTACATAGACATTAACAGCTCATGTATCTGCTTAATATTAAACATAACTGAGTAATTGGTTAGAAAACAATTGTTACATATCCTCTGTGTTGCTACATCCTGTTTTTCTGTACTTTTATTTCTCATAGCCTCACGCACAACTCTTGTTACTCGGGCAGTGACATTTACATGAGAGCCATTGATCAAAATGTTGTGCGTATTATTACTGAAAACAATCACTTTCCCAGAAGCCACAATTACCGGAGTTAAGAGCATAAAGGACAAGTACAGAATGCATAAAAGTACAATTAAAGAAAATTGCACCGAGGTGGCCAGTGAGTTCGCCAAAGCCTATGAACCCGGGACTTCAGGGAGTTACTTCTCTGGCCCTCGGGGTCCATGGCCCATAAGCCTGAGGAGGGCTCAAAGACTGGATTTTCGTCCATGTTATCCTTGTGCCTCAACTTCTCAATGCTGGTTACGTATGCTGCGGTTGCCAGCATCATGGAAAGAGAAAGGCTGTGTGCTGGTGGCCAGGAGGTAGGCTTGCAGAATGTGCCAAAGGGCACATAAGTGCTGTGGAGTCAATTCCAACCCATAGCGAATATACCTATGTGTTTTTGTGTACATAAAAAAAAACAACCAAAAAACGGAATAGATGGAAATACTGTTGAATGATGATGCACGGAGGGGATTGCAACTATTGCAGTGAAATGAAATACAATAGGATGAGTGTAAAACCGATGTTCTCCCATGTAAACTATCACTCAATTCACAATAAA
>NW_006408629.1:9995456-10010509 GCF_000296735.1 Chrysochloris asiatica
CATTGACAGAGGACTTCCAGGATTCAGTCTGGATTCAGATGAGGATTTGGAATGAGGGATATCCTTGCTAATGTCAGATGGATCTTGGCTGAAAGCAGAGAATACCAGAAAGATGTTTACTTGTGCTTTATTGACTATGCAAAGACTTTCGATTGTGTGGATCATGACAAGCTATGAACAACATTGTGGAGAATGAGTATTCTGGAACACTTAATTGTTCTTATGAGGAACCTGTACATAGACCCAGAAGAAGTTGTTCAAACAGAACAAGGGAACCACAGAATTGTTCAAAATTAGGAAAGGTGTGCTCCAGGGTTGTAGTTTTTCACCATACTTCTTCAGTTTGTATGCTAAGCACATAATCTAAAAAGCTGGCTCTATAAAGAAAAATGTGACATCAGGATTGGAGTAATATTCATGAACAATCTGTGATATACTGATGATACAACTTGTTTACTAAAAGGAGGACTTAAAATATTTAGTGATGAAAATCAAAGATCACAGCCTTCAGTATGGATTGTACCTCAGTATAACAAAAACAAAAATTCTCACCACTGGATCAATGTATAATATCCATTAAATGGAGAAAAGATTGAAGTTGTCAAAGACTTCATTTTGTTTGAATTGGCCAGCAACACTCATGGAAGAAACAGCAGTTAGGAAATTAAATGGTGTATTGCATTAGGCAAATCTGCTGTGCAAGACCTCTTTAAAGTGTTCAAGAGCAAAGATGTCAGTTTGAAGACTAAGGTGTGTCTGACCCAAGCCATGGTATTGCCAATAAGCTCATTTGCATGTGAAAGTTCCACAGTGAATAATAAGGAAGACCTTAGAATTGATGCATTTGAGTTATTGTGTTAGAGGAGAATATCAAAAGTCCTATGGACTGCCATAAGAAAAAAACCCACTTGTGCTGGAAAAAGTACAGCCAGAATGGTCCTTAGAAGCCAAGATACCCAGACTTCGTCTCATACTTTGGGCATAGTATCAGGAGGGACCAGTCCCTGAGAAAGATAACATGTTTGGTAAAGTGGAGGGTGGGAAAAAAAATGCAAGACCCACAAGGAGATGTATTGGCACAATGGCAGCAGCATTGAACTCAAATATAGCAAAGCGTGTGAGATTGGCACAGGTCCAGGCAGTGTTTTGTTTGGTTGTGCATAAGTCAGTACCGACTGCATGGAACCTAACAACTATAATAGTAATAGTTTCCATTATAAGACCCATCACTGTCAGTTTGTTGGCTGAGTCTTATGTCGCCATTGCAGTGAATTCTAGAACGCAGCTTAAGCAGAGTGTGTGCTGTGAGAGGGATGGTTGATGACATTTCTTTGCCAAGTGTTTTACGGATTCATCATCATTCTTTATCATTGCTGTGGTGCAGTAAATTATTTAATGTCTCTTCAGCCATAATCTTTGCAAACTCTCACCTCGTTACATTTTCCTGATGAGTCTCAGTAAGACATACTATTTCTTTTAAATGCTTATTTTAATCTTAAAGGTATTCTGTTAGCATCAAAACTCTCGAAATATAAAATCTCACATGCTATATATAGTTAAAAGGAGCTCTGGTAGCGTAGTGGTTACGAGTCGGGCTGTGAACCTTAAGTTCAGCAGTTCGAAACTACCAGCTGTTCCGCAGAAGACAGATGAGGCTTTCTGCTCCAGCCTCGGAAACCCTGTACAGGGTTGCTCTGAGTCAGAATCGACTCCACAGCACATCACCACCACCGCCATATATAGTTAGGGAGTCCTGGTGTGATGCAGTGGGTTAATGTCCCGGACTGTAAAGTCAGTTGGAACTGCATGGTAGGTAGTTCAAGCTCACCACCCGTTCCTAGGAAACCCTATACAGAGTCACTATGGGTCAGAACTGGCTCAACGGCACTTAACAACAACAGGAATATATTAGTTAGGGGTTGGCATATTTAGATCCTTGCATCCAGTGTTTCAAATAATATTAGTGTTTAAGGCTAGTGTCTAGTTAATTTTCATGTCCTGATTACCAGACACTGTGTACATAAATTGAACATTTTTTTATGTATGCTGTGGTATTATGGTGGGTGCAGGATACAGGCACATTTGAATTGCTTTAAATTGTTCATATCTGATGTTAACATCTGATTTCAACCATATTCCTGTTTCATCACTTATAAATCTATCATTCTTTTATATATGAGAAATTGGTGGGAAAGACCTTTTGCAAATAAAAGCTGACATTTCACTTTTAAGAAACTCTTTTGACCCAGGAAAGAATTCCCTGGACATATCAATGTAAAATTAAAGCAGTAAATCAAAATGTAATATGTAATTGCCAGCATCTTTCCCTGTTTTAATTTTTAAATCATTATGTTGTTACTGCATTTTATTGCATGTCCTGTACCTGTGGCTTGTATATAATCCATCAAGTTATTCCCTCTCCCCACTTTTTAAAATCCGAGGCTTTTGATTCTTTTGTTTGAGTTTCAATTTCAAAAACATTAATTTGGAATCATGGGAAAACAGATACCATTTTATTTCAAAAAAGGGAAGGTAATTTGAAGTAATTGCTGTGGTTTATTAATGTCAAAAGTATACCCAGGATTACCTATAAAAATCTTTTTTTTTGTAGCAGCAGGAATTTTGTAAAAAGATTGGTTTTTTTGATAGAAACTTTTACTCTAGTTCATTTTATGTTTGAAATATACTTAAAATCAGCTATTTTTGTAATTTCTCATACTGAGAATAACTAGCAAAATTGTATCCTGTATTTTTAATAGAGTAAGTGTCTCAGGAATTAACTTTTAATATTTTCAAATGTTTGTTTTGCTTCTAACTGTTAAAGTGTCATTTTCCTACTGACTTTTTTGTATTTTAGTGTACTCTTAAAGAGCATTATCATTTTTCACCACTAAGTTTTGTGGGGTTAGTGTATTTTTTTTAGTATAGTTTTAAAGTGTGTAATTTTTTTTTTTCATTTATCTTTTGTTTCTATTTGATATGACATCTGTAAGTATATTTAAATATCTTTCGTTCTTTAGTCATTTGTGGGACAGTTCACTATCACGATGACATTGAACAGGACAGGCCAGTGGAAGATAGCATGCGTCAGTACCATCATGTATATTCAGTAGGATTTCCTATAATACTTTTATGTTCATTGTTTTATCAGTCAGCATGACAAGTACTTTTCCACTTCATAGCCTTCCAGGGAGTCGTTGCTTTGCCCCTCACGTATCCCACAAGGTGTCTGTTCTATCCTATTTCACAGCTTTAGAAATAAAAGTGGGTTGACTAGTTACCACAAACTTTGTGTTTTTTGACACAAACTTTCTTTCATTCTCACAACCAGAGATTTATTCAGATGTATGTTGAGAAAATATCCTCAACAATTAAAAAAAAAAAAAAATCTCCAAATTGGACTAATTTCAGGTATTGACAGTAGTACTCAGAATCTAATGGTCTGTAAAGAGCTTGACCAGTTTCCTGGGCTTGGGTTTTTGCACATGATCATCTGTGATACTTGGTCACTTGGTCACATGAGGCATGATCTGGTGGTGTTCAAGAAGTCACTGGTAGGAAATATCCTACCCATGCTAAGAACTCTTCAGAAATGGGAAGGCTGCCTGTAAATGCTTTTATTTTGATCCTCCTCATATATGAAGGGGCTTCAAAACATTTGTGGAAAAATGGAATCAAAATATTATGGAATTTTTTCACAAAGTTTTTGAAGTCCCTTTGTATAGCCATAAGGACTTTAAAAAATAAACATCTACAAACACTTTTTATATGGGAGTATTTGCTCCTTCCAGTCGCATTTGTCAATGCCTGTTTCGTATGATGCTTTTATTAAAGTCCACGGGTACTCTTTCCTCCCCATGAAGAACTGCTTGCAATATCAAATTACTTCTGTATACTATGAATGGCTTTTAAGCTTTTGTCGTAGATTAAAGAAATCTTTTAGTTTCTTAATACTGTAAGTATACAGTTAGCATGATATCCCATTCAGAAATAAGTATGTTGTTGTTAAGTGCCGCCGAGTCGATTCCGACCCATAGCGACCCTGTATAGGGTTTCCAAGGAGCAGCTGGTGAGCTTGATGGTTTTGCAGTCTGGTGCATTAACCCATAGCACTACACCAGAAATCAGTATGTTGTTGTTGTTATGTGCTGTCGAGTCGGTTCCGACCCATAGCGACCCTGTACAGGGTTTCCGAGGGTGTAAATCCTTACCAGAATAGAAAGCCTCATCTTTCTCCCGCGGAGCAGCTGGTAGTTTCAAACCGCTGACCTTAAGGTTCACAGCCCGATTCGTAACCACTACGCTACCAGAGCTCCTTAGAAATCAGTATAACCATGGCTAAATAGAAGAAGGTATTACTATTAAAGTATAATAAGGTATTATGGTTATGGAGCAAAATGTCATTTTTTCTGGAAGTGGTAAGCTAACATGTATAAATTAAATATCATGATACCTATAACAACTGTCAAACAATTCTTGTAAACCCAGGGAAAACACATACACACACACACACACACAAAGATCATGTGTATGTGCTTTACACACAAATAGGAAGACAAAGCAAATGGAAGAGTGTTAGAAGCCTATGAATCTAGATGAATTAACACATTGGGTGTTCATTCTACTGTTGTTGCATCTTTTCTGTGGGTTTGAAATGTTGAAAGAGTTGGAGGGAGAAAAAAATACTGTAAACTACTATTCTGCCTTGCAGACCTAGTGTGCTTGTGACTTGATTAATGTATTATTTAACATCAGATTAGTTAGTATGTTAAATGTACTTTTATGCAGACGTATTTAAACCTTTAACAATCAGCAA
This sequence comes from Chrysochloris asiatica, assembly GCF_000296735.1. Lineage (NCBI taxonomy): Eukaryota > Metazoa > Chordata > Mammalia > Afrosoricida > Chrysochloridae > Chrysochloris > Chrysochloris asiatica. The sequence continues at coordinate 10,000,273 of NW_006408629.1, forward strand.
AGTAATACAATCTTCTCTTATTGCTTTATGGATTATGGATTCTGAAGTCTCTGGGTCAGAAAATATTAACTTCTTCCAGCTGTGGTTATCGGTGATTATTTTTGGCAGGAAATGATTTCTAACTGAGCGTATGCAGAAGTAAGATTCCATGCTGCACAGTAGCCATTCATTTTTCTAGTTTTTATTACTAACAGTCCTCGTTGGCTATGGCAGCTGTATGTATCACCTTTGTTGTTGAATGGTTTCATCCCAGCTATATGTGGGCTTCATATGTCTTTTGATATTTAATGAATAATACAATGTGTGCCTTTTTTTTCTACTTGAGTAAATGATGGAGGAAAGAAATTTAGCTCTCTTGATTTGACAGAACCTAATTATGGTTCTGTTGTGATTTATTTTTCTCTTTCTAGACCAGAGTATTTAAATTGCTTCAAAATCAAATCCAACAACAAACCTGGAGTGATGAGGGCACCCCATCTATGCGAGAGCTTCGGTCAGTCTTGCTAGAATTTGCTTGTACTTACAGTCAGGAGAACTGCCGTACTACTGCCATGAAGCTCTTTGAGGACTGGATGGTGTCCAATGGAACTCACAGGTGAAGTGTGTTTCTATCCCAATGACCTGTCTTCCTATTCTTTACCTCACATCATATCTCAAAACCAGGGTCTTTTCTTCATGGGTTACAGATGCTGTAAAACAGTGTTACTGTAAGTAAATTATACATCGTTGTTCTCAAAAATGTTTATTTTAGTTTAGTAATAAAACATACCAAGTGAGGAGTTAGCGGTTAATAGAAATTCTTTTGGCAATAATGGATTCTCTCCAGGTTCTTACCAGGCATGATAGAAGAAAATTCAATCATCAGGTGAAGAATTGGGCTGAAGGATTTGTATAACAACCTTTTGCGTTCCTTAACTGAGTGGGGCAAATGGTTAACACACTCAGCTGCTAACCAAAAGCTTGGAGGTTCAAGTCCACTCAGAGGCCCCTGAGGTCTACTTCTGAACACTCGGCCATTGAAAATTTTGTTAGCACAGTTCTACTCTAAATTTGTTGCCATTAAGTTGATTTTAACACATGGTGACCCCCATGTCATTAAGCTGATTCTAACACATGCCCCTCCCCCAATCTCTGGGATTTTGACATAAGAATGTAATTGTGCTTTTCCCCCTCATCTTACCCCTCACTGCCCTCTGTATTGCTGCTATATTTCCACCATGGAACTTTATCACACTTTATATATTTATTGTTCTGTACTTTATGATATCCTTTGAGTTGTTGGCTCCAGCATTCAGCCACTCATGTGTTTGGTTTTTGTACATGCTTGGAGTCCTGGTGTGGTTCTGCCAGTTAATGCACTAGACTGCAAGTTCGGTTTGAACCAGAAGGTCAGCAGTTTAAGCTCACCAGCTCCTCCTCAGAAACTATGTACACAGTCGCAATGAGTCAGAACCAACTCAACAGCACTTAACAACAACAAGTGAATACTGTATTAAATTGATGTTCTTCATCGTCATGCACTAGCAAAGTAGCAGCAACTCAATTAACCATTTTCTTGGCTCTAAGTTGTTGAGTGAAAAACACACTGCCATCAAGTCATTTTCAACACATAGTGACATTATATGATAGAGTAGAACTGCTCTGTAGAGTTTCTGAGACTGTAATTCTTTAGATAAGCAGAAGCCTTATCTTTTTCTCTTGGGTAAAGAGTCATCCAATTATCACCCATCCTGACCCCAAAATCAGTGTCATTAGTCAGTTTGTTGAATTTGTGCTCAGGATTTTTTCTTTGGGTTCTTATGTATGACCCTTCTTTTTTACAGCCTACCTACTGATGTCATGACTACTGTGTTCAAAGTTGGATCAAAAACTGAGAAAGGCTGGTCATTCCTTTTAAGCATATACTACACTGTAAGCTCTGAAGCAGAGAAGAATAAAATACTTGAAGCCCTTGCCAGCTCAGACGATGTACGGAAACTCTACTGGTATGAAACCACCCCAGGAATATGATACATAGAAACCAAAACATAAAAGCATTGTGCTTTCAGGATGGGAGGTATATTTACTCCGTTTACTAATTAGCCGAACCTGACTTGGCCAGTGCAGTGAGGAGCCTACATACACTGGGCTTCATGTCAGGGATTGACCCTTTGCAGCTATCCATAATATGCTGTGCTCCAGAGAGCTGAGAAGATACCAGCTATCACAGCCCCTTCTAGTCCCTGCTCAAACCTTTCTCCATCGTCTTGGCACATTCCACAGTCAGTGTTGCTTTCTTTTGGATGAAGGCATTTTTCTAAGCCATCGCTTAGAAAATACAGAAACGTCAGAAAAGGGTAACATGTTAGATGCTTAATATAGGTTAATTCTTCATGTGAATTTGTCATATTTTTCCTTTTCAAAACCCGGTTGATAAAGGCCTGCCAATGGTCGTTTCATGTAGGTCAGAAAACGAGAGCAGTAAGCAGGCCTCTTGCCAGGAAGAGCAGGCAAGTCTCTCTAGATAGCCGAGGGAAATATGAGGTACTTGCCGCCTGGCACTTAGGACACCAGAAATGAAGAGTCGTGCTGAAAACATGGAGAGAGGAGAGACACCTGGATCACATTGTTTCTTTCATTTAATGATGCTCAGGGAGCTCCTAAAAGTGTCCAACGGATATCTTTAGCACATACCCAGATTCACATATTGTCAGTAGGCATTTTCTTAAGACATAAGCAAACAGAAACTTTTTTGTTTTGTTTTTAATCTACACTTAACAACACAATAAATTCCCAATATAATGTATTCAAATGATACCTAAAAATATGCAATAAAATGTGAAAGTATCTCTTAAGGTCTTTCATTTCTACTCTTTTTGGGTCTCTGGCCTGTGTATTTACTGGTGGAGGAGGCTGGTTTCCATTTTTGTGTCTGTAATTACACATGATAACATATTCAAGACATTTATTTTCTTCTCAGTGTTTTATGACATGATGTAGAGATTTTCCATGTCAGTTCCTAAAGCTTATTTCTTTTGTCCGTATGGCTGCATAGTAGTCCATAGTATATTATGAAGTATTTCATAATAGTGTATTGTGAGTGTTTCATAATTTGCTTAACTCATCACATCTTGACTGACATTTGGGTTTTATCTTCTGTTAAAAATACTGCATTTTTGGAGAGTTTGTTTTATCATTATAAGCAGATTGCATTCGCATAGAGGGTGAGAGAACTGCTTACCTTCAAAGTCAGACTTTACCTGTTGTTGTTGTTGTTAAGTGCCGTCGAGTCGGTTCCGACCCATAGCGACCCTGTACAGGGTTTCCGAGGGTGTAAATCCTTACGGGAGTAGAAAGCCTTATCTTTCTCCCGCGGAGCGGCTGGTAGTTTCGAACCGCTGACCTTTAGGTTCGCAGCCCGATTCGTAACCACTACGCTACCAGACTTTACCTAGTATGACTAAAACTAGGTAAAACAACTACCTACTTTACCAGAAAAAAAAAAAAAAAAGCCTATCTCCAGAATTATAATTCTACCAGAATTTGTTTTCTAGACCTTTGATATATCAAAAACTATTATATGATCATATATGTAAACGCCTAACTCGTTGGTGACTTCCTCCTTCATTTATGACTAGTTCTCAGTTTTCAAAGACTTTACTCAGAAGACCAATGCTAAGCGAAGTTATTATTTTATCATGAATAATTGTTTTGGAGGTTAAATCGACTGTTCTCTTCAGGTTAATGAAAAGTAGCCTTGACGGAGACATCATCCAAACACAAAAGCTGTCTTTCATCATTAGAACAGTGGGCCGACGTTTTCCTGGACACCTCTTGGCATGGGACTTTGTCAAAGAGAACTGGAATAAGCTTGTACAGAAGTAAGTTTCTCAGATAATTATTGTTAGTATTCTTAGGTTTTGAATTTGAAAGGCACTTCAGTGTAGTATTGGTTCACAGGCATTATGATTTACTTTCAGAAGATATGCTGCCTTGACTGAAAAAGCCCCTGATCTTTACCTTTGTAAACATAATTCCATAATGTGCTCCATTCAACAGTAGTGTGCCATTTGAATACGAATCAAGCCCAGACATGCCTGGCATCAGGTAACTTGGCTCAGCATGGCCACGTACTATTTCAGAATAGCTGTTTGGCTACCTGTTGAAAATGCCTCTTTATTGGCAAGGGATCTGTTAAGAGTTCACACCTATCTAGAATAGCACATGATAAGTTTTTTTCTTTCTTTTTCAAAAGCAAGAATGAGATTTCTGGGAGTCTGCCACAATTTTTTAGTAGATTAAAGAAAGTTACCATTTATCTGGATATCTCCTGTTACCATCTCCCCCCCCCCCCCCACACACACACACACACTTTTGGCCTTCCTACTAGAAGTAGTATGGGTAGGACTACTCCTAATTTACTAAGCTGATGTTCTAAGAATCAGGAATCCAGTCTGCCTTTGGCATATAGACTCAGCTGAAAGCATTTCTTTTACTTTTAGAAACAGTGCTTTGCTGACCAACAGTTGCCTCATTTTGTTTTTCTCCTTTTGCTCTTGTATTTGTGTTTGTCCAGGTTCCATCTGGGGTCCTATACCATACAGAGTATTGTTGCTGCATCAACTCACCTGTTTTCAACAAAGGCTCATTTGTCTGAGGTTGGTGATGTGAAATGCTAGTTATGAAGGTTGGCTAACCCTTTCTCTTTAGGCTTGCTCAGTTTAAATTAGATATGGGGTTGCCTTATGCCAATGCCTGCCCCTCTGTCATCCTTTACCAATGTGAAGATAAGATTTACTTACAAAGGATGGGATGTATGACAACAAGGAAAAATTCCAATCCATTTTAAATGTTCCCTTATTTCCCTGACACAAATTTTTTTTTTTTTAAGTTAGACTATCATATGCCAAACTCATTTCATTTTCTCCAGAAAATGAATATTGTCCGCAGGGACACATTGTCAGGAGGGACCAGTCACTGGAGATGGATATCGTGTTTGCTAAAGTGGAGGGTCACAGAAAAACAGGAAGACGCCCAATGAGATGGATTGCCACAGTGGCAGCATCAGTGGGCTCAAGCGAAGCAACGATTGTGAGGTTGGCCCAGGACTGGGCAGTATTTCGTTCTGTTGTGCATAGGGTTGCTATGAGTCGGTAAACCCTGTGGTGCCTAACAACAACAACAACAACAATGCCAAATTCTTTTTTTTTTTTTAAGTAGTAATAATGTTTTAAAGGATTATTTCAGAGTGAATTTTTAGCACCAAGTCAACTTTAGACTCTACCTAGTTTACTGTGATTTCGCCTTTCCCACCCCATTTTAAATTTTAGAAATTTATCCTGTGGGAACAAAAGGATTTAGTTTTTTTTAAAAGAAACTTCACATTTTTTAGTTAAAGCTTATTTGAAAAGGATATTTAGAATTATCTAAGGTTTACATTTTTGTCTTTTGAAATATTTCTATGTGGAATTTACAGGTCCGGGCCTTCTTTGAAAATGAGTCAGAGACAACATTTCGGCTGCGTTGTGTTCAGGAGGCTTTGGAAGTCATTCAACTGAATATCCAGTGGATGGAGAAGAACTTAAACACTCTGACATTGTGGCTGTAACATGCACAACCGCACCTCATTTTGTTGCCCATTCAGAGCTTGTAAAGTTGGGGCTCTGCTGCTTTTGCAAAAACCAAGGTGAAGCCAGGATCGCTACTGAGTTGTTTGCACTCTTAGGAGTTCTAGTTAGCTCAGGGCACATTTATATTTTTCATCTGTCTTTTCTGAGTGTTAAGGGGCAGTATGTAGTTCTTGACTACAAAATTGTATGCACCTATATGCCAATCAAAAACAACGAATAACTTTTCTACTTTGAAGATACAGAAATGGGGAGGGGGCTAGAAATCTATTTTGGAAATCTGTTCTATCTCTCAGTACCTGAAAGTACTGACAGTGGAACAAGGAAAAGCCCACCATACAAGTTACCATCTTTGCAGACTGCTGGTTTGTCAGCCATTCATTGCTTCATGTGTTCAAAGTTAGCTTCAAATAGTAATGAAGACAGTGAAGCATGTAATGAAGAAAACTGATCTCAGGTGTGCAGATCTACTCTGACTTGGGGTTTTGATTAGTCCTTTATCTCCTAGAAAAAGTTTAAGTAAGATCTATATCTCCTTTTTTTTCTTTTCCAAATAGCCAGGCGCTACAGATTTTTGAAGTTTTTGTTGTATTGAGAAGCTAAATCACAAGACCAAAAGAGTAAATTTCCTAAATACTTAACACTTTCATTGTTTTATAGCATTAACCTAGGAAACGGCTTCAAAATGAGTTGACTTTAATTATAATTATTTTTTCGTGGTCATTGATATATTTCAATTCTGTACACTTTTATCACTCTATGCCATAGATATGCCTTATGTTATAGATAGATGTCTCTTACTTTTCTGCCAAGCATTTTTGTTAACACTGGTCTCTTTCATTGTGACTTCTGTCACCATTAATAAGAATATAACTTGTTAAAGTTGTCTTTTGGCAGAATAGATCATAGATTCTTTCTCTCTGAATCATACCCATATGTGGATTTTCATTTTATATGATAGAATAGCATATCAGGAGCATACTTTAAAATAGGGCCTTTGAAAGCTGAACATGTTTATTTGAAGTTCACCATTGTACCTTAAATAAGAATGAAGAAAATGTAGGATAGGAGTGATTTATATTCAGATTTGATATGGTGGGCTTTGAATTTTTTTCCCAGGATCAAAGCAGTACTTTTCTTTAATTGATGATCATTGTTTTTCTTTTATTGTGGCCAAACTAACAGATTAAAAGAAATGGCCAGAGAAAGACAAATGAGGCAGGATATCAAAAACTGTATGGCATTGTCACTCCTGAAGGAGAAGCACTGTACTTGAATTTCTTGAGCTATGCAGACTTATACTTAGATTGTTGTGTTCTTTGAATAGTAGGAGTAAAGCATTCTTAGTAATTCTTGTGTGGTTTATATTTTGTTTGAAAACCACGTCTATGTAGATGGAAAGGGTAGTTGCCCCTTTATGAGCACTTAAAACACTCCACAGAATCCGACAGTGGGGAAAGGTCACATTTTTTTATTCAGCAGGTGTGAAGTTAGAGTTATGTGAGATCTGTATAAAATTATATTTATTTTATGGAAAATATTTTTCTAAAACAATTGTAAAGACTGACAAACTAAAAGATAGCCTTCTTTAATCTTAGTGTTTTTTGCCCCAATTTAGTTTTTTTCAACATTTATCTATTTTAGAGTAGGAAAACAAATACTATATTCTGAGTCATCAAAAGATATCTTCTTTAAACTTAGGTGATTGTAGGTCTCTACTCTGTGCTTCAGTAAATGAATGATAATTTAATTGATTTGAAAGTTACTGTGTTTTTATATTTTTAGATTGGGAAAATACTTAACTGTAGAGGGTTTTTTGTTGTCACTGTTTTTGTTTTATTTTTTACCATGTTGAATGACTAAATTCCATTTTGATACAGAGTTTGCATTTTGTTACTTCTCAGAATCAGTTATGATTCTTCAACTTTAACTGCCCATCTTGGCCTTGTTCTTGTAATATTTGTTAACTCTGCATATGGCAAATCTTGTCTTTAATTCTATCCTTTTATTTTTTTCGTGTGTGTGTGTGGGAAGTGTTATAACTAAAACTTATCAAACCATGGGCCGAAAGAAAGGGAGTTCATGATCCATTGTTATCTATGTACTAGGAAGCTGTTCTTTTCCATATTACTGCTCCGTAATATCTCCATTATTAGTAGTTTTATAGGCCTCACCTAATTTTTTCCCAGAGAATTTCATAATTTTTAATGCTAGCTCATGTGACTAAGGACTTCTAAAATCTAACACTAAACCAGAAATATGAGGTTAAATAATGGGTAAAATGTGTAGTGTAGTAAGTGTAAGTGTAGCTTTCAAAGGTTTTTTTTCCAAAAATAATGTTAATGCTTAGCCTCTGTATTTCTGAGAAGTCAAAAAGATTGAAGCACAGAACTCATATATACCTTTTTACTGAAGCACACAGATCCTGATGAGTATTACTTGCCTTTCATCACTGAAGGACTGTCCACTTGAATGTACTAAAAAAGGCACACCAGACATTTTCATATTAGTAAAGAGATAAAAATGGAAATTATGGAAGAAAAATGTATTCTCTTGGAGATCTGAAAGGTTATTAAAGTAGAACTCTTAAGAAGTCCAGTATATTCTGTTTTTAATCAGTGATTCGATATACTAAATGCAGGTGCTGTCAGTTTCAACCATAAATTAGTACCTTCCTCCATCTGTGCTTTTCTGTCTCTTTAAATGAAATTGTGTCACATGTCATTGCTCTGGTATTATGAAGAACTTTCTTAACTGTCACAGGTTACACTGCTCTCTAAATTCTTGGCCTAAGCATTTTCATTTTAATGTACTTCAATCATTGTAATAGCAAAAGAGATGTCAGAGTAATGCTGAGTCTTCAGAGGAGTAGGGTTGCATCAGTGCTACTGGTTCTAGAACGGAATCCAATCTGAATATTGGGAAGTGAGAAATTAACATTGACTTTGTTGGATTACTCATATATTGCGCTTGACTTGGGTTTTGAAGGAGTCTATACAGGGTTACTATGAGTGGGAACCAACTCAACAGCATTTAACAACTCTAGCATCCAAACTAAAGTACCTGGAGCCATAATCTGTAGCCAGATTGCAGGATATGTAATCCCAGTGCATTTCATAGGATTACAGGGAAGACGTATGCATATCAGTAGGTAAGTCTTCACACAGAGCAGCAATTCCTGGACTGAGTTTGCAAAACAAGAGTGGAATTATTTTGCATAGACCTATCTAGGAACTGTGATCATAAGATGCATCTCTTCTCTTTGCCTTTGTTACTTAAATGTTTTTATTGGAAGGTATTCTGGTCTTAAAGAGCTCCCCTCACCACCCCATTTGTACTTTAAAAAACTAGCATATATAAATATTTTTGCTGATTTTTATATGTTCTTCAGTTTTGTGCTTCATTCGCTATATAGGCAAATAAGTACCAAATGAGAAGTGGAGGTCCAAAAGTATGATTTATCTTCTCCCTGTCTTTTATTGTGTACATAATAGAATAGTTGATTGGTTTCTTTGAGTGGTTTTGGAGGTATATACCTTAAAGAATGTATGATGTTTGATACTTTTATATATTCTTCATTTTATATAATTTGTTTTGATGAAAAATGAGATATTGTCTTATGGAAAACCTTTTTTCCCCTCCCCCTCTCAGTAGTTATTTGATTTCCTCTTTTGTAAGGAGGTGATAATGCTGAGAGACAAGCAGGGTGTTTTCTTTTTAAAATATCTTCAAATACTTTTGCTGCTATTGTGGATTCCGCTCTATTTTGTATTATCTTCGTCCTTGTCATGAGCCTGTAAGATACCAAATGAATTGTAGATGTTCGGAAGTATGACTGATATCCCATTGACTGCTCTTCTTGTTTGTGTGGAGTGTAACAGTAGAGTAGGCTGTAGTCTCTTGATCTAATCCTTAAATGTCCAGGGCATGGGCATTGTATATATTTCCTTTAAGTGTATTATGTATGTCTTGCTACTTTTATATATTGCATTTTATACTTGTTTCTTTGTGTGAATTCATATGTAATGAAAATTGAGGTTCAGAGTATGACAAATCTCCTCTTTCCCTTTTCCTTATTGCCTCTTTGGGCAATAGTTGTTAATAGTTTGTTTTGTTTTGTAGGGGTTGGGGAGAGTGAGGCATGTAAAGTATGAACTTAATGTATGCAGATATATTTTCTACTACCTTGTATTACTATTTCATTTGTACTGTGTCCTTCTTGTGGACAGAAGTGTACATAATGAATGTGGAGGTCCGGATGTATAACAATCTCCTCTTCTCCCTTCCCTTATTGCCTGTGTGGGCAATAGCTAATAGAATAGTTGCTCCATTGTTTGTTTGATTTTTTAAGGGGACAGGGCTATGCACTTAATGTATAATTGTGTTTTTACTATTATATTGTATTATTTCATTGGGTTCCCAGTCCTTCAGTTGGACTGGAAGGTGCCTAATGAACCATGGAGTTCCGGATGTATAACAATCTCCTCTTTTCCCTTCCCTTATTGCCCATGTGGGCAATCATTTTTAGAGTAGTTTGGGACTTTGAAATATTTTTTTGCCAGGGGAAAAGGGGTTCTAGCACAAGGGTATGCATTTAAAATTATCTGTGTGTGCGTGTGTGTGTGTGTGTG
>NW_006408629.1:10010609-10018641 GCF_000296735.1 Chrysochloris asiatica
AAAAAAAAAATCGAGGTTCAGTCTATGACAAGTCTCCTCTTGGCCCTTCCCGTATTGCCTGCGTGGGCAATGGCTAGTTAGAGTAGTTGATTAGTTTCAGATATTTGGGGGCTGGAGTGGGAGGGTTGAGATCAGGTTATATACTTTTATAAATGTATGTACATGTTTTCACTTCTTTCTTACATTGTTTCATTGGGTTCCCAGTCCTTTATATGGACTTAAGCTTCCTAATGAACCATGGAGTTCTGGATGTCTAACAATTTTCTCATCTTCCTTTTCCTTTGTATGTATATAGGCAATAATTTTAAACTACTTTAGGATTTTTGTAGATTTTTGGGGGGTGGGGTGGGGTGGGGCTAAAGGAAGGACATAATCTTTTTAATATAGATATAGTTTTTGTTACTATAGTATGTTATTTCATTTAGTACCCAGTCCCTTGCTTGGACATGTAGGTACCGAATGAAACGTGGCGGTCCGGATGTATGAAAATCTCCTCTTCTCCCTCCCCTCATTGCCTGGGTGGGCAATAGTTTTAGAGTAGTATAGGTTACTTTTTAAACTCTATCGCCACCTCAGAGAGGGTGGAAGTATGTACTTTAAAAATGTATATAAATATTTTTCTGTTGCTTCATTTTGTACCTAGATCTTTCCATGGATACTTAGGTATACAATGAAAATCGAGGTTCATTCTATGAAAAAAATCTCCCCTTCCCCTTCCCTTATTGCCTGGCTGGGCAATGGCTAGTAGAATAGGTTTTTTGTTTGTTTGTTGCAGGGTAAGGTGATGTGTCTGGGCTTGTAATTTTTTAAATGTATATGAATGTTTGCTTTTTGTTGTTCTTTCATGCCAAATCCAGTGTTTACTTTTTGAACTTGTAGGTGTAAAATGCAGCTCAGATACCTAGATCCAGAGGTGTAAAATAAATATCTTTTCTTAATTCCTTGTAGCCTGTTTGTCTGAGTAGTAGTTTAAGAATACTTTAGGGCTGGCTTGTTTGTTTTTGAGGCTTTTATTGGTGATTGAGTAGGATATGCATTTACATGTATATATAAATGCATATCCTAAGGAACTCTGATAGTGTGGTGGTTAGGAGTAGGGATGCTAACCTCTAGGACAGTAGTTCAAAACTATCAGCAGTTCTGCTGAAGAAAGATGAGGCTTTCTGCTATCGTAAAGATTTACAGCCTCGGAAACCCTATTCAGGGTCGCTATGAGTTGGAACCGACTCCATGGCACATAACCACCACCACCACAATAAATGCATATCCTACTCAATGCATAACAATAAAAATAAATGTTTTGCCTCCTTTTGGTGTTAACTTCATTTTGAACATAGTCCTTTGCATGACTGTTTAGGTACTTAATGAAAGTTGAGATCGAGTCTTATGAAAAATCCCCCTTTCTTGGTTTCTTATTGCCTGGTGGGTAATAGTATAAGAAAAGATGTTTGTTTCTTTTTAATATGATGGGTGTATATTCTTCTTAAATGTATATAAAGGTTTGCTACATTTTGTTACTTTTATGTAGTGTTGAGTCCTTTGCTGGGACTTACAGATGTATAATAGAACATGGAGGTCCAGACGTATGATAAATCTCCTCTTCTCCCCTTCCCACATTGTCTGCATAGGCAATAGTTATATAATTAATTGGGTTTAGGGGTCTTGAGGTTTTTTATTTGGGTAGTTAGGGGAAAAGGGAAGGGTGTATAGTTTTTTTTTTTAATGTATATAGATGATTTTGTGTTACTTGATTTTGTACCTACTCCTTTGCATGGATAGATAAGTACCTAATGAAAACTGAGGATTAGTGTATGACAAATCTCATTTTCCCCTTCCCCTTGTTGCCTGTATAGGCAGTGGTGAGTTGTATATAATTTCTTTACTTGTTTGTGGGATTTATAGTTTTGGCAGGGAAATATTCTTAATAAATATAAACATGTTTTCATTTCTTGGTTATTTTACTTTGTATTTAATCCTTTGCATGGCTATGCAAGGACCTCATGAAAATAAAGGCTCTGGTGTGGTGCTGTAGGATAAGCACTGGACTGCTAGCCACAGGTTGGCAGTTCAAACCCACCAGCCACTCTCAGAAACCCTATACAAGGTCACTGTGGGTTGGAACTGACTCAACATTGCACAAAAACAACACATGAAAATTGAGTTTCATAATATGACCGATCACTTCTTCCTTTCCTACTTATTTCCTTACTTAGCAGTCACTAATATTTTACTTGTCCTGTGGTTATTTTGTTTTATTTTGTAGGGTAGATACTTTTTAAAATGTAATACATTCACATAGATAATTTCTCCTGTTATCATTTTTTTTTTCTTAAAATAAAATATCCACTAAATTCCTGCCACCTGGCTTACAGATCTATCTATGTGGTGGTGTGACTAATGGGAAAAAAGGCATGTATCAAATAAGATGAGGGATTGTTTGGATGAGAGAAGACACTTCGGGATATGGTTGAGTTGTGAAAGCTAATCAGATCCAGCATTGCTTGTATTGATTCAAACAGAATGAGATGGTGAGACTGGACCTGTACTTTGGAAATTCCAGAAAGGCAAGAGGGCAGAACTTCATAAAAATGGATCTAAAGTTCATTATTCATAGACCTTTCAGTAACTGCTAAACTATCAAAGTCAATCTTGGGCCTTTAAAAAGAAAAGTGTTGCCTAGAACTTACTTGAAGACCCTTACGAGTAGCTCTTTTCTGAGACCAGGAATTCTGATTGCTCTACAGAGTCTGTTGTAACTTGGTCAGTAGCATATCCATGTGTACCCAGTGGAAATGACTGATTCTTGAGTGAGCTTTTTGGGTTACTGCCATGGTTCCAGTGAATGATAACATGAGCCCCAAAACTAAATCCAAAGAGCTTGGAGGCAACACTTTTGACCTTTCAACACCCTCATGCAGGGGCAGATCATCTTTAGTGAACACTCATAGTTTTTCACCACATCAAAGATTTTGCTTCTATCTGTGGTTGGCATTTTATCTCTCTCCCAACCCCACAGTACCTTCCTACAGAATCAAAGCCTCTTATTACATTAACAATCCCTGACAGGGTTGGCTTAACTGGAAAGTAAGGTAATAAGTTTGGGCTTATTTGTGTGTATTTAATCTGTAGTAAACATTTTCATATGTTCTTGACCATGTCAAAGATATGGTAAAACCCAGGTGAAATTGGTTCTACAGATTAGTAAAAACACAAAGTAAGCCCGTGTTGACCTTGCTTACTGAGTAATCGATCCTGGCCCACATGTAGCAGGGTCAACTTGGTCCTTTCCCACCCAGAGCTCTTGCATCTCTTCTCTGTTAGCTGGACCATCCCTGTTCCTTTTTTTCTTCAGTGCCTGTACTGTACTGTTAGATGCCAGCTTCAGTTGAACTAAAAAATGTTAACCCAACACTGCCTTGTTAGCTGCATGTTTTTGTGTGCATTTCATGCATCTAGGCCTGCATGTTTGCTTTCAGCATTTTTGTATCATATTTCATGCTGTCTCTTCATCCACCATATGGTAAATGTTATACCAACACATTGTCCATATTAAAGAAAAGGCATGTGTAAAAGCCTTTCCTCCCTTCCTTCTGCCTTCCCTGCTTGCTTCCTCTTTCTAGCTTCTTGGCATTGTTTTGACATTTATAGTGATGCTATTCTATACTAAAGATTTGCCATATTTTTAAAAAGAAACGTTGAATAATATGACTTCTAGGAAATTTGCAGAGATGTTATTTACCATATCAAATTCTCAGGTTCTAGTGTTGGAAAAATTAACCTGTACTTTGCTGTTATTTATACCTGCTGCTGTAGGGGGAAGCAGTTTATTCATGACACATTTAACTTTGATCATAAATAAGAGAGAGGGTGCACCTTTTTGGAGTTAGTCATGGTAGTCATTAGTGATATTTCAGAATGGTTCTTAATTTGAAATACTTCAAAGGAACTAAAGGTCATGGCTTAGCTGAGTGAAATGCCCCAGAAGCTGAACTGGTATAAACCACCAGTACAATAATATACTTGTGTGTATATTAATATACAACGTAATTGGAGCATTTTCATTAATCAACAAACTCACATTGAGACAAAACTTAATCGTATACTTTTGATTAACGTCAATGTTCTATGTTGCTGTGAAGATTAGTACCTTTCAAATACTTTGGAAAGTAATTACTTGCGAACTTGTAAAAAAAATACAGTTTGTATTTAAACATCTATAAAGATCTTTAATTCCTTGAGTCTGAGCTTGTGGGTGGAATTCTAAATTTGTATCATAATCTGTCTTTTGTGGAAGACTTTGAAAATAGAATATATATATATCTATCTCAAATATTGTATATGCAATTGTGTTGTTTCAAGAAGGGAAAAGGCTTAATTTTCTTTATTTCTGATGACTTGTTTTGCATATGACCAGCACTGACTAAACAGCATGTGTAACTGCAAATACTGTTGCTTTTTTTTGTGAGATAAAAATTAAAGTATTTAAATACAATTATATGTGGACTCTGAATGTAAAACCTTTATCAGGGCAGCAGCTGTATCCATTGTCGTCTATAACTTGTTTCCTACCTTCTCGATACCCTAGTATCTATCCTGCTACATGGAACTCCAGGTTTCTCAGCCTTTACGCGGTTTACATTTTGGGTAAGTTACATAACATATTAATTCTTTGTTGTCAGAGCACTGTCCTGTGCATTGTAGGGTGTTTAGTCACATTCCTGGCCTCTTCCCACTCAATGCCATTAGCAACTCTCGAGACAACATCAAACGTTCCCTAGGATAAGGGACAGGGGGAAAGGGGCAAAATTTAAATGAATTCATGGCCTGGAATTTGATCTAGAGCTATGCTCCTGGTCAGAGCTTTAAAAGAAGCTTCTTTGTTTATTCCCATGAGCCATCTTAGGTTTGTTCCTTAGGTGCCACAAGTTAGTTCCAACTCATAGAAACCCTGTACACAACAGAATGGTCCTTTGCCATCCTCACAAATTGTTAAGTTCGAGGCCATTGTTGGTGCCAATTGTCAGTCCATCTCTTTGGGGATCTTCCTCTTTTTCGCCAGCCCTCCACTTCAGGTAGAATACAGAAGTTCTTAGACTTCTAGATATGGAAAACAGAACCAGTATTCTTTTATAAGTTTTGGGGCTTGAAATTGGGCATGTTGTTGAGTGCCATCAAGTCAGTTCCAACCCACAGCAACCCTATATAGGGTTTCCAAGGAGCAGCTGTGAGCTTGAACCACCAACCTTGCACTTCAAACTGACTTTGCATTAACCCACAGCACCACAGCAGGACTCCATGTTTGGGCATAAATTAGTTAAGTATAGCTCATCCCCCGTACCTAAAACTCTATTTCTGGAGATAAAAATGACATTGATACTGTGTTTTTTAAATCTCTTATGATGGAAAATATTAATATATAGGGAAAATGCTATTAGAAATTTAAGGAAAAGAAATTGGATTCCAATGAAATGTTTGGATGGACAGTAATAAAACTTTTTCAAAATACTATTTTCTGTTTACAATTCATGGCACAGAAGAGATTGATATGGTTTGTATTTTCGCTTTATTTAAGTTCTTAAAGGAGGGGAGATGGATCCCCCATTCACTGCCTTTGCTTTTCTGAAACTTATGCAAGTTGAACAGTTGGCTTACATGTTATTTTAAAAGGGTGTTTTATTTCCAGAAAACAAAAACATACATTAAAATTCTTACATCTACCCCACCCTGTAGATCCAGTAATTGGTAATATATTTTCAGTATTTAGTACTTGTTCTTCAATTTTAATATTTTTCTTCATAATTAGACATCCAATCAACTGGCTTTAAAAAGCTTTTGGGGAATTACTGTGAATTCTTTTGTTAACTGAGCTGTATTATTTTCAGGGCCTGTGCTTATATGTAGAGTCTTTGTGTGGTACTGTAGGGTAAGCATTGGACTGCTAACCACAAGAGCAGCAGTTCATACTCTCCAGATGCTGCTTGGAAGCCCTATACAGCAGGGGTTGTTATTATCATTGTTAGATACCATCGACTTGGTACAAACTCATAGATACCTTATGCACAGCAGAACGAAACCCTACCCAGTCCTGGGCCAACCTCACAGTCATTGCTACATTATAATCCATTGCTGCTGCCACTATACCAATCCATCTCGCTGGGGGTCTTTTTGTTTTTCTCTGACCCTCCACTTTACCAACCAAACATGATATCAATCTCCAGTGACTGGTCCTTCCTGATAATTTGTCGGAAGTATGAGAGACAAAGTTTGGCTTTCCTGGCTTCCAAGGAGCACTCTGGTTGTTTTAACACAGAGCTGTTTGTTCTGGCAGTCCATGGTGCATAGAATATTCTCTTCCAACTCCGTAACTCAAATGCATCAGTTCTTCTACTGTCTTCCTTATTCACTCTCCAACTTTTGCATGCATAAGAGTTTATTGAAAATACTATGGCTTGGGTCAGGCACACTTTAGTCCTCAAACTGACATCTTTGCTCTTGAACACTTTAAAAAGGTCTTGTGCTGCAGATTTGCCTAATGCAGTACGTCGTTTGATTTCTTGACTTATGCTCCCATCAGTGTTGATGGTTGATCTGAGTAAAAGTCTTTGACAACTTCAATCTTTTCTCCATTGATAAGATTGTTTATTGGTCCAGTGATAAGGATTTTTGTTTTCTTTACACTGAGATGCAATCTATATAGACGACTATGGTCTTTGGTCTTCATCAGAAAGTATTTTAAGCCCTCTTCATTTTCAGCAAGTAAGATTGTATCATCTTCATATTCCAGATTGTCTTGAGTCTTCCTCCAATCCTGATGCCAGGTGTTTGTTCATAACCCAGCTTCTCAGATTATTTACTCAGCATATGGTTTGAATAAGTATGCTGAAAGAATACAACCCTGGCGCACACATTTCCTAATGATAAATCATTCAGTGTTCCCTTGTTCTATTCGAACACAATTAAGTTCTGGAATACTCATATTTCACAATGTTGTCCATTAGCTTGTCATGATCCACACAATCGAAAGCCTTTGCGTAGTCAGTAAAGCACAGGTAAACATCTTTCTGGTATCCTCTGCTATCAGGACAGATCCATCTGACATCAGCAATGATATTCCTCATCCAACGTGCTTTTCAGAAGCCTGCCCTCTGGAAGTTCTCTGTCAATGTATGGTTGCATCCATTTTTGCATTATCTTTAATAAAACTTTACTAACATGGGATATCAACAATATGGTCCAATGATTTCCTCATTCCTTTGAGTCATCTCTCTGTGGAATGGGCACAAATACGGATCTTTAACAATCCAATCAGTTGGCTGGATTTTCCAAATTTCTTGACATAGATGAATGAGTGTCTCCAGTACTGCACAAGCTTGTTGAAAGATTTCAATTTGTATTCCATCAATTCCCAGTACCTTGTTCTTTGCCTATGACTTAACTGTACCCTTGTACCTTAGACTTCTTCCTTCAGGACCATTGACTCTTGATCTTATGTTACCTCTTGAAATGGCTGAACACCGACCATTTGTTTTTGGAACAGTAAATTTGTATATTCCTCCGATCTTCCTTTGATACTTTCTGCATCATTCAATAATTTGCCCAGAGAATCCTTCAATACTACAAGTCAAGGCTTGAATTTTTTCGTCAATTCCCCCAGCTTGAGAAATGTTGAGCGTGTTCTTCCCTTTTGATTTTCTAACTTCAGGTCTTTGCACGTTTTATTATAATATTGATTTTGTCTTCTCAAGCTGACCTTTGAGATTTTCTGTTCAGCTCTTGTACCTCCTCACTTCTTCCATTTGCTTTAGCATCTCTATGCTGGAGAGCAAGTTTCAGAGTCTCATTTGACATCCATTTTGGTTTTCCTTCTTTCTTGTCTTCTTAATGACTTTTTGCTTTCTTCCTGTATAATATTCTTCTTTTTTTTTAATATTGTGAATTATGTGATAGTTTACATGGGAGAACATTAGCTTTACATTCATCCTGTTGTATATCGTTTCATTGCCATGGTTACAATACCCTCCATGCATCATCA
>NW_006408629.1:10020296-10024615 GCF_000296735.1 Chrysochloris asiatica
TGAGGTCCACGTGTATAGTTGTTTTTTATGTTGTTTAAAAAAGGTATTTAAAATGAACAAATCATTGGTCTTGCAAAATTCTATCATGCCATCTCCAGCATCGTTTCTATAACCAAGGACATATTTTCCAACCATTGATCCTTCCTCTTTGTTTCCAACCTTTGCATTCCAATCACTGGTAATGATCAATACTTCTTTATTGTATATTTGATCAATTTTAAACTGAATATGTTGGTAAAATGCTTCAATTTCATCATCACTCACTTTATTGGTTAGTATGTACATTTGCATTATAGTGGTAATAACTAGTCTTCCTTATAGACATATGGATATCATCCTATCACAGACAGTGTTGTACTTCATGACAGATCTTGGTACATTGTTTCTGATGATGAACTTGAAGGCATTTCTCTTCAGTTTGTCATTTCAGGCATAGTAAATCATGTGGTAGTCAGATTCAAAATGGCCAATGCCAGTCCACCTCAGTTCACTAATGCCTAAGATATCGATGTTTATGCATTCCATTTCATTTTTTTTTAATTTCCAGTTTTCCTAGGTTCATACTTCATACATTCCATGTTCCAATTATTAATGTATGTTTACAACTGTTCCTCTTCATTTTGAGTTTTGCCCCATCAGCAAATGAAGGTCCTGAGGTCTTTTTTCCATTCTCGTCATCATAGTCAACTCTGTTTTGAGGAGGCAGCTCTTCCCCAGTCATATTGTGAGTACTTTCCAACCTCAGGGGCTTATTTTCTCGCACTATATCTAACAGTGTTCCACTCCTATTCATAAGGTTTTTAGTGACTAAATATTAGAAGTAGTCCATCTCTTCTTCCTTTTCTGTCTTTGTCTGGAAGCTCATCTGAAACCCGTCTACTGTTAATGACCCTGCTGGTATTTAAAATACCAGTGGCATAGCTTCCAGAATCACAGCAACACACAAGCCACCACAGTATGACAAACTGACAGATGGATGAGTGGTGATATGTCAGGGGTGGGGAAACTTTTTCTTCCAAGGGCCATTTGGATATTTATAATATCACTTCATATAAATTTAATTTTCTATGAAAAAAAGCTCCTAGACTTATTGAATTTTGAGTTCCGCCTATGGTTGCCTTGGCAGGGCCAGACCAAATGATTTCTTGGGCCTTGTACAACCTGGTATGATGCTGTAGGTTAATGCGCTGGACTGCAAAGTCGGTTTGAACTGCAAAGTCCGTGGTTCAAACTCACCAGCTGCTCCTGGAAGCCCTATACAGGATCGCTATGGGTCAGAACCAATTCAATGGCACTTAACAACAACATACGGCCTATGGGTCAGATCTAACTCCACAGCACTTAACAACACAATATGCTTGTATATATAATGACATCTTTCATTCCTACTTTCTCAGTCTCTTGTAAAAGGAAAATATTATGTCATAACAAAATAATCTAAAAGATGATGTTGCTGCCAAAGGTGAACTGCTGACAGGAAGCACCAGGAGCTAACAACTTCAAAGGAAAACAGGGCACATACAAGAGGCCAGATATGCATAGGAAAGGCTATTTAAGGGTGGTTCCAGTGTGTTATTTATCAAAGTGTCATGTCTGTACAAGGCATGTGTGGGAAGCTGAAAACCCTCCAATGGACTTATGGTTTTGGGGGCAGAAGAAGCAAAGTCAGGTTGGAGGGGCTCTTTGGTGGAGATGTGGAAGAACCCAGAGCAGCTCCAGAGTTTTGGATCTAGTATAAGGGACAGGGTGTCAGTTTCCCACACTCACCGGTGGAGAAATCTGACTGTGGAAAGGAAAATATGGTGATTTCTGAATCGATCAAGATGTGGGGACACTCCTGGCAGCCCCTTGGGCTGGGCTGAGATTAGAGGGCAGGGCCACAGCCAGGTGGATACAGTGATACATTGCAAAAAAACATGGAGCAGCATCTGTAAAAAGAGATGTGACGGATTTACCCTTTTCATTCCTTTTCTCCCCTGTCGTACCCTCTCTGCCCAGGAGCCAATACCAGCTGCTAAGTATTACACTTGAAAAGGGATGCATATCTCCAGATCACATCCCCCAGGAGACACACAGTAAGCTTAACAACACAGTAACATACATTCATTTAATCATTGAAAATGCACCTAATTACTGGAAAGTTCCAAGAAAAAGCAAGAAAAGATCTCAGCACATATCCAAAAACAGAAAAGAATAACTGAGACAAATGAGCTGGAGACAGACATAGACTTCCTACAAGAAGAAGAGCAGGCTTTGGATCTGCCTGAGAAGGAATTCAGAAGAATGATATGGAGACAAATTCAAATGCTCCACAGAAGGGTGGAGGAAAATAAGAAAGAAGTCGGGAAAGTGTTACAGGAGCAATCAAACAAGATAGGATATAGTATTGGAAACAATTCAAAACCTGCAAAAATAGGTCCAGATGATTAATAATAAAATATCAGAAATGGACAATACACTGAAAGAGCAAAGGAGCAGAATTGAAGAGATGGAAGCCAGAACCAGCAAACTGGAAGACAAATTTCTCAATACTGCTAAAATAGAAAAGCAAGCACAAAAAAGGATAAAAAAATCTGAAGAGAGTCTAAAATTCATGCTGGATAACATGAAGAGGAATAACAAGAATTATTGGCATTCCAGAACAGGAAGAATCTCAGAAGTCCACAGAGGAGATAGTTGAGGAGCTACTGGAAGAAAATTTCACTAACATCTTTAATGATGAGGAGATTAACATTCAAGAAACTGAATGAACCCCAGGAAAGTTAGACCCCAAAAGAAAATCACCAAGACATAATTAAGCTGTCCAAAATCAAAGACCAGGAGAGAATCCTAAAAGCAGCTAGAGAAAAGAGAAGTGTTATTTACAAAGGCAAGAAAATCATTATGCTCTGACTTCTCAGCAGAAAACATGCAGGCAAGAGGTCAATGGGAAGACATATACAAAGCCCTAAAAGAAAAAAACAAAAACAAAAAATTGCCAACCAAGAAGGGTCTATTCAGCAAAACTGACAATCAAATATGATGGGGCAATCAAAATATTCCAGGATAAACAGAAGCTAAGAGATTTTGTCAAAGTCAATCCAGCGCTTCAAAACATCCTAAAGGGAGTTTTTTTGGACTGAATACCAATAAGAACAGGCAACAGCCACAGATTGACAGATGTGGCAACACCACCTGGAACTCAGATGACAGCAGAGTCCAGAACAGAACAAAATTACAACAATGAATTCAAAGGATCTGGGATTGTCAATCAAAGATCAAAATAATAACAATGTCATAGAAAGGAAAAATATAGGAAGAGAGATCCATGTGGTGAGGAGGTCAGATAGATTGCAGAGTACAACAGACTGTGTTAAATGGAGGCAAAAGTTAATAGATTATAGGGTAACCCCAAAGAAAGTTAATACTTCACAATTTACCATGAAAATGAAGAACCAAGCAGAACAAGGAAACATTAAAACTAAGAAGAAACAGAAAAGAAATAGCACAAAAAACATGAAATCAGGACAAGAAGGCATGCAGAACAAAGGAATGAACAGCACCACAAAAAATTAACATAATGACAGCAATTAATTAATACCTATCGATAATTTCACTGAATGTCAATGGATTAAATGCACCGGTGAAGACAGAGAGTGGCACAATGCATAAGAAAACAAGACCCTTCAATATGCTATCTGCAAGAGACACACCTTGCACACAAAGACAAAAACAGACTGTTAAAGGATGGAAAAAAATATAACAAGCTAATTGCAATAAAAAATGAGCAGGAGTGGCAATACTAATCTCTGATAAAATAAACTTTAAGGAAAAAAACAGCATAAGAGATAAAGAGGCACACTAGCTCATGATTAAAGGGTCAATTTGAACAAGATGACATAACCATAATAAATATCTACACTTCCAATTAAAGAGCACCAAGATATATAAAGCAAACTCTTAATAGAATTGAAGAAAGAAACATATAAATCTACAATTGTAGTGGGAGATTTTAATATGCAACTTTCAGAAAGGAATAAGAACAACCAGAAATATATGACAAAGTTAGAGGAATTAAATAGCACAATCAACCAACTTTACCTCATAGATATGTATGCAGCATTCAACCCCAAAACAGCACAATACACCTTCTATTTCAGTGCACAGGGAACGTTTTCCAGAATTGACCATGTGTTAGGTCACAAAGCAAGCCTCCATAAACTTAAACAAACATCAAAGTACTACAAAACATCTTATCAGACCATTGTTGTTGTTGTCAGGTGCCATTGAGTCGGAACCGACTCATAGCGACCCCATGCACAGCAGAATGAAACAATGTC
>NW_006408629.1:10030020-10034769 GCF_000296735.1 Chrysochloris asiatica
TAAGTGGTTGGGTCCCCTCAGGGCAAACCCCCTTCCAAGACTCAAGGGGGAATACACAAGCAGCATGTGGACTTGCTGGTGACCTTGTTGGTCACTAATAAGGAGAAGTGGGAAAACAGCAATGAAGTTGAGAGCTAAATCTGACCACTTTCAACAGACTCTTGTCAACCCAGGTTGAGACCTGGTTGGCCAGCAGTATGGCAAGACCTAGGGACTCCTGAGCCCAGAGACAGTGACATGGCCACAGAGAACAAGAGCGGAGAATGAAGCATCCAGCTGATATGAAATGAGCGTAGATGCACAAGAACACCCAGATAGTACCCACTTGTCCTGGCTTCAATGACTGGATGATCAGAACTCCACTAGAAGAAGAAAGAAGAGGAGAAAAGAGAGTAATCTGCTACAAATTGATGAACTTGACCTATACTTATGGATGTAATAGCTCAAAAAAGAGAACAAATCTTTACAGTGAGGATCACACCCACCCCCTCGGTACACAGGATTGAGAGGGATGGGCAACTTAGTCATTGGCGACCCAAAATGGGGGTTTGGGGGGTAACAAAAAGACAAGAAATGACTGGCTTACAAGCTTTCAAGAGGGAGCCTAGTTCCAGAGGGTGTGGGGGAAGGTAGAATCTCCACTGAGTGGTTTCTAATTTGTCTGGATGAGGCTGATGAAATGAGATGGGAATAGATTTATGGCTCAATAGTGAATAATTGCTATCAGGACTGACTGTGAGTGTTGGAAATGTAAAGGTAGACTCTTTTTTTGTTTTTGTTTTTAAAGGACGGGAGTGGTTGATTTTGCAGTCCAGGACCAGAGGTCCCTGGGACCATCAAGGGAGAGAAGTGGAGTGCAGGACCCTACCCAGAGAAGCAGTGATGCCAGAGATAATTATGTGGAGAGATGGAGTGGCTGGGGACTCTGAACTCAGGGAGGGAGAGGATCTTTGTGTTGATGGCCCGGGTGAGCAGGCTTGTGGGGTGTACCCTTTGGTTGTTTGATGATGCATGGAGAGGATTGTAATCATTGCAATGAAACAAATACGATAGTATGAATGTAAAGCTAATGTTGCCCCATGTAAACTATCATATAATTCACAATAAAAACTTAAAAAACAAAAAACAACCCTCCTATGTCTCTGATGCTGTTTCTTCCCTCCTATGTGGATGCGGCTGAAGAGATTCCCAGTGTTGCGGTGACTTTGGCTGCACTGTGAGTTTAGACCCTCTGGCTCTTGCATGTATAACTGCAGTCTCTCTTCTGCCATGAGCAAACCTGCCTGCAGAGTTAAGCACCTCTTCAAGACTCCTTTCATGAAGTCCACTGAAGCCAAAGTCTTACTGAGCCATGTAGGTTCTCCCCATGATTTCATTGGGACAAGTTGAAAGCAATGTTGCCACAAAATGCCACAACCCACAGCTTCATCCTCACTTGTTCTCTTCTGGAAAGCTGCTCTTTTACTTGTCCATTTTGGGGAGATCTAATTTTACCTGCCCTCCTTTCTCAGAGAACACACACACACTGAGTACAATGGATTTCAATGTTGCCCTCACAAAGTATGTATTGGAATCCTAGCCTCTCTACCTACGGATGCAACCCCAAAAGGGAATAGGATTTTTGTTGTTTTATTAATGAGGGTGTATGTAATGTATCTTAAACCTAATCACATTTGAGATATAAAAACAGTAGATTAGACACAAAGAGAAAGTATGTCCAGGAAGATGGAAGAGTATGGTGAGCATGGTCAAGGAACTAAAGACTGCCAGGGCTGTGAAAGCCAAGATAAGTATCCTCCCTCAAAGCCGAAAGAGAGAGGCAGAACCTTCCCCTAAGTTGTCTTGAACTTGAACTTTTAGTTTCCTAAACTGAGGAAATAAATGTCTGTTTTATAAGCCACCCTCTTGTGGTATTTCTGTTAACAGCAGCAGGTAAAAAGACACTGGACTCTAAATCCTCACTTCTGCCCAGAGACATCCTCCTGAACTTGAAATTTCTCTCCTGTGTGGCCCCGTGGAGTCCTTGGGTGGTGCAAACCATTCATGCATTCAGCTTTTACTAGAAACTGCTGATCTGAATCCACTCATAAGCACTTTGGAAGAAAGGCAACCTGCTTCCAAAAATTCAGCCACAGAAGGCAGCCATTGAAGAAAAACACCCATGGCTGTGCATTACCCTATGGCCATTGGCCTCAACAACAGCCACTAAGTAACCAGGAATGTGAGGAAGCTGAGGCACAGCCACTACCGTGGGTGCCTCACCAAACATACCAAGTTCATGTGGGAAGTGATCCGGGAGGTGTGTGGCCTTGCGCCTTAGGAGGACAGGGACATGGAGCTGTTCAAGGTGTCCAAGGACAAGCAGGCACTCAAGTTCATCGAGAAAAGGGTGGGGACACACATCTGTGTCAAGAGGAAGCCAGAGGAGTTCCACAACCAACGTCCTGTCCACCATGAGGAAAGCGGCTACCAAGAAGGACTGAACAGGTTCCTGTCCACTGTGCTCCCCTTCCCCCCCCAAATAAAAACCTTTACAGAAACGCAAAAAAACAGCAACAAAAACCCACTATGGAGCAGAGTTCTGACACACCTGAGGTCACCAAGAGTCAGAGTCTACTCCTGGCCAAGTGACTTGAGTCTGTGGCTATGGCCAGGCACACAGGAGCTCAACCAAAGGAATGGCTTATTAGTGAGCTGCTGGCCCCACAAATTAGAGGGCCCAGTTGTCGCCCTTTGCTAGTTGTTAGGCTTACTCCCTGGAGTCTCATCCCCTATTTCAAACAGCTTATCAAGTATTTGTTGCAAACAAATGCATGGTTCTCATAAAAGGAAACTTTATCTGCCTCTCTAGATTGGCAACAGATTTTTCTTCCTAGCTATGTTTTTCCAGGCTAATACGAAAATTGGTTTATAATATCTCAGCACATCCTGACTTTGGATGGAAGAAAGCAGCCATAAGTGGAACCTGTGGAAGAGGGAAGCCAGGCCATACTCGTAAAATGTTTTTCATGGATCATTCATTCAATAAATATTTGTGATCATCTATTATGCACCAGGCCCTGGGCTGGGTGGGTATGTGAGGCTTGACTCTGTAACATGAGAAGCCAACTTCAGCTGGGAGAACGCCACCTGGGTTTTATAAACACTGCAGGCGTGGTGGGTGGTAGACCGGCAAGGGCATTTGGGTTCATAAGGAACGGGATGAAGGGCATCGTGGTGGGGGGTTGCAAGCTATGAGGCTGGTCCTTCTGCAGCCTACTTCGATACCAGCACAATAGCCTTCAGTGGAGTGGGTTTGGGGGACACTCATTCTCTGGCCAGAATGCTCCCTCTGGTCGTTCGTGTCTGCAGTGGAATGTTAGATGTGGAGCGCTCTCACCAGCTGCTTGCTTCAGTAGCCGTATTTAAAGCCCTGTGCCACTGACTGGGAACCAGACGCTTTTGATCTGCTCTGAGTCACTACACAGGTATTCAATCCCTTGGGTGTTCCAAGTGAATGACAAAGGCTGCAAGTTAATTGCCTGTTTCAGTTTCACAGCAGGTTTCCCCTAAATTCTAATTAGTAATAAATGAGCTTGGCTCTCTCCTCAACCTGAATTGTAAGAGCGCTTTCATGTCTGAGTTCCTCTGTGGCTAAGCTAGAATTAGGAATGTGTTTCAAGATACACTTCTAACACCCAAGTTCAATAAAAGGTGGTGAAGCTAGAGAATATGTAGCTATCGTATTAAGACCCCATAAGTGGAGTCCCAGAACCTAATCAATGTGTCAAAAAGCAAATGCACTGTTTGCTTGGTTTCTGGATGACAAGCATCCACCTCAGTTATTGCTAGTAGTGAATGCATTTAGCTGCAGATCAAAGGCTGCTGATTCAAGTCCAACCAGAAATGCCTTCGAAGGTCTGGTGATCTACATTTGAAAATTCATCCATTAAAGGCTTTGTGGAGCAGCCAGGAAATGTTGTTAAGTGCCATTGAGTCAGTTCCAACTCATGGCAACCTTGTATAGGGTTTCCAACAAGTGACTGATGGGGTTCGAATAACCAACCTTGCAATTAGCAGTCCAGTGCTTATCTTACAGGGACTTCTAGCCAGGCACTAGATAAGCGTATGTTGTTGTTAAGTGCCATTGAATTGGTTCCAACTCATAATGACCCCATACAAGGTTTCCAAGAAGTGGCTGGTAGGTTTGAACTACCAACCTTCAGGTTAGCAGTTCAGTACCTATCCTACAGCACCACACCAGGTATATTGCTGTTTGTTTGTTTTTAATGTTTTATTGTGAATTATATGATAGTTTACATGAGAGAATCTCAGTTCTACATTAATTCCATCCTACATCATTACACTGCCATGGTTCCAATCCCCTCCATGCATCGTCTTCCGACCAAAGGGCATCTCCTAGAAGCCTGTGCTCTACACTCCCCCCTCCCCCCTCAGTCTTCGGCCCACTGTTCCTCTCCCTCTCTGGATTCAAAGTCCCCAGCCGCTTCATCCCTCCACGTCATCATCTCTGTCTCCATCTCAGGCATCCCAGGTTCTCTGGGTGGGGCCACATTCTCGGCTCTTATCCGTTGGTGGTCCCAGAGACCTCTGCTCCTAGACTGGAGAAATAATTGCTCTCTTCCTTGCTACAAAACATCCACCCCTGCATTTCCAACACTCACTATCCATCCTGATAACCATTATTCACTACAGTATCGCACGTAACCCATCTGTATTTCATTTCATCAGCTCCACCTAGACAAATTG
>NW_006408629.1:10034869-10036967 GCF_000296735.1 Chrysochloris asiatica
TTGATCTTCATCAGTAAATATTTTAAGTCCTCTTCACTTTCAGCAAGCAAGGTTGTATCATCTGCATATCTCAGGTTATTAATAAGTCTTCCTCCAATCCTGATGCCAACAATAAGAAGGCCAAGGAAATAAAGTTGAATACATGAAAACTGAATAACACCCTGCTGAGAAGCAACTGGGTAATAGAAGAAATTAAATGTGAACTCACAAAGTTCCTAGAAACAAACTAGAACTGAAAAACAACATACCAAAATCTTTGGGACATGGTGAAAGAAGTGCTGAGAGGACAATCTATTGTGGTAAATGAGCACATCCAAAAAGAAGAAAGAACCAAAACTAACATATTAACACTGCATTTCCAACAATTAGAAACAGACCAACAGAGGGAACCTACAGCCACCAAAAGAAAAGAAATAATAAAAATTAGAGCAGAAATAAATGAAATAGAAAACAGAAAAACTATAGAAAGAATCAACAGTACAAGAAGCTAGTTCTTTGAAAGGATTAATAACATTGACAAACCACTGGCAAACCTAACAAAAGAAAAGAGGGAGAAGACACAAATAACACACATTAGAAACCACATGGGCCATGTCACAATGGAACCAAAGGAAATAAAAAGGATAACAACAGAGTACTATGAAAAGTTGTACTGCAACAAATTTGAAAACTTAGAAGAGATGCGTACATTTTTAGAAAAACATGACCTACCTAAACGTACGCAGAGTGAAGTAGAAGACTTGAACAGACAAATAACAAAAGAAGAAATCAATTAGGTCATCAAAAACACCCAACCAAAAAAAGTCCAGGTCCAGATAGATGGCTTCACTGGTGAATGTTACCAAATTTTCAGGGAACAGCTGTCACCAATTCTACTCAAATTATTCCAGAATATAGAAGAGGATGGAAAACTTCCTAATATATTTTATGAAGCAAGCATAACCTTCATACCAAAACCAGGGAAGGACATCACTAAGAAGAAAATTATAGACCAATATCCCTTATGAACATAAATGCAAAAATTCTCAACAAAATTCTAGCCAACAGACTCCAACAGCACATCCAAAAAATAATATATCATGATCAATGGGATTCATATCAGGGATGCAAGGATGGTTCAACATTAGAAAAACAGTGTAATCTACCATATAAAAAAGAAAAAGGAAAAGAACCACATGTTCGTATCAGTTGATGCAGAAAAGGCATTTGGCAAAATCCAACATCCACTCTTGATAAAGCTACTCAACAAATTAGAGATTTAAGGAAATTTCTCAATATAATTAAGAGCATATATACAAAGCCAACTGTTTACGTTACAATCAATGGAGAGAAACTGAAAGTCTTCCCTCTGCAAATAGGAACCAGACAAGGATGCCCTTTGTCCCCACTCCTATTCAATATTGGTTTTGAAGTCTTATCCAGAGCTATAGGTCAAGATAAGGAAATTAAAGCCATCCAAATTGGCAAAGAGGAAAGAAAACCCTCTCTATTTGCAGATGATATGATCTTATACATAGAAAAACCCAAAGACTCAGTAAAAAAGCTACTAGATCTCATTGGAAGATTCAGCAAAGTGGCAGGGTATAAGATCAGCATACAACCATCAGTTAGATTCCTCTATTCCAAAAATGACAGTACTGAAAGGACATTAGGAAAGCAATACCATTTACAATAGCCACCCAAAGGATGAATAAATCTAGGAATAAATGTAACTAGAGAAACAAAGGACTTATACAAAGAAAACTACAAAACACTACTATAAGAAACCAAAAGAGACTTAAAAAAAATGGAAGAATATACCATGTTTCTGGATAGGAAGACTTAACATTGTGAAAATGTCAATACTGCCCAAAGCAATTTACATATATAATGAAATGCCAATCCAGATTCCAATGACATTCTTCAAAGAGATGGAAAAAACAATTACAAACTTTATATGGAAAGGAAAGAGACCCAAGATATGCAAAGCACTGCTTAAGAAGAAGAACAAGGTTGGAAACCTCTCACTCCCTGATTTCAAAATTTACTACACTGCTACAGTGGTCAAACAGCCTGGTACTGGTACAATGAAAGATACATAGATCAATGGAACAGAATC
>NW_006408629.1:10044265-10050395 GCF_000296735.1 Chrysochloris asiatica
GTAGTCCCTCACTCCCCATTTGGGTATCCAATGTCCAAGTTGCCCCTCTCTGTCTACTCTGTGTGTGGAGGGGGTGGGAATGTTTCTTACTGTAAGGATTTGTTGCCTCTTTTGAGTCACCACATTCATAGGTATAGGTCAAGTTCATCAGATTGAATCAGCTCAACCTCTTTCCCCCCCACCCCCACCCCTTCTTTCTTCTCCTGGTTGAGCTCTGATCATCCACTCATCCAGTCCCAGTCATGTGTGTGTCATCTGCAAGTGTGGGTGTTCTTGTGCACATGCCCTCTCTTCCCATCAGCCAGTAACTCCATTCTCCACTGAGTCCTCCATGGCCACGTCACTGACTCTGTGCCCAGGAGTCCTCGGGTCTCCACGCACTGCTTGCCAACCAGGTCCCCAACCGGGTCCACAGAAGCCCTCTGAATATTGTGAGGCTTAGCTCGCTGCTTTATTGCTTCCTTTACCCCATTTCTCCCCAACGGTGATGCATGTGTTTACCAATCCAAGCGTGCATTTCCACCAAGTCTCAGTTTTGGGGTGGGGGGAGCTACGTTGGTGGGACCCTACCGACTGCCCCAATGTCTCCTAGGGGAGCGACCCGTTTGTTCCCATAAGGTATATTGCTGTTGTTGTTAGGTGCCATCGAGTCCGCACTGACTCTTAGCTACCCTCTGCACAACAAAATGAAATACTGCCCGGTCTGGGGCCAACCTCACTATCTATCACTGCTATGCCTAAGCCCATCCCTTCCGCCAGTGTGCCACTCTATCTTGCTGGGGGTCTTCGTCTGTGTCTCCGACCCTCCACTTTATCAAACATGATATCGTTCTCCAGTGACTAGCCCCTCCTGACAACATGTCCGAAGTATGGAAGACAGTCTGGCCATCCTGGCTTCCAAGGAGCATTCTGGCTGTACTTCTTCCAACACAGATCTGTTTGTTCTTTTGGCAGTCCATGGTACTTTTAATATTCTCCTCCAACACCATAACTCAAATGCATCAATTCTATATATAAGAGGTACACACACCATTGAATGGTCAACCATTCAAGGTCAGAAGAGCAGCATTTATTGAAGGACAAAGCTCAGAAACAGGGAGGAAGTGGATAAATGATGGGATGGGATTGAAATAATTGAGATTAAATGTATGGTTTGTTGAATATAAAGCTGATGATCTGCTCTTAAAATCTCCACTAAATTCACAATAAAAAGTTGAAAACAAAACAAAAACTCTGTGGAACAAAGTTCTAACCTGACACATATGGCGTGACCGTGAGTCCGAGTAGAGACAATGGCAGCTAGTCTGGGAACAACAGTAATCACACCAGGAATTTTCATCTTTGGCCTTCTCAAGATCCTCATCTTAAATTAAGAACAGTCTGCTCACATCTTTTAAGACTGCATTTGGGATGCAGCTTCAGCTGAATTGGGAGTAGTAGAGGAATGCTGGGGACTTCGTGTTCTTGCCTAGAGCCCACCCAGAATGACTAGGGCCAGCTGGGAAGGCATGTCGGCCCTGAGCTAGCTTAGAGTCCACACAGACCTTCTGAAAGGGACCCCAGACCACACACAGACTAGGGAAAATCAGATGGAATTGGAGGAAGCTGGGAAATGTGCTTCTTGTGAAGTGCAGCCTTCATTTCCGGTTGTTGGAAACTAAGTCTGCCCAGTCTGTCCCCAATTCATGGACGACCCCATATGCAACTGAACAAAACACTGCCTGATCCCATGATCAGTTGTGGCTCAGACTGTTTGATCCATAAGATTTTCAGTGGCTGATTTTTAGAAATAAATCACTAGGCCTTTGTTCTTAACCCATCTTTGCCTGGAAGCTCTGCTGACACCTGTTAAGCATCATAGCAACACAGGCCTCCAATGACAGATGGATCGTTTTGGATAAACAGCCCTAAAGAGAGGAATCCCTGGATGGTGTGAATGGTTAATGCATTCAGCTGCTAGCAGTTCAAGTCCACCCAGAGCTGTCTCAGAAAAAATATCTAGCAATCTACTTCTGAAAAACTCAACTGTTGAAAACATTATGCAACACAGTTCTATCCATGGGTCACCATCAATCAGAGCTGACTAGACAGCAGCTGGCACACTATCCACTACCCTTGCGTCGATTCTGATTCATAGCAACACTATATAAGATTTCTGAGACTATAAATCTTCACAGGAACAGACAGCCTCATCCTTGTCCCACAGAGCAACTGATGGGTTTGAATCGCTGCACTTGCAGTTAGCAGCCCAATGTCTAACAAGAAACATTACCTTTGTATTGTGAAAGAGATGGTTAGCTCTAAAGGACTTCCCACATCTTCCTGTAAAGTGGCTGGGAAGACCTGTGATCCCAGTCAGGTAACCCAGAGGTCTCTACTGACCAGGAGATGACTAGGAAGGACGCTGAGTCACCCGGATGAAGCAGGAACTGTAGAAAGCAGCTCTTTCCCCAGCCAGATAAATCCCATCCAGTAGGAGGCTGTGCTGCTTGGTTGGGGACCCCGTCAGTCCAGAGGTGAAAAAGCTACTCCAGGTCCGGGAAGGCGAAGAATCATGCCTAGATCTGTGAGACAAGGCTTCTATCAGGTAGGAGGAACAATGCTGCTCCCCTAAACTGTTCCTTCACACAGTGGTTGCCTTGGAGCTGCTTGTTCCAAGTTAAGTCACCAGCCTGCTCACCCCACACTAAGACTAAAGTACTGAGTGCGAGTTTGCCATGAAAAGCAGTTCCAAGTGGTGTTAACCCAAATGCAGCTCAGGCTCCTCAGCTGACAGCTGTTCCTAGAAATTGCCCTCTTTCATTCCTTACCAGCCAAGTTCTGTAAATCTGCAGAGAAAGGTGATAGTGTATTCAGATCAGGCTAGTAAGAGAGATAAGTACTTGTGTTTGGGAATATTGGACACTGGGCTTTTGTAGAAGAGGTCAATTTGGCAAACATTACCTATGAGATTTGTACAGCTTCAGCCTCCACAAATGTTTATTCATGGTGATGCTGCTGTGAGACACGAGGAATTGATGGATTACAAATTGAAATCTTTCAACAAAGTGAAGCAGCATTCAAGGCACTCACCTATCTATGCCAAGAAATTTGGAAGACAACTACCTGGCCAGCTGACTGGAGGAGATCCGTATTTGTGTCCATTCCAAAGAGAGGTGACCCAATGGAATGACCCAATGGAAATCATCCGATGATATCATTAATACCCCATGCAAGGAAAGTTTTACTAAAGATAATTACAAAAATAACTGCAAGCATACATTGACAGAGAACTTCCAGAGGTTCAAGCCAGATTCAGAAGAGGCCGTGGAACGAGGGATATCATTGCTGATGTCAGATGGATCTTTGCTGAAAGCAGAGACTACCAGGAGATGTTTACTTGTGCTTTATTGACTACACAAAGGCTTTCGATTGTGTGGATCATGACAAGCTATGGACAACATTGCGAAGTATGAATATTCTGAAATACTTAATTGTGTGTCAAAAAGAAATAGACAATGTTCAACTATTTCAAGAGGTAGCACATGATCTAGAACCAATGATACTGAAGGATGAAGTCCAAGATGCACTGAAGGCATTGGCAAAGAACAAGTCTCCAATAATTGTTGTTGTTGTTGTTAAGTACCATGGAGTTGGTTCCAACTCATAGCTACCTTGTACAGGGTTTCCAAGGCTGTAAATCTTTACAGGAGCAGAAAGCCTCATCTTTCTCCCACAGAACAGCTGGCAGTTCCAAACTGCCGACCTTGAGGTTAGCAGCCCAATTCATAACCACTACACTACCAGAGCTCCTTTAATTATTGCAATAATTAATGGAATGCAAAATGAGATCTTTCAACAAACTGATGTGGTACTAGAAGCACTCATTCAGAAATTTGGAAGATAGCTACTTGGCCAACTACTGGAAAAGATCAATATTTTTTCCCGTTGCAAAGAGAAGTGACCCAATGGAATGCAGAAATCATCAAAACAACATTGTTAATATTACATGCAAGTAAAATTCTGCTAAATTCATAAACAGCTGCAACAGTACATTGACAGGGACTGCCAGAGGTTCAAGCAAGATTCAGAGGAGGATGTGGAACGAAGGATATCATTGCTGATGTCAGATGGATCTTGGCTGCAAGCAGAGACTAGCAGAAAGATGTTTGCCATAGAAGAATTGATGCTTATTGACTACACAAAGGCATTTGATTGTGTGGATCATGAAAGTTATGGACAACATAGCTGAGAATGAGTATTCCAGAACATTTAATTGTGCTCATGAGGAACATGTACATAGACCAAGTGGCAGCTGTTTGAACACAAGGGAACACTGAATGTTTAAAATTAGGAAAGGTTTATGCCATGGTTATATTCTTTCACCATACTTATTCAGTCAGTATGCTGAGCAAATATTCTAGATTTTATGTATAATGGATTATATGAAGAAAAATATGGCATCAGGATTAAAGGGAGATTCATTAACAACCTGTGATATGCAGATGATACATTACTTGCTGAAAGAAAAGAGGACTTAAAATATTTATTGATGAAAATCAAAGACCACAGCCTTCAGTATGAATTGCATCTCAAGATAAGGAAAACAAAAACCTTCACCACTGAACCAATAAATAACATCAAGACAAATTGAAAAACCGATCATTTTGCTTAGTTCAACCATCAACACTCATGGAAGCAGCAGTCAAGAAATCAAACGACATATTGTATTAGGTAAATCTGCTGAACAAGACCTCTTAAGGTGTTCAAGAGCAAAGATACCAATTTGAGGACTGAGTGCTCCTGACCCAAACCATGGTATTTTCATTAAGCTCATATGCATGTGAAAGCTGGACAATCAATAAAGAAGGCCATAGATGAATTGATGCTTTTTAGTTATGGTGTTAAAGATGAATATAAAAAGTACCATAGACTGCCAATAGAGCAAACAAATCTATATCGGAAGTACAGCCAGAGTGGTTCTTAAAAGCCAGATGGCCAGACTTTGTCTTATACTTTGGACATATTATTAGGAGAGACTAATCCCTAGAGAAAGACATCATGCTTGATAAAGTGGAGAGTCAGCAAAAAAGAGGAAGACTTCAGCGAGATGGATTGGGACAGTGAGAGCCACAACGGGCTCAAGAGCAGCAACAATGGTGAGGATAGCACAGGACTGAACCGTGTTTTCTTCTATTGTACATAGGGTTGCTATGAGCTCATACTGACTCGATGGTACTTAACAACAACAACAATAGCACAAAAGTAAACAGAAGTCTTTGGTGCCTCTTGCTTTATTTTGTTTGTTTATCTGGATGTAGTTTTCTTTCTGGGAATCCTCCATCTCCTAAGGAGCAAGTATCTGGTAGACCTGGCTCTAAATTAAGGGACGGGTAACCTGGGCCACTGCTACCAAAGCAACAAAAGAGGAAGCCAGGGGCAGATCCGGCCTTGGTCTGGAAGTAAAAGCAGGAAATATGGACCATCTTCTGAGGTCTGTCCTCTCTACAGATGAAGGTGTGGGGAACATCCACAGAAGGTACAGAAGTATCTGGGTCATGCCTGTGCTGTTTCCCAAGTGGTAAAAGGACAGGTCCACTGGAGAAGGATGTGCTACTGAGAAAGTTGTTAGAGTGAGGAACAGGTGGGGAGATTGTTAGCTATGTTTATTCAACTTTCAGGGTGAAAATGAAACAAAAATTATTGAAGTTATAATTGTTGTTGTTAGGTGTCTTTGAGTCTGCTCTGACTCATAGCAATTCTGGGCACAACAGAATGAAATATTGCCTGGTCCTTCCCCAGCCTCATGTTATTATGTCTGAGCCCATTGTTCAGCCATTGTGTCGGTCAATCTAGCACCTCTGTTATGCTGATCCTCTACTTTACCACCATCACTCATCTGTCAGTTTGTTGTATTTTGGTGTATTGAGTATTGCTGTGATGTTGCAAGCCCTGGTATTTGAATTGCAATCAGTGTCATCCATAGTGGCCACATTTCAGTGGAGCTTCCAGACTAAGACAGACTATGAAACAGAAGAGGCAGGGCACTTGAATGGTTAGCCACTGGAAACCTTATTAATAGCAGCAGAACATTGTCAGATATAGTTCTGGAAAGGAACCCCTCAGATTGGAAGGCACTCAAAATATGATT
>NW_006408629.1:10057650-10064013 GCF_000296735.1 Chrysochloris asiatica
AACAGCTTCTACATTCTAAGACAAGAAGTGTTAAAAATGTAATTACATTAGAATTGCAATTCTCCAACTTTCTTGTCTTTATACATAGGTCAGATCTATTGATATTACTACATTTGAAATTAAAACATTTTAAAGTATTTTAAAATAACGTCATTAATTACATATGTTCACAACAAATGACTGCATTTTACAAAACAAATAAAATTTAATAGGAAGAGAGCCATTGTTATATATTTTTCACACTAAAGAATTTTTTAATTAAAAATTTAATAAAATATTTTTTTACACTGAAATTTTTGGTCATGATAAAATGTGACAAAAATTTGCCAATATTTTTATGTGTAAAATTCATTCCCATTACTTTGATTCACTCTGCTGTGCAACCGTCACCACAGTTTCCAAAAGTCTCTTGTCACCTCAGCATTCCTTAAGCAGTGACTTCCTATTGCACCCTACTCCCAGTCCCATGCACCCACTAATGAACATTGGTGTCTATTCATTTGCCTATTCCAGGTATTTCATATGAACGGAATGATGCACTGCTGTTCTTTGTGTTAGACTTATTTCGCTTACCATAATATATTCATGGTTCACCCATATTGTGGCATGCATTCAAACTTCATTCCTCCTTATGATTGAATAATATTCCATTGTATGTATACCATGTTTTGTTTATTTAAGCATTCATCTTCTGATGGATACTTGAATTGTTTCTACCTATTGGCTATTTTGTGGATTACTGGTGTGGTGCTGTGAGATAATCACTGGACTGCAAACCAAAAAGTCAGTGGTTCAAACTCACCAGCTGATCCTTGGAAACGCTGTACAAAGTCTATGAGTCTGGATGGACTTAACGGTACTTAACAACAATATTAGCTATTATGAGAGGATCTGCAATGAATATTGCTGTACAGGTATCTTAGTCCTCCTAGGAGTACAATTGCTGGTTGTATGTCAATGTTCAACCATTTGAGGTGGTAGCGTAGGATCAAGAACGGCACTGAAGGAAGAAGTCAAAGATACATTGAAAATATTAGCAGAAAATAAGGCTCCAGGAATTGACTGAATACAAAATGAAATATTTCAACAAACTGATAGATCACTAGAGGCACTCACCCATCTATGCCAAGAAATTTGGAAGACAGCTAATTGGACAATTGCTTGGAAGAGATCCATATTGGTACCCATTCCAAAGAGAGGTGACTCAATGGAATACAGAAATGATTGGATAATATCCTTATTATCACATGCAAGTAAAATTGTGTTGAAGGTAATTAAAATATGGCTGAAGCGGTACATTGACAGGAAAATTCCCAGAAACTCAAGCAGGATTCAGAAGAGGACATAGAAACAGGAAAAGATCATTGCTAATATCAGATGGATCTTGGCTGAAAGCAGACAATACCAAAAAGATGTTTGCTTGTGCTTTATTGACTATTCAAAGGCTTTTGGCCATGTGGATCATGACAGGCTATAGATAACATTGTGAGGAATGGATATTCTAGAACATTTAATTGTGCTCATGAGGAACCTGTACATAGACCAAGAGACAGCTGTTTGAACAGAACAAGGGAACACTGAATGGTTTAAAATCAGGAATGGTGTGTGCCAGCATTGTATTCTTTTGCCCTACTTGTTCAATCTGTATGCAGAGCAAATAATCTGAGAAGCTGGATTATATGCAGAACAACGTGGCATTAGGATTGGAGGAAGATTTATAAGAACCTGAAATATGCAGATGATACAACCTTGCTTGCTGAAAGTGAAAAGGACTTAAAATGCTCATTGATGAAGATCAAAGGCCACGGTCTTCATTATGGATTGCACTTCAATGTAAAGAAAATAAAACTCCTTACCACTGGATCATTAAATAACATCATGATAAATGAAGAAAAGAGTGAAGTTGGCAAAGACTTCATTTTGCTTGGATCTACAATCAATATTCATGGAAGCAGAAGTCAAGAAATCACATGATGTATTGCATTAGGCAATTTTGCTATAAAATACCTCTTTATTTAAGAGCAAAGGTATCAGTTTGAGAACTCAGGTGCACATAACCCAAGTTGTGGTATTTTCAATAGTCTCATATGCATGTGAAAAGTGGACAATGAATAACACAGACTGTAGAATAATTGATGCATTTGAGTTATGGTGTTGGAGAAGAATATTGAATGGACCATGGACTGCCAGAAGAACAAACAGATCTGTGTTAGAAAAGGCATTGCCACAATGATCCTCGGAGGCAAGGATGGCCAGACTTCATCTCTCATACTTCAGACATATTATCAGGAGGGACCGGTTCCTGGAACAGGACATCATGCTTGGTAAAGTGGAGGATCAGCAAAAAAGAGGAAGACCCCCAACAAGATGGATTGGCACAGTGACAGCAGCAATGGGCTTAAGTAATACAACAACAATTGTGAAGATGGTGTGGGACTAGACAGTGTTTTGTTCTGGTGTGCATAGGATCACTATGAGTTGGAGCAAACTTGAGCACACCTAATCACACACAGTGTGAAGAACATTGATTATACCATGGACTATCAGAAGAACAAACAATTCTGTCTTAGAGGAAGGACAGCCAGAATGCACCTTAGAAGCAAGGATGGTGAGACTTTGTCTCATGTCCTTTGGCCATATTATCAAGAGGAACCTGACCTTGAAGAAGTAAAGGGTCAGTAAAAAAGAGGAAGACCCTCAGTAAGATGGATTGACACAGTGGCTACAGCAATGGACTCAAACATTGCAACAATTGTGAAGACTTGCAGGACTGGGCAGTGGTTGGCTCTGTTGTACATAGGGGTCACTATGAGTTGAAATCTACTCAATGGCATGTAACAAGAACAACATGGTAACTCTAAATTTAATTTTTTTGGGTGTTTTACATCTTTTCCAATCTCTTTAATGTCTGAATTAATAAAAGACAATGGAATCTCATATCTACTTCTTCATTCAATCTGTTCTATGCACATGCCTTGTGTGAGGAAAAGCTCCAGCTCTGCTATAAGTTCTCCAAGGAATCCTGGATGTGCCCACTGCATCAGTGGCTTTCAGACACTTTCTACCTTGTCCTAGAGAAAGACATAAAGTAAATGTGATGGATTTGTTGTCGTTGTTATGTGCCGTCAAGTCAGTTCTGACTCATAACGACTCTGTAAAGAGGTGGGTTTGAATCACCAACATGTGGTTAGCAGTCTAGTGTTTATCCTACATCGCCACACCAGGACTCCATTCACACTAGTTTGTGATTACCATGCAGCTCGGAGAAGCAATGGACTAGATATACATATAAGGTATCTTTTCCATTTGTGTAATTTCATACAAATTATAAATGCAGGTACTAAAAATAATATCTATTTCCCACGAGTATACAAATAACGAAAGACATAACATACCAAACACATTCTGTGGTTATCTGTTGGATGTCAAAGAGGTGAATGGAAGTGGATAATGAGAAATAAAAATGGAAAATAAAATAAAAGAGAAGGAATTTATGCTTATCAATGTGAAAATCTGTAATGAACTAATTCGTGTGACTGAGTTTTTGTTGGTTTTGCTTTTTTAATCTATTTAGCTTGCAACCTAGTGTTGTTGTTGTTACATGCCATTGAATTTATTCTAATTCATGGCAATTCCTTTTATACAGAGTAGACTGTTTCCTAGGACCTTTTGGAAGAATGATCACCAGGACTTTCTTCCAAGGTACTTCTGGATGGGTTTGAACCTCCAACATTACAGCTAGTTGTTGTTGTTAAGTGCCATTGAGTCAGTTCTGACTCACAGTGACCCTGTATAGGGTTTCCAAGGAGTGGCTGATGACTTTGAACTGATGACCTTGAGATTCAAACAACCTTGTGGTCCAGTGTTTATCCTACAGTGCCAAGTGCTTAACCATTTGCACCACCAGGAAATCCTGTAACTTACTACACACACATACTTGTATAAATGTAGCAAGTGTTTACTTTCACTTTGCTTACTACTATGTGTGATTGAAGTTTAAAACCCCATAGGGTAGGCAGATAAGGGTCCCCCGCCAAAATTGCCACATTCTGACATCTGGAACCTATGAATATGTTACCATAGAAGGCAAAGGAGAATTTAAGTTCACACAGAAATAAGCTTGTTAATCAACTGACTTTAAAATACAGAGATTATTTTGGATAATCTGTGTGGACCCAATGTCATTACAATGGACCTTAGAAGTGGAAGAGGCAGAGGAGAAACCAGAGTCATGTGATTCTGAAAGTACTCTGACTCACCTTGCTAGCTTTGGTGATAGAACAAGGGGGCCATCTGTCAAGGATTGTAAATATCCTCTGTTGTTTGTTGTTGTGTGTCATCTTATTGATTCCAGCTCATATCAATCCTCTATAGAGTTTCCAAGAGGGGCTGGTGGGTTTGAACTGCTGACCTTGTGGTTAACAGTCCAATGCATCCCCTACAGTCTTCCCCTATAGTGTCACATCTGCTCTCTAGTGGCGAGAAAAGGCAAGAAAATGGATCTTCCCAAACTGTAAAGAAAGCACAGTACCTCTGTTGAGGCCTTGATTTTAGCCTAGTAAAATCCATGTCAGCAACTGTAAAACTATAAATTTTGTAGCAAAAACAGGGGAATAGTAAACCTTACAATACAGAAACAGGACCCTATGATCATCAAGAGAGAAGAGCACAGAATGCAGGACCCTATCCAGAGAAGCAGCAACACCAGAGATGGAGGCAGAGATGATGACATGGAGAAGTGAGCAGCTGAGGACTCTAGACTCATGGAAAGATAGGGACTGAGTTGGCAGCCATGAGACAGGCTTGCAGAATGTGCTCTTTAATTGTTTAAATCATTATATATTCCTGAGTGTTTTGTGTACACCCCCTCCCCCCAAGGGGAAAAAAAAAAAAGAGGGAATGGAAGCAAATACTGTTGAATAATGATGCATGGAGGAGATTTTAATCATTGCAGTGAAATGATGCTGCAAAGTCGAAGTTCTCCCAGGTAAACTGTCACAATTAAAAAAATGAAAAAAAAAAAATGTAAACTGTCACAATAAAAAAAGAAAGAAAAAAAAAATCGGTGTCAGACTTCTGACCTACGGAATTGTAAGATACTAATTTTGTGTTGCTTAAATTGATAAAGTTTGTGGTAATTTATGATAGCAGTAAATAGAAAACTAATATACCTAGTTTGTGGCACAAGCAGTTTGAATTTGGCTGCTAACTTCCATGAATTAGACTCAATTGGTGGTGTAAGGGTTAAGCACTTGGCTGCTACTGAAAAGGTTACTAGCCACTCAACAGGGGAACCGTGGCAATCTGCTTCCAGAAGATTGTTGTTGTTATGTGCCGTGGAGTCGGTTCTGACTTATAGTGATCCTGTACAGGGTTTCTGAGGCTGCAAATCTTTACAGGAGCAGAAAGCCTTATCTTTCTCCCGGGGAATAGCTGGTAGTTTCGAACTGCTGACCCTGAGGATAGCAACCTGATTCGTGACCACTACGCTACCAGAGCTCCTCCAGAAAGATTATAACCTTGGAAACCCTTTTGGAGCCAGAATCAACATGATGGCGGTGGTTTGGTTTTGGTTTTTAGGACTAATCTCAAAGTTGGCCATCAATGCCCATGGAAGTAACAGTCCAAAAAAATCAAACAACATATTGCATAGGGAAAATATGCTGCAAAATACCTCTTTAAAGTGTAGAAAAAGATGTGATTTTGAGAATGAAGGTGGGCCTGACCCAAGCCATGATATTTTAGCTACCTCATGCCTCATGTGCATGAAAAAGAGCTCGAGTGGAGTAGCGGGTTATGCATTGGGCAGTTCAATACAAGGTCAGCAGTTCAAATCCATAAGCCACTTCGTGGGAGAAAGATGAGACATTCCGCTCCTATAAAGACATATATACATCCTCGGAAACCTTATAAGAAGGTCGCTTTAGGTCAGAACCTACTTGAAATCACACAACCACTACCATATGCATGCAAAAGTTGGACAATAAGGAAAATTATACAAGAGCTGATGCCTTTGATTCATGGTGTTGATGAAGAACATTATATATATCATGTGCTGCCAGAAGAACGAACAATCTGCCTGGGAAGTTCAGCCAGAATGCTCCTTAAACACAAGGATATCACATACACTGGTTCTGTTTCAGGTGAGACTAGTCCCTAGAGAAGGACATTATGCTTGGTAAAGTCGAGGGTCACTGAAAGAGAGGAAGACTTCAGCAAGGTAGATAGACACAGTGACTACAACAATGAGCTCAGATAGAGCAATGATACAGAGAATGGTGCAGAAACAGGCAGTGTTTCTTTCTGTTGTTTATTGGATTGCTATGCGATGGAACTAACTCAATGGCACCTAACAGCAACAAC
>NW_006408629.1:10064113-10066420 GCF_000296735.1 Chrysochloris asiatica
ACCGGGGGGCAGGCTTGCAGGGTGTACCCTTTGGTTGGTTGATGATGCATGGAGGGTATTGTAACCATGGTAATGAAACGATATACAATAGGATGAATGTAAAACTAATGTTCTGCCATGTAAACTATCACATAATTCACAATGAAACATTAAAAAATTAAAAGGGCAACATTTACCTAAGGACAAAGTTGAGCAGGGATGGGAAGGTGGATGGAAATAGTAACCCCAGGAAGGAAGTGGGATAACTGAATTGTAAACACTGAGATGAAACTAAGTGTATGATTTGTTTCATGTGAAACTGATGATCTTGTCTGTAAGGCTTCATGCAATTAACATTAAAAAAAAAAGACTGGGCAAGAGCTGCCTCCTCAAAGAAGAGTTGACCATTATCACATGAATGAAGCAAAGCTTTCAGGATCTTCATTTGCTGATGGGGCACAAGTCAAAATGAGAATAAATAACTGCAAACATCCATTAAGAAGTATGAATCTAGGAAAACAGGAAGTTTTCAAAAAATGGAATGCATTGTATGATTTCTTGCCTGCAGCTGCCAGGATGTTGACAGTGGAGCCAAGCAAAATGAAGTTTTCATTGGTTTTGCTTCTCTAGAAAACCAAGTCAAAGACACCCTCCAATCAACTGGCCAAGTAAGTAACTGTCTTCCAAATTTCTTGGCATAGATGAGCAAGTGCTTCCAGTGCTGCTTCAGTTTGTTGAAACATTTCAACTTGTATTCCATCAATTCATGGAGTCTTGTTTTTGTCATTGCCTTCAGTGCTGCTGGGACATCTTCCTTCAATACAAGATTCTTCATCATATGCTACTTCTTGAAACGGTACACTGACTCTGTGTATCCTTCCATCTTCTTTGACAGCTTCAATCTTTTCGCCATTTATCATAATGTTATTTTTTGGTCCAGTTGTGAGGATTTTTGCTTAAAGTTATTT
The DNA here is from genome assembly GCF_000296735.1 of Chrysochloris asiatica. NCBI lineage: Eukaryota > Metazoa > Chordata > Mammalia > Afrosoricida > Chrysochloridae > Chrysochloris > Chrysochloris asiatica. The sequence goes on from NW_006408629.1 coordinate 10,065,061, forward strand.
GTAATTCTTTGTGTTCCTTCTTTCTTGTGCTGCTAGGAGTAATAGATGGAAATGCAGAATTAGAGAAACCACTATTTATATCTGCCTTAAGTTTAATTATATAGAGAGCGTGTGTGTGTGTGTGTGTGTAAGGAGTCCTAGTGTGGCGCTTTGGGCTAGTGCGTCAGACTGCAAAGTCATTTGAACTGCAAGGTCAATGGTTCAAGTTCACAAGCTGCTCCTTGGGAATCCTATACAGGGTCGCTATGGGTCAGAATCGACTCAATAGCACTTAACAACAACAACAATAATATATATATATAAGTAAAATTCTTTCTATGAATACATACATAAGCTCTCTATATAATTAAAGTTAAAGCAGACTCCTTGAAGGTAGGATCTAGAGGAAAAAGGAGGCTTCCAGAATCCATCTGGAGGAATGAGGAGAGTCAGAACAGATTTCTAGAAGTGTGGGGAGACAGCAAGGGAAGATGGAGCAAGGTAATAGGGACAGATATTTAAAAGTTGCTAACTGAAAAGTTGAAGATTCAAGTCCATCCATAGACACCTCAGGAGAAAAAGCCTAGTGATCTACACCTACTCTTCACCAATCCACTATCTTGTTATCTAACACTTCATATTTCTAAAAACTTTGAGAAAATTCTCAGGCTATGCCTCTGATGGTTTGAGCCCCATGTGGTGACTACCACCCTGGGTGATATGCCACAGGTCCCAGTGACAACTGGGCCACACAAAGGACAGTGGTCAACTGTCCTCAAGATACCTTCTCCCATTTTTCTGTGAAGTCACAGTCCAGCCTCGGAGGGTGTGTGGTAACATGGTGACAACACGAGATTGTGGGTTAACGAGTGGACCACGCGAGGGTTCACAGCTGCCAGGAGGCAGGAAGAGTTTGGTGGGGATGGAAGATGAGTGGGCCCCTGCCCTGGGCAATTGGTGGGAGCAGTGGGTAGCAGCCAATACTGGGCCACCATCACCCCCGAGCCCCATGGGGCATCCACTGTCCCACATATCTGAAGCAGACATGCTGGGGTCTGCCAGTGGACGGTGAGTGACAGGAGAAATTAGCTGAAGCCTAGCACCACCCTCCCTCTCAGTAATACCAATTTTGAATAACAGTCTTGTCTTTGAAACCTAACCATGTGGATAAGTGAGGAGTAAATGTACTTCTATTCATAAGGTTTTCAGTGACTAAATATTCAGAAGTACTTCATCACTCCTTCTTCCTAGTCTGACTTTGTCTGGAAGCTCATTTGAAACCTGTCCACCACGGGTGACCCTGCTGGTATTTAAAATACTGGTGGCATAGCTTCCAGAATCACAGCAACTCACAAGCCACCACAATATGACAAACTGACAG
>NW_006408629.1:10077345-10087791 GCF_000296735.1 Chrysochloris asiatica
GACTCGATGGCACATAACAACAACAACAAAAGATACAGTTAGAAAAGTTGGAGCATGCAATGTGACTACTAACTACAAATCCCATAATTCCTAGCTTTAAGGAAGGAACTCCAAGCTGCAAACAAATTATCGCAAATGCAAATAGTGTTCCTTGGCAATGAAATAAATAAACAATTTCAGAAGCAGTCAGATGGAGATTAAAATCACCAACATTCTCTTCCAGAAGGCGTCTCGGTATATAAACTTGTTTTTTTATTTCTCTTTTTAGCTGTTTTAGTTTTTTAAAATCCACAGAGCAATTCAAAAGATATATAGAAATTTCCACTCATGATCATTTTTTCCAAATATGGGAGCTAATTGGGAGGTAAAAACTGAAGAATGGGTCTCAGAAAGGTCTGAACAAAAGTTCTATCTAAATCAGCAATTATTAACATGTTTTAGGTCACAAATTCATTTGAAACTCTCTCCAGAAAAATGCATTTACATAACACACACAATTTTGAATATGTGTGTTGAATTTTGACAGCCTCCTTATATTTATTGGCTCATGTAACAAAATTCTCTAAAAGAGAATTTTCTAGAAAATATTCATGTCATAGAGCATCAATGAAAACAGCAGAAATAGCATTATCTTCATTGGGGTTAACTGTGTAGGACCAGATTTTCATAAAAGGGCTTTTACTTTTTGTTTTTGTCACCCATAAGATCTAAACCCTACACTCTTCTAGGAAAGGATGTGGGCTTTCAAATCCTATAACTGTGAGCGCTGTGGCAACGATTTTGTCAGCCCCATGGCTCTGAAGTATCACTTTCGACTAAAGCATCTTGGGAAGGCTCACTGTGAAAAATGTGGCCAAGAAGTCCAGAGGGAGAAGCTCCAGGATCACAGTAAGGTACAAGTGGCAGAAGTGAAGGAAAGCTTTAGGGGGGGTTTCCCACTGTTTTCAAAACATCCATGCTTTTGGTTTTGATCTCTCTTCATGTATATCTATTAGCAGATACTAACAGATAACAAAAATTAAAACAATAACTTGTAGCCATCAGACAAGTGGTATGATGCCTTTGTCTCTTGGGCTTAAAGAGTGTACATTGTCCGGGGCTACTGTGAAGAACACTTGCTTGTAGCAAGTGTTATATAAGCTGCTGATATTATTTTAAAGTGCTTTGTGCAGTGATACTGGAAGTTCTTACTGTGAAAATGACCTTCTTGTTGTTAGCCACCATAGGTGATGGTGGTGGTATGCCTTGGAGTCGGTTCCAACTCATAGCGACCCTGTACAGGGTTTCTGAGGCTGTAAATCTTTACAGGAGCAGAAAGCCTCATCTTTCTCCCGCAGAACAACTGGTAGTTTTGACCTGCTGACTTTGTGGTTCGCAGCCCGCTTCATAACCACAATGCTACCAGAGCTCCTTAGAGTCAGCCCCAATTCCTGGTGAACCCGTTTACAACGGAAGAAAATGATTCCCAGTCGTACTTTTGGGCCATCCTCATGACTGGACCATTTTGATCCACAGGACTTTCATTGACTGATTTTCATAATTAGATCGCCAGCCCTTTCTCCTTAGTCTATCTTAGTTTGGAAGCTCCACTGATTCCCATTCAACATCACAGCAACACGCAAGCATCCAGTGACATATGGATGGTGGCTATGCAGGAGATGCATTGGCTGGGAACCAAACTCAGGTCGTTGTATGGGAGGTGAGATTTATACAATGAATGACTATTTCTCTCCCCACTCCTTGCAAAAGTACACTAGCTTTCTTCCCTCCCTTCTCCTCCACATTTTACCAGTGAGGGAACCAAGACCCAGTTAGGTTAAATAATTTGTTCAAGGACATGCAAAAGGTAAATATCAGAAAAAAGTACTAGGATTTTATTATTCTGGTTTTATAATTTTTTTTTATTGTATTTCTCTTCAGCATGTTATAACTCATTACTTTATTAATCTACAGAAGCTTTCCATGTAGAACCAACCCAAAGACATTGTTATGTTTTGAGAACATCAGAGGGTGAAATGATCATTTATGGTGCCTATGAATGGGAGCATTCAGTAAGATACCAAGCGAAGACTAGCAGATCTCTCAATTTACTCTTCTAATTGCCATGTTACTTTTTCTCAGTCTGTGCATGGCAGTTTAATTACGGAGTCACACAAGCTAACCTGGGAAAATCAAGAAGAAAGGAATATAAAGCCAAGAGCTACAAAAATATCAAAAGTCTGCAGGATGTGTTCTAGACACTTTGGAACAATCCTTAGTCGGGAGAACCATGAAATACATGAGCATCACTACACAGCCAGTAAAAGAGGTAATGCAGCTATCTGTCTGTGCTAGCCTTCTGTGAATGCTCACACAAATACTATACATAGTTTGCTTTGCCTACTTTTCTAGACATTATGACTTATTTCCAGAAACAGGAGACAGAGAAGGCAGAGGATAGAACCAGGACCTGACACTGACTACGTATTCATGAGGGGCAGAAGATAATTCTGCATAGCCATATTTTGAAGGGCTGGAAAACTGAACAACTGAGATATTATTCAAAGAGAAAACACTGTCAGATGCACAATTCTTGGGAGAGTCAGTCAGAATGGACATAGGATATTAGGAATCAGGTCTCCAGAATCAGATCTGTGGAGTATCATATTCAGGAGAACTGGTATTCATATCAAAATCTCAGGTGCTAGGGGTGGTAGCAGATAGAGCTCTAGTCCCAAGGAAAAGGATGGAGTAAGATAGAATAACCTGAAGGCTTGGTTAGAGAGGAGAACTGGTGAGACTTAGCATATCCCATGGCGGAAACCAACCTTATTGGACAGAAACCAAACCCTGGCCTTACCCAGATAGTGGGAAGAAGGCAGAATTGTCAGGCTCTTAATGTGTTGAGCAAAGAAGGAGGCACTGCATTTAGGTTTACATTAAGAAACAAACAAAAAGTTGCCATTGTGTTCATTCTGATTCATGGTGACCCCCCATGTTTGTCAGAGTTTTCAGTGACTTGTTTTTAAGATTTTTCTTTTGAGCTACCTCTGGATGGAATCAAACCTCCAACCTTTCTGTTAGGAAGTGAGCATTAACCATTTGTGGGGACTTGGGTCCACATAAACCATTCAAATCATGCAAAAACCATCTGTATCTGGAAAAGAATTCTAACCTTTGCATTCCAATCACCGGTAATGATCAATACATCTCGATTGCGTGTCTGATCAATTTCAGATTGAATTAAATTGGTAGAATTCTTCTATTTCATGCTCACTGCTTTATTAGTTGGTGTATAAATTTGAATAATAGTCGCTTAACTGGGCTTCTCTGTAGGTGCATGCATATTATCCTATCACAGATGGCCGTGTACCTCATGACTGATCTGGATATGTTTTTTTTTTGACAATGAATGCAACACCATTCCTCTTCAATTTGTCATTTCCAGCATAGATTCAGAATGGCCAATACCAGTTCATTTCAGCTCACTAAGGCCTAATAGTGCGTTCCATTTCATTTTTGACAATTTCCAATGTACTTCGTACATTTCATGTTCCGATTTTCAATGGATGTTTATAGCTGTTTCTCATTTTGAGTTGTAAATCAGCATATGTAAATCTTCCTCCAATCCTGATACCATTTTTTCCCTCATATAATCCAGTTTCTCGAATTATTTTCTCAGAATACTGACTGAATAAGTATGCTGAAAGTATACAACCCTGGTAAACACAATTCCTAGTTTTAAACCATTTGGTGTTCTCTTGGTCTGTTTAAATAACTGCCTCTTGGTCTATGTACAGGCTCCTTGTTAGCATAATTAAGTGTTCTGAAATACTCATTGTCCACAATGTTGCTCATAGCTTGTCATGATCCACACAATCAAAAGCCTTTGTGTAGTCAGTAAAATAAAGTTAAACATCTGTCTGTTGTTTTCTGTTTGATTCAGCCAAGATCCATCTGATATCAGCAATGATATCTCTATATCACGTCCTCTTCTGAAACAAACTTGAACCTCTGGAAGTTCTCTGTCAGTGTATGTTGTTGTTGTTGTTAAGTGCTGTGGAGTTGGTTCCAACTCATAGCGACCCTGCACAGGGTTTCCAAGGCTGTAAATCTTTACAGGAGCAGAATGCCTCATCTTTCTCCCGCGGAACCACTGGTAGTTTCAAACTGCTGACCTTGCAGTTCACAGCCCGATTCGTAACCACTACGCTACCAGAGCTCCTTCTGTCAGTGTATGGTTGCAGCATTTTTGTATTATCTTTAGTAAAATTTTACATGTAAGTGATACAATGATATTGTCTGATAACTTCTGCATTCTGTTGGGTCACCTCTCCTTGGAATGGACACAAATGTGGATCTCTTCCAGTTATTTGGTCAGGTCGTTGTCATCTAGCTTCTTGGCATAAATAAGTGAGTCCCTCCACTACTTCATACGTTTATTGAAAGATTTCCATTTGTATTCCATTGATTCCCAGTGCTTTCTTTTTGCCAATGCCATCAATGCAACTTGGACTTCTTCCTTCAATATCATTGGTTTTTGATCATATGCTATCTCATGCAATGATTGAATATCAGCTATTTCTTTTTGGTACAGTCACTCTGTGTGTTCCTTCCATCTTCTTTTGATGCTTTCTGCATTATTCAATATTTTGTAGTTGTTAAGTGCCATCAAGTCCATGTTGTTGTTGTTGTTGTTGTTAAGTGCCGTCGAGTAGGTTCCGACCCATAGCGACCCTGTACAGGGTTCCAAGTCTGTAAATCTTTATGGGAGCAGAAAGCCTCATCTTTCTCCCGCAGAGCTGCTGGTAGTTTTGAACTGCTGACCTTAAGGTTCACAGCCTGATTTGTAACCACTACACTATCAGAGCTCCTTATCAAGTCCATAGAATCCTTCAATATTTCTAGTCCAGGCTTGTTCTTCTTCAGTTACCTCAGCTTAAGAAGTTGGGAGCATGCTCTTCCCTTTTGGTTTTCTAACGCCAGGTCTTTACACATTTCATTATCATATTTGACTTTGTCTCATGGAGTAAATAAGGAAGGCAGTAGAAGAATTGATGCTTTTGAGTTATGGTGTTGGAAGAGAATGTTGAAAGTTTCATGGGCTGCCAAAAGAACAAACAGATCTATGTTGTAAGAAGTGCAGCCAGAGTGCTCCTTGGAGGCCAGGATGGCCAAACTTCGTCTCTCGTACTTCGGACATATTGTCAGGAGGGACCAGTCGCTGGAGAAGGATATCATGTTTGGTAAGGTGGAGGGTCAGATAAAAAGAGGAAGACCCCCAGTGATATGGATTGGCTAAGTAGCAGCATCAATGGGTTCAAGTGTGGCAACAATTGTGAGCTTGGCCCAGGACTGGACAGAGTTTCGTTCTGTTGTGCATAGGGTCGCTATGAGTCAGTGCTGACTCAATGGCTCCTAGCAAAAACAACAACAGCTGTTTCTCTTCATTTTGAGTTGTGCTCCATCGGCAAATGAAGGTCCTGCAAATTTTTCTCCATTTGCATCATCATGGCCAACTCTACTTTAAGGAGACAGCTCTTCCCCAGTCATATTTTTAGCGCCTTCCAATATGAGGGGTTCATCTTCTGGCACTATGTCTGACAATATTCTAGTGCTTTTCATCATGTTTCAATAATTAATATTTTGTTGCTGACAGTGTTCCACCACTATTCATAAGGTTTTCAGTGACTAAATATTCAGAAGTAGTCCATCTCTCCTTTTTCTGAGTCTGGAAGCTCAGCTGAAACCTATCCACCTTGTGTGAGCCTGCTTGTATTTAAAATACTTGTGGCATAGCTTCCAGAATCACAGCTACACACAAGTCACCACAGTATGACAAACTGACAGAGTAGTAGGAAACATATATATGTGTATATATAGATAGATAAGGTTATTATCAAGGAAATGGCTTAGAGTCCTTGATCGGGAGCAGAAGAGAGCGGAAGAGTCCCTCCCAGGTATCCATTTTATTGTGAGCAGGCCACACCCCCATGGCAGTATCCCTTCAATTGACTGGCTACTCATAGCCACTCATAGAGTTAGCTATACCTGTAGTAAGTTTCATCACCATGGGAATAAGTACATCTCAACCGCTTAGCCTCTGGAACTTCTGACCTAATTAAGTTCACACAGAACCTTAACCATTGCAATGACACTATCAGAAACTAAGGATCTATGAATTCCTTTAGGCTCTGGGACCAGTGAACCATAGTTATTCAATTGCTAGTCCACAAGTTAGAGGAGGAATTCTTTAATACATACCTCTACATGTGTTTGTGTAGAACAACTACGTATTCACAGTACCAAAATACCATTACAATATATGACGAACTTTTATGTTTTTTCATTCTATTCCTTTAAAAAATGCTCATTGTGATTTGATAAATGTATTTCATACCTTTCATTGTGCGTGAATAATGCTTATGTAGACCCTGAACCCTGTCTTGCAGCACAGCGTAGCATTCTTTATATCGGAGTGGAGGTGGAAGGCTTTAAGTAATGGGATAGAGACACACTCTGATCTCATAACAGGGTAGCCCATACTTGGCCCTAGTAGTGAGCAAGTCCTTGAGAAATTCCCTCGAAAAGAACTGTTTACAATCTTTCAAGGCCAACTCAAAATAAGGCCAAGTAGAGAATTTACTTGAGTGAAGCTGAACTGGTGTAAAAAAGAGAATAGGATCTTTTTTCTATCTGTGTAAAGATATAGGTGCAAAGAAACATGTCTGTACTCTAAGAAATCACAGCTAAATCTCCATGATAACTGGCAAAGTCTGCTCAGTGTCAGGGTGGCAATCTGCATGCGGAGCCCTAGTACCTGGAGAGCCATCCCCTCTGACAAGCAATTTAGTTCCTTCCTGAGAAGGGCATGGAGGGTGTTGTCACAACTTCTGGCTTAAAAAATTAAAACAAAAACCAAAAACAAAACCTGTCATGTCTACCTTTAAAAAATGTTCTATATCCTGATTTTCAAGTGTATGCTGACAGTTGAGACCTCTGGACTAGATTACTCAATCTGGAATTATTTATTCTGGAATCTATTTTCAATTAGAAACTTTAAAACGGTTTGGTAAATTGGAGCAAAGGTGTTTGTTTTCTTTCTCAATTTTAATCCAGTCATTTCTCTGTTGGAGACTAGAGGTTAAATGTTAGGTAAGGGAAGACTGTTGGTTCAACTGATGCTCTAATAGCAGGGAGAGACAGTTTCCCTGTTACCACAAGGCACTTCTGTTGATAATCTGGATTTACTTTGCTTGCAGAATTAGATTCTTGTCTTTGTCACATAGATGCAAAATAGTCTATTTCTATGCTGTGACTAGTATTTGTTCATTTCTCTGAACAGCCCAAATGTCCACAAGATTTTCACCTCATAACATGTTGGAGTGTAAAACTTCCCAAGAGCTACAGAGATTTGCAGCCGAAAAAATTTGCCCTGCCTGGGGTCCTCTGAGCGCCGGGTGTGCTGCTGAAATCGGGGCTCTTGTTGAGCTGATCAAAGGCTGCTTTCCGGTGCCGGCCTCCCGGGTGATCCAGGTAACCTGAGCTCCGCTCTGGCTAGGCCTTGCAGCCTTAAGGAAGCCATTTCCTTTCCCTTGGAGGTAATGCACACCAACTGGGCAGGGCCACATGTTCACAGGCCAGCTTCACCTTTGGAATGGGGGACACCAGGGCTGGTAGGAGCCCTTTGAAATGCCAGGGCAGCTGCAGACTGGCGCAGCAGGCACTCGACCATGTGACAGCTGGAACCCATTAAAGATGGCAGTTTTGCCCAAAGGACTTAAGTGTCTTTATATTGGCAGGCCCAAAGATTTGGCTCACTTGACTGGTATTTGTAAAAAAAGATGCTTAAGGGAACTGAAGGCAAAGGAGGTGAGCCTTTTCCCCAGGGCACTATTTTAGGCTGCAGCAACCTGCCTGTGGAAGTAATTAGGTGCTGTGCTGATGGGCTCCCTGTCAGCTTAACGACACTTTACTGAGCCCAAGAATGGTTGTCCACACAGTCCAGAGCCATTCTGTGAACATTTCCTTGAGGGAAAATGGTCTAAGTACAGGGAAGGGATCCAAACAAGAGCAATGGTGCGATTTTCCTATTCCTTTTAATGTGTGCACACTCTAACCTGTGTTTAAAAAACAACATAGAGATCATATTTCTGAGGAGAGTTTTTTCAAATAATTTTTCCATTCTATTCCTTCCTTTAACACACACACAATTTGCTATAAAGTCAATGTAAATGATAATGTTGTTGTTCCATCAAGTAGATTCTGAATCATAGCGACTCCACGTGCTAGAAAAGAACTGCCCCATAGAGCTTTCTTAGCTGTAATTTTTACAAAGCAGATCACCAGGTTTGTAGTTAAATGCTTAACCATTTGCACCACGTGTGTTTAAATGAAAAAGATACCTTTTAATTTACCTAAATAAAAAATATGATTCTTTGGGCTAAAATATTGTGGTAAAAGTCTGAATATGAGCAACGTATTTTCTCAGATAAAGTATAAGGGACAGATCTGGAAACTAGAATTCCAATTTGAGTCTTGCTTACTGTAAAAAGGAACCAAGGATCAATTAAGTTCAAGAATTGCTCCATTCTTGGAGCTCCATCACCTGCACTAACTTAGCAAGAGCTCTCAGACTTGGGAATACATTTCTCTCATTTCATTACTTCTGTGATTTCCAGTGTGATGTAGGGTGTGTCAGTTAGCTGCCATAGCATCAATGCAAAATTTGAGTCCAGGACTGAGTTAAGTCAGGAGAAAGGCAGTGGAGCATGAGAAACACATTTTAGCTACTTCAGATGTTGTTGTTGTTGTTTTGTGCCACCGAGAAGGTACTGACTCATAGCAACTCTATGTAGGGTTTCTGAGGAATGACTGGTGAGTCTGAACCACTGGCCTTGAAGTTCAAATGACTTTGCAGTCTGGTGTATTATCCTGAAGCGCCACACCAGTACTCCAGATATAGCAGGTACAGAATGGCGTTGGAGCAAAGACTTCTCATATTTGAGTAACAGCTAGAGTGATATGTTCCTGAGGTCCACAGTTGCAGAGGCAGCTTCTTGACTGCTCTCTCTTGACTAAGTGGATCTAAACCTGGAGCCAGCAGCTGCCCCTAGCCACTTTCAGTTTCTCAGATCTCTGACTTTTGCTGAGCAACAATTCCGTTAGCAGGCCAGCTCCTTAGTGTTGAAGTTGAAAGTCATTACACAAATCTCAACCTACAGCTGGTTCCTCTAGCTCTTCCAATGATTCCCAGAATTAAACCCTTTTCTGCTTCAAATAACTGGGATGTTTTCCCTTACCTGCAACTGAATCCATATTGATATACCAGGGTCCTCACTTTGGGAAAACTATAGCTTTCATGATCTTATGAATTTGGAGGAAAACAGAATCTTCACGTACCTAGTTCTTGTTGGTTTGTTACCCGTTTGTCTCTAAATGTAAACACCTCTCACAGTCCATGAACTTTTCCCTCTGTTTTGAAATATTCTGACCAGGCTGCCTTGTCTCTGTGAATAGTTCAGTCTCCTCCCAAGGCAGGCTGGGAAGATGCCAAGGAGTTACTTCAATAGTCAGTATGATACCTGAACTGTTGGAAATCGTTATGAGACTGATACACAACAAATGGCAGAGAATACAGAGCTCCCGACTGCTTTCTAATTTCATGAAATTGTGTTGTCACCTTGTCTATCACATTCTACTGTTGTTACTATTTGCTGTCGATTCTGACTCTTGCAAGTTGCTTTTGTCTTATGAGCATGATAGTTCCCAAATCATTCGGTTTAATTCTTGATGTAGAGTCAGTTCTGACTCATGGTGACCACCCATATGTGTCAGAGTAGGAATATGCTCCATAGAATTTTCAGTGTTGGGGTTTTCAGAAGTATCACCCCAAAGCTTGGGTCTGATGCCTTGGAGAGATCGAATCTACTTCACAAACACCTCAGAGAAATACCTTTATTATTACAAAGCCACCTCCCACCTCCTAAGACACCCACAATAAAGTGGGGTAGTGTTCACTGAAATATCTTTTGCAAACAATATTTATACACACAGGTAGCATCCTCAACAATTCGCAAGGTGATCTGATGTCCTGATAAACAGATCAAAAGGGTTAACTTTCCTGGTTTCTGTTTATCAGGGGGTTACTCTTTCAGAAGCCACACAAAGAGGGACCAGGCTTCAAGTCTAGGATACCATTAAATACCAGTATATATCTCAACCACCACTCGTCTGTCAGTTTGTCATACTGTGGTGGCATGTGAGTTGCTGTGATTCTGAAAGCTATGCCACCAGTATTTTAAATACCAGCAGGGTCACCCATGGTAGACAAGTTTCAGATGAGCTTCCAGACAAAGACAGACTAGGAAGAAAGAGTGATGAACTACTTCCAAATATTTAGTCACTGAAAACCTTATGAATAGCAGAGAAACACTGTCAGATACAGTGCCGGAAAATGAGCCCCTC
>NW_006408629.1:10094611-10100328 GCF_000296735.1 Chrysochloris asiatica
AAAAAAAAAAAAGTTCACAATGTTGTCGTTGTTGTTATTAAGTGCCATCAAGTTGGTTCTGACCCATGGCAACCCAGTACAGGGTTTCCAAGGAGCGCCTGGTGAGTTTGAACCACCGACCCTGAGGTTCAAACTGACCTTGCAGTGGAGTGCTTCTCCTATAGCGCCACACCAGGACTCCAAGTTCACAGTTTTTGTTGTTGTTAAGTGCCATCGACTTGATTCTGACCCATATTGACCTTGTATAGGGTTTCTGAGGAGTAGCTGGTGAGCTTGAATCACCTACCTTGCAGTTCAAACGGCTTTTGCAGTCTGGTGCATTAACCCACAGCGCCACACCAATAGAACATTATAAATTACTTTCCCTTCATTTGCTGTTGTTTAATTAATTCATATTTAATCTATGTCATGTCAATTTGCCCTAAAAATTACAGCTTGAAATCTGCACTTCCCTGAAGATTGATTGAGATTTTCCTCTATATTGTATCCTTTGTCTTCCCAGGGTGGCTCTTATATGAAGGGGACTGACACCCGCGGCAGCTCTGAGATTGATATAGTGCTGCTCTGTGATGTGTTTGCCAATGTGAGTGATGGGAAGAAACAGCTGAGCGATGGACTGGGTACTCTCTGAAAAAACTTAAAGCAAACTTCGCGTGGGAACAGGTCTGAGTAAAGGTGTTTGTCTCTATAAATAATTTAGCCCACAGGTGGAAAGGCTGTTAAAGCAAACTAGCTCTGCACAAAAGAGCATTATCACATAATAATTATTTGTATATGGTGACATTAAATTTAAAACATTGAAACCTGGAGAGGTTGCCCCAGAGGCAGGCCTATCCTATTTAGTCTCCCAATGAAATTTCACAAATTTGAGTTCTTGTGATTTAAGGAAGAATTTTGTCTTCCCTAATGCACCTTTATTTAATTTCCATCCCCTTAACTGAAATTTGACTCTCAGGAATGCAAACAGGAAAGGGCAGGAAAAGTGCCTCCAAGTACCAAGGAATCTTTGAGACACATTTGTCCATAAACATTCCCTTCAGCTATGCCCTTGGATCTCTTGCTGATGTGGCTTTGCTGACTCTACACACAATGTCTCTTAGCCCCAAATGCTGAACACATCAGGCCTGCTTTTTGGTGTGTTCCAAAAAAAAAGTTATATATTTAAAAGGAAAGAAAAAGCTCTGATGTATTTTTGTTTGTTTTCTTATTTCAGTTTTATATCTCTTACTATTTTTTTCCAGCTTAGTGAATTGTGGATGTAGAAAAATACAAGTAGCTACGTTGTAAAGTGAATAAAACATTTTTCTTGAGAAAAACAGATGAGATTATATGCCACTTGAATTTTAAAATGAGATGAAGGCTTTAAAACTATGTCCCAGAACTGTTTATTAATTTAAATAATGAATTCATTCCTAAGACCTCCATTCAGCAGAGTACATACCACTAGGTGAATGTGTCTTTTAATGAAAAGCACAACCTTTAGGAACATGAAGCACCTACTAAATTGTGGTAATTTGTGAAGAATGACATCTGAATGGCGTGACTATGAGTGTAATGAAGCTCAGTGGCGCTGGAAAGGCAGAAAGGGAAATTACGGCATTTAACTCATGACCGCACTCTGGACAGAGAAAGCCCACCTTTAGGAAAAAAAGAAGGAAAAAAAAAAAAAGAAATGTGAAAATGTGTTTTTCATTTCTACCCATTTCTTCTTCAAAGTTTACCCCATTACATTTGTAAACTATAGGGTACATTATACAATTGTTGCTATTATTTATCAAATCAGGACAGGTAATGTACACCAAAGAGACTTTAAAAATAAGAGTTTGTGTATACCATTTCCATGGTGACCTTACTTGGAGTAAAAATCTTAGCTCTTTATTGTTGCATTCTCTTTCTATACTCCCTGGCCTCACATCAAAGAACTATGTAGATGCACTCTAACTCTCATTTCCTGTCCTATCTCAGACATCATTCTTTAGGACAAAATAGTGCTTGCTGCTTTTATTTTTGTGAGTTTCAGATTGAACTTCGTAGCAGAACCCATGGAAAGAAACAGTTTTGGAAAACTTAATTCCTTTGTTTGAATTATTCCTGACTGAAAACATGCAAACAGATTTTTTTAACCTTCATTCCTTCTAGTCTTTCAACTCAAATAATTTAATTGGTGTGCCACTAGAAGCTAAACAGCAAAATTGCTTTGAGCCAAAAGGTTGGCAGTTTAAACTCACCAGCCACTCCTTGAAAACCTTATACAGGTTCGCTATGAGTCAGAACCGATTCGACAGCACTTAACAACAAGTTAAATAGGATTCCCATGTAGCCACTATCCTTTCCTTTGAACCTATTTCTTTTTCCCCTCCTTACAGTGATTTTTCAAGAGACTAAGAATTTTCATTCAGCTCAGACTATATTGTGTCCCATAATTTTGCAGTTTTGTTTTGTTAAATGATTCATGTGGTGAAAGGGAGCATCATTACTGAGTAATGGGGGCTCAAAAGAGACTGAGGGGAGAACTGTGAAGTGGGGACAAAGGATTGATTGTCCAGTGGTGTGAACTTGTATTGCAATGTGTATACAACAGTCACTTCTGGCTTTCTTCTTCCCTACTCAAAGTAACCAAGCCCAGACCAACATTCATTTGCAAGGAAAATTGAATTAAAAATAGAAAAGAAGCAGACATGTGAGTCTGACCGTTGTTCTTGACTCCCACCCACTAAGAAAGTGAAGTTTATTGTTTCAGTTGATAACTAGCTTTTGGTGACCTATTGTTTGTTGCTGTTATTTTTAAAGCTATATAGTTACATTATTTTGAAAGGCGGGTGTGAGAAAACCTTTCCTTTCCTTTGGAACTAGTCCACATTTTAGCCTGAGAGTAACAGCAACTGTTCTGTGTTAGTCATTTTCTTGGACCCTTTGTGAATGAACTCTCAGAAGCCATGTCCAGTAACCTCTGGAACCAGAAATCATTTACACAGCGTAGCTACTCTTTACATAGCAGTGTATTTATTATTGAAAACCACAATGGGATCTCACATTCTGAGCTTTTAAGGAGAGTGCTGTAAAATATGATTATAATTGGGACTTCTGTCCATTATCTCTTTCACCACATGAATCATTTAACATAACAAAACTGCAAAATTATGGGACACAATATATTCTGAGCTGAATGAAAATTCTAAGTTCCTTGAAAAATCACTCTAAGGAGGGGAAAAAGAACAGGTTTTAAATAGGTTCAAAGGAAAGGATAGTGGCTACATGGGAATCCTGTTCAACTTGTTAAGTGCTGTCTAATCAGTTCTAACTCATAGTGACCCTGTATAAGGTTTTCAAGGAGTGGCTTGTTTTATCGGCCCTTGATTTAAAGGTCTGGAAAACAAGAATCGCTGTTTCTTTATATGCACAAATCACAGGCTCTTCTCTGATAATCCAAGACTGCTGTTGAGTCAATTCTGACTCATAGATACCCTACAGGACAGAGTAGAACTGCCCCAGTACAGATTTGTAGTTGCTGGTAGGTGCCACTGAGTTGGGACTGACTCACACAAGTTTCGTTCACAACAGAACGAAACACTGCCTGGTCTGGCACCAACCTCACAATCGTTGCTACATTTGAGACTGTGCCAATCCTTCTAATTGGGGGCTTCCTCTTTTTCTCCAATCCCCACTTTTACCAAACAGGATATCTTTCTCCAGGAACTGGTCCTCCTTGACAACATGTCGAAAGGATGACAGATGAAGTCTGACCATCCTGGCTTCCAGGGAACATTCTGGCTGTACTTCCTCCAACATAGAGCTATGTTCTTTTGGCAGTTCATGGCACTTTTAATATTCTACTCTAAAACCATAGCTCAAATACATCAATTCTTCCTTATTCACTGTCCAATTTCTGCATCATCTGAGGTTATTAAAAATACCATGACTTGGGTCAGGCACACCTTAGTCCTCAAACTGACAACAAATTTGATGCATTAGACTAAAGAACAGAAGAGTTGTGTGATGATATCAAGAACATCAAACATGAAGAAAGCAAAAGGTCATTAAAAAGACAGGAAAGCAAGAAAAGACAAAAATGGATGCCAAATAAGACTCTGAAAACTTTATCTTGAGTACAGAGAAGCTAAGTGAATGGAAAAACTGAGGAAGTAAAAGAGCTGAGCAGAAAATTTCAAAGGGCAGCTCAAGAAGACAAGTCAAGTTTATAATGAAATGTGTAGACTTGGAGTTAGAAAACCAAAAGGAAAGAACATGCTCAGCATTTCTCAAGCTAAAAGAACTGAAGAAAAATTGAAGCCTCAATTTGCAATATTGAATTCTCTGGGCAAAACATTGTATGACGTAGAAAACATCAAAAGAAGATGGAAGGGATACACAGAGTCACTGTACCTAAAGAAATGGTCAATGTTCAACCATTTCAAGAGGCAGCATATGATCAAGAAGAAGTCCAAAGCTTCGCTGAAGGCATTGGTAAAAAACAAGGCTCCAGGGATTGACAAAATACCATTTGGAATCTTTCAACAAATTGATGTAGTCCTAGAGACACTCACTCATCTAAGCCAAGAAATTGAGAAGAGTTACCTGATCAAGTGATTGGAAGAGACTTATATTTATGCCCATTCCAAAGAAAGATGACCCAAGAGAATGCAGAAAACATTTAACAATATCATTAATATCACATGCATTAATTTTGCTGAAGAAAGTTGAAAAATGGTTGCAGCATTGCATTGGAGGGAACTTCTGGAAATTCAAGTCAGATTCAGAAGAGGATGTAGAACTAGGGATATCATTGTTGATGTCAGATGGATCTTGATTGAAAGCAGAGCATACCAGAAATATTTTTACTTGAGCTTTATTGATTTTGTAAAGGTTTTCGACTGTGTGTGGGTCATAACAAACAATGGGTACCATTGTGAGGAATGACTATTCCAGAAGACTTAATTGTGCTCATGATGAACCTGTACATAGACCAAGAGACAAACATTTGAACAGAAGAAGAGGATACTGATACTATATGGCTTAAAATCAGTAAAAGTGTGTACCAGGGTTTTATCCTTGCCACACACTTATTCAATCTATATGCTGAACAAATAATCTGAGAAACTGGATTATATAAAGAAGACTGTGGCCTCAGGATTGGAGGACAATTCATTAACAACCTATGATATGCAGATAATACCTTGCTTGCTAGAACTCAAGAGGATTTAAAATACTTACAGATGAAGATCAAAGACTACAGCATTGCTATAAGTCACAACTGACTTGATGGCACCTAACAACAACAGTCCCATAGAGTTTCCAAGGTTGTTGTTGTTGTTGTTGTTGTTAGGTGCCATCTAGTCAGTTGTGACCTTATGCACAGAAAAATGAAACACTGCCCAATCCTGGGCCCTCACTATTGTTGCCACACTTGAGCCCATTGATGCTGCCACTTGGCCAGTCCATTTCCTTGGGGGTCTTCCTCTTTTTCTCTGACTCTCCACCTTACCAAACATGAAATCCTTCTCCAGTGACTGGTCCCTCATGACAATATGACTGAAGTATGAGAGATGAAGTTTGGCCATCTAGGCCTCCAAGGATAACTCTGGCTGCACTTCTTCCAACACAGATCTGTTGGTTCTATGGGCAGTCCATGGCACTTTCAATATTCTCCTCCAGCACCATAACTCAAAAGCATCAATTCTTCTATGGTCTTCCTTATTCACTGTCCAGCTTTCACATGC
>NW_006408629.1:10104187-10105563 GCF_000296735.1 Chrysochloris asiatica
TGCACAAGAACACCCACACTTGCAGATAATACCCACTTGACCTGGCTTCAATGACTGGATGATCAGAGCTCAACCAGAAGAAGAAAGAAGAGGAAAAAAAGAGTAATCTGATGCACTTTGATGAACTTGACCTACACCTATGGATTCAGTAGCTCAAAAGAGGGAACAAATCCTTACAGCAAGAATCATTCCCACTCCCTCCACACACAGAGTAGACAGGGATGGGCAACTTGGACATTGGCTATCCAAAATGGGGGACTACAAAGGCAAGAAGTGACTGGATTACAAGCTTTCAAGAGGGAACCTAGAGCCAGGGTGCCTGGGGAAGGCAGAATCTCCAGTGAGTAGTATCCAATCTGTCTAGGCGGAGCTGATGAAATGAAATGCAGATGGGTCGCTAGCAAGCTTACATGCCTGCTCATGTGTTCCCTTTTAGTTTCAGACTTGGAGGAGGACTTGACGGGACTTGATTGCTTGCCTCAATAGCTTCCTGGCAAACAGCTTGCTTATTCTTATAGTAGCCAGTCATGCTGACATTTTTATTTTGGGGTTTTCCTGATTATCTTTCTTTGAAGATGTTGCTCTAGCTGTTCCAGGCTAGTCTGCTTGTCCTTTCCAGTGGGAATGTCCCACCTCATAAGGTTCTGGATGGGGCTCAGGATTCCACCTAAGGTCCTATACTCTGCAAAAACCTTGCAAGAGAACTATTTCACTGGGCAAATTCTAGAACCCCTTTTAGGTATTCCACTCAGTTTATAGGCTGAAGATGGGCTTACAAGTTTTCTGTAATCATGATTCCCAACATTCCTTTCTATTCCACTCAGGTGTCTATTTTGCAATAATAGGTAAGGGAAACCAATATTTATAAGAATGTCAAGCATTTTAGTATTATTTCCCGTTTTCAAACTATGCCTAGATCCCTGTATCACAGAGCCCTGTTGTTCCAAGGTTGAGTGTTCATCACTATTTACCTCTGTCCCACTTAGGCCAGGCAAGCTTGTCTCAGTATTCCCTATCTGTCTTGTTCTTCTACCTCCTCCCCCTTCTTGTATTGCCCTCCCCAACACTCGAACTAAACCTCCAACCCCAACCCTACTGTTGTGGTTACCTTATATTCCATTAGCTCTTCCCTCCATTTAAGATAGTCTATTCTATCCTGTAGTCTACCTGACCTCACCAACTGGAGCTCTGTTTCTTTGTGTTTATCTTCTTTCACATTATAATTGTTTTGATCATAGACTGACCTCCCAGATGTTCTGTTCTTATAATTTTATTCTGTTCTTGACTCTTCCATTTAGGGTGATGCTGGTTGTTGTCTGTTCTTGTTGGTTCTCAGTCCACAGAACTTCTTTTAGGATGTTTTCCATAGCAGGGTT
>NW_006408629.1:10105663-10115739 GCF_000296735.1 Chrysochloris asiatica
GCAGGTTGTTAATGAGTCTTCCTCCAATTCTGATGCCACATTTTTCTCATAGAACCCAGCTTCTCGGATTATTTGCTCAGCATACAGGTTGAATAAGTATGGTGAAATAATACAACCCTGTCGCACACCTTTCTTAATTTCAAAACATCCAGTGTTCCCATGGTCTGTTCAAACAACTGCCTCTTGGTCCATGTAAATCTGTACAAAAACAGACTGACACATTTTTCTCCCATGTTGCAACTGGTGAGTTCAAATTGTTGACCTTTTGGTTAGCAGCCAAGCATTTAACCACTGAGCCAAAAGCCACTTTGCAGACAGACAAGGAGTTATTTCTAACTGGGTTGACAAGAAATAGATTGATAATCTATTTCTATCTATAGATAAAAGGAGATTCATGATCTGTTTATAGTAAGAGTAAACATCTCATGGGATGTGAAGCTCATGTTGTTGTTAGTAGCCGTTGAGTTGGCCCCTTACTCATGGTGACCCCATGTGTAAAAGTGCTCCATAGTGATGAGTTGGAGCTGACTCGACGGCACTTAACAACAACAACCATCTTTGTGGACACAGATCACTAGCCTTTCTTCTGCTGCTTGGTTGGTCCAAACTACTGCAAACCCTTAGGTTAGCAGCCAAATGAAAATCGCTTGCACCTCCCAGGCTCCTTTTGTTACTGAGGGTGATCTGGAATGACCAAATTGTGAAGCAATGTCTGAATAAAGCCAGAGATCAAACCAGGTGAATAATCTGAGGTCAGTGTATTCTAGGTACAGGAAACAGCAACTACAAATGTTCTGAGATAGAACATCCCTGGAGTGTCCAAGAAATAGCCAAGAGGTCAGTGAGGGAAAGAGTGGTAGAAAATAATCTGATGTTTTATTCTCGCTCTTTGTATTATCTCTCACATATCATATCATGTTACTTTGATAGGATCTCAATGGGGAAGAGAACACCATTATCTTTAAGATTCAATTTTGTGTGTGTTGAAAATCTTCACAGTCATTCTTTTGAGATCATGGCCTACTATGATGTGTTGGGGCCTAAACCCTCCAGAGGTAAGATTTGCTTGCTTTGCTTCACAGAAAGACTTAAAAATGGCTACCTATTCAACACACACTTTCATAGAGGGCCAACCATGTCCAGATGCAGCATTCTGAGCCAGATGTACAGAGCCAGGCGGCCTTTTGTTGTTAAGTACTGCCAAGTTGGTTCTGAATCATAGCGACCTTTCTGAGAAGCGGCTGGTGGGTTTGAACTGCTGACTGTGCACTTCAAACCAGTCTTGCCGTCCAGTGCATTATCCTGCAGCACCACACCAGGACTCCAAGCTGTTTGTGGTGGAACTAAAACCCTTAGTATATATTTTTTTAACTTTTTATTGTGAATTAAGTGAATCTTTACAGAGCAGATCATGTTTCACATTGAACAAATCGTATACTTCATTTCATTTAAATGATTACAGTTCCCTCCATGTAACATCAGTTATCCCACTTGCTCTCTGTGATTCCTGTTTCCATTCACTTTCTTTCCCAGTCCTTCTGAATTTTGTTCTTAGGTAAATGCTGTCCTTTTGATCTTGAATGACTGGTCATTCCATGGTGCACAAACCTCACTAGTGTTGTTGCTCCCCTATATACCTCTTTACTGTTTAGCTGAAAATTGTGCCACGAGGGTGAGTTCAGTTCCAGGCCTAAAGGGTGACCAGGGGCCATTGTCTTTCTGACCAATGAGCCTGTTCTTTTTTATGATTTTGAGTTTTATTCCACATTTTCTCCCACACTATTCAGGCTCTTCTAATATAATCCCTTTCAGAGTAATTGATAGTAGTAGTCGGGTACCATCTTGTTCTTCTGGTCTCAGAGACCTGGTGACTGATGTTCACGTGTTCCATTGCTCCATTGGACTAGATGATTACAAGCATTTTCAAATTTGTATCATTCTTCTTTCTGCCATATATGAAGAGACCAATAGTTTCACCTCCTGAACTTTTAAGATCACAGTCGCTACCCACTAAAGTAGGATGTAAAATAATGTCTGTGTGGACTACACTATACCAATACACCACGTTTCTCTGAAGACTATTAAAACCCATATTCTTTTCAGTCGTCACCTTTTCTTTTCTATAGTGCATAAACACTATGTATCCAGACACCACCAATTATAATTTAAAAGTATGATGAATTGGAGAACAAACCAAACCCACTTCCATTAAGTCAATTCTGTCTCGTAGCGACTCTGTGTAGGACTTAGTAGAACTGCTCCTTAGGGTTTCTGAGACTGTAAACTTTTACAGGAGCAGACAGCCTCATTGTTCTCCCACAGAGTAGCTGGTGGGTTTGAACTGCTGGCCTTGTTGCTTGCAACCCAGTGCCTAGGGGCACAAAAGAAATCTTTTACCTACAAAGACTGTGGAGTCCTCATGTGGTGCTGTGGGTTAATGTGCCAGACTGCAAAGTCGATTTGAACTTCAAGGTTGGTGGTTCAAGCTCACCAGCTGCTCCTCAGAAACTCTATACAGGGTCATTATGGGTTGGAACCAACTCAACGGCACTTCACAACAACAACAAGGACTGTGCTGTTATTGAAGGAATTCCAACTTGAATCTAAATTGCATTTGTACCAGGATTCAATCACAGTTCAGGAGTGAATCTTCTTCCAATGGAAGGAGGTTAAGTATAGGATTTTGGTCTAGAGTCAATAGATCAGTTTTGAAGGGGGAAATATTTAATACTAGCCTGGTAGACTCATGCGTCTGTCTTTGGGATAAAAAATTACTTAAAATATGAGTAAAATCTAGAAGAGTGGCATCACAGATGTGTACTACAGTAGCCAGAACTTGAATTAGCACAGATTTGCAGCTTTAGTGGAAGACTGCAGCTCTAGGTTTACTGTACACACAGGGAAAGGGTGCATGGGACCTGAGTAGCATAGGGAACCAATCTTTGCAGGGAATGGAAAAGATGAAACCACAGACTTCTTTCTTGGTCATCTTAGTGCCTCTCTTGCTTGCCATTGGCTGGAACAGTTGTACTTTAGTAGTTGTGGCCAGTTTTGCCAGTTTTGCCAGTATTGCCAGTTTTGGTGGCAGCATCGATGCTCCTGATATCAGCAAACACAAAAGGCATCAGCCACAGCATACAAGAGCAGGAGAGGAGGGAAATGGCAGATTCTCTGTAGTATAGAGAATATGTCTACAACAGGGGTGGTGAACTTTTTTTTCTGACAGACAAAATGTATTACATCATTCATGGGCCATACAAAATTATCAGCTTAAAAATTAGTCTGCTATATTTGGTAAAATAATTCATTAACTCACACCTAATGTGATAGCTGGAGTCCTGGTGTGGCACTGTGGGCAAAGGAGTCAGGCTGCAAAGTCATTTGAACTGCAAGGTCGGTGGTTCAAGCTCACCAGCTGCTCCTTGGAAACACTACACAAGGTCGCTATGGGTCAGAATCGACTCCATGGCACTTAACAACTGAGGATGCCTTGGCAGGACCAGACCAAGTGGTTTTTGAGGGCCTTATATGGCCCTTGGATTCCTGGTATGATGCTGTAGGATCAGCACTGGACTGAGAACCACAAGGTCAGTGGTTCAGATTCACCTACTGCTCCTCAGAAACCCTATAAATGGTTGCTATGAGTCGGAGTTGACTAGAGGACATTTAACAAGAACAGACTGGGCATTCCGCACCCCTGTTCTACAAGCTCCTGTGAGAGGCTCCCTGGGGCTATCTCAACTGGTAGGAGTGGGGGTGATCAGAATTTATCCTAAGATGTTATACTATTTGGAGCTATGAAATACAAAATCTAATCCTACTTATGAGAAAAGGGGGACAAAGAATCTCCATGATAGACAGAGATTAAAGATTAAATGACTAAATGACTTATAAATGTAAATGAATTCTTCAGCGAACTTGGGGTTCTATATTAATCCTCAAACTGACATCTTGTTTTTTTTTAATTCTTTAAAGAGCAGATTTGCCTAGTGCAATACGTCCTTTGATTTCTTGACTACTGCTTAGATGATCATTGATTGTGGATCCAAACAATCTTTGACAACTTCAATCTTTTCTCTCTTTATTGTGATGTTCTTCATTGATCCAGTGTGAGGATTTTCATTTTCTTTACATTGAGTCTTTGACAGTCATCAGTAAGAATTTTAAGTCTACCCTACTCATCTGTAGCATTGCTTGAAAACCCTATACAGTGTCGTTATGAATCAGAACTGACTCGAAGGCATTAAACAGCAACAAAAACTACTAATCTGTAACAAAAGAGAATAAATAAAAACCAAAGTGTCAGAGAAGAAACTACAGGGTTATTAACCTACCCAAGACATGGCCTCATCTACCCTGAGACCAGAACTAGATAGTAAGTACCTGGCTATCACTATTGACCATTATGACTATATCACAACAGAGCCCAGATGAACAGGAGAAAAATGTAGAACAAAACGTCAAATTCACAATAAAGATCAGAGTTTATTGTGACAGAGACTGGACACCCTTCTGATGTGGAACTGAAGGCATTCACAGAGACCATCTTTCAGTCAAATAATATATTGTTGTTAAGTGCTGTAGAATCATTTCTGACTTATGGCGGCATTGTGTTGGGTTTCCAAGCAGAGGCTAGTGGGTTTGATCCACTGATTTTATGGTTAGCAGTCCAGTGGTTATGCTACATACAGCACCACACCCCATAAAATAAACAGTTATATCTTCTTGTTGTTGTGAAGTGCCGTTGAGTCGGTTCTGACCCATAGTGACCCTGTACTGGGTTTCCAAGGAGCAGCTGGTGAGCTTGAACCACCAACCTTGAAGTTCAAACCGACTTTGCAGTCTGGCGTTTTACACACAGTACCACAAAAGGACTCCTATATCTCCTTGCTGTTGTTGTTGTTAAGTGCCATCAAGTCAATTCCGACCCATAGCCACCCTGTGTAGGGTTTCCAAGGAGCAGCTGGTGAGCTTGAACCGCTGACCTTGCAGTTCAAATGGCTTTACAGTCTGGTGCATTAACCCACAGCGCCGCACCAGGATTCCAATATCTCCTTAGAACAATCAATCATATGAGATCAAAAGGCTAATAAGGCAAAGATAAGAAGACAGGAAGGGGTAGAAAATCTGGAAGAAAGGAAATGAAGAATCCAGAGAGGAAATGGGGAGAATGCTGACATTGTGGGGAATGCAACCAATGTCATGAAACACTTTATGTACAAGTGATTGAGTTGGAAACTGATTTGTCCTGCCTACTTTCACCTGAAGCCCAGTAAATACTTGAAGAATAAAATAAATAAACTATGTTTATTATAGAAATTTGTTTTACCCCCTAACCTGTTGATAGCTATGTATTACATTGCTGATTTATCCCTAAATAGCTTGACAAAACTGTTCAAATGAACCAAAATGTTGACCTTATGTCAATTCAGACTCATAGCAACCCTATAGAAGAGAGTAGAATTCCTCATAGGGTTTCCAAGGCAGTAATTACTACAAAAGCAGATGGCCACATCTTTCTCTCATAGATCATCTGGTGGTTTCAAACCCCGAACTTTTCAGTTCGTCAAACACTTACCACTGCACTACCAGGGTTCCGCTAAAAGAACTCTTCAGATACTTTTAAAAATTAAGAATCCAGCAATAAGTGCATGTACATATGTATAGATACATACATATGTATATTGTTTGGTGCCATTCAGCTCCTATGCACAACAGAATGAAATATTGCCCAGTCCTGCACCTTCCTCACATTTTTTGTTATATTTGAGCCTATTGCTACAGCCATGGTGTCAATCCATCTCCTTGGGCGGGGTGTGTGTGTGTGTGTGTGTGTGTTCCTTTCTTTCTCCTACCTTCTACTTTATGAAGCTCATTGTCCTTTTCTAGGAATTGGTCCTTCTGACAAAATGTCCAAAGTTTGTGACATGAATTCTCACCATCCTAGCTACTAAAGAGCATTCTGGTTGTATGTCATCCAACACAAATTAATTTTTCTGACAATCCATGGTACTTTTAACATCCTTCTCCAAGACCACAATTCAAGTACATCAGTTCTTCTATGGTCTTCCTTATTTTTTGTCCAGCTTTCATATGCATATGAGACATTTAAAAATACCATGGCTTTGGTCAGGCATACCTTAATCTTCAAAGTGACATCTTTGCTGTTTAACACTTAAAAGAGGAAAATGCAATATGTTATTTGATTTCTTGACTGCTGCTTCCATGAGCATTGATTGTGGATCCAATTATAAGGAAATCCTTGGCAACTTCAATTTTTTTCTCCATTTATCATGATGTTGTTTATTGGTCGAGTTTGAAGATTTTTGTTTACTTTACAATGATTTGTAAGCCATATTGAGGGCTATAGTCTTTGATATTCATCAGCAAGCATCTCATGTCTTCGTTACTTTCAGCAAGTAAGGGTGTGTAATCTGCATATTACAGGTTGTTAATGACTCTTCCTCCAATCCTGGTGCCACATTCTTCTTCATATACTCCAGTTTTTCAGATTATTTACTCAGCATACCAACTGAATAAGGATGGTGAAAGGATAAAACCTTGACACACATCTTTTCTGATTTTAAACCATTCAGTATCCCTTCTTCTGTTCCAATGACTGCCTCTTGGTCTATGTACAGGTTCCTCATGAGCACAATAAAGTGTTCTAGAATACCTATTCTTCACAATGTTATCCATAGTTTGTTATGATCCACACAGTCAAATACATTTTCATAATCAAAGTAAGCATCTTTCTGGTATTCTCTGCTTTCAGCCTAGTCCATATAATGTTAGCATTTATATCCTTCATTCCATGTCCTTTTCTGAATCCAGCTTGAATTTCTGGTAGCTCCCTGTTTATGTACTGCTGCAATCATTTTTAAATTATAGTCAGAAAAAGTTTACTTGTGCATGATAGGTAGTCCTGATGTGGCACCATAGGATAAGCCCTCAACCTCAAGGTCAGTCTGACCCTCAAGTTTCAAACTCACCAGCCACTCCTTGGAAACCCTATAAAGGGTCACTATGGGTTGGAACTGACTGGATGGCACTTAACAACAACAATGATATTAAGGAAATTAAATTATTTTTACGTTCTGTTGGGTAATTTTCTTTGAAATGGGTACAAATATGGATCTCTTCTAATCAGTTGGTCAGGTAGCTGTCTTTCAAACTTCTTGGCGTAGACTGGTAAGCACCTCTAGTGCTGCATCAGTTTGTTAAAACATTTCAATTTGTATTGCATCAATTCCTGGATTCTTGCTTTTCGTCAATGTCTTCGGCGCAGCTTGTACTTCTTTCTTCAGTACCACTGGGTTTTGATCATATGCTACCTCTTGAAATGGTTAAACATCAACTAATTCTTTTTGGTACAGTGTCTCTGTATATTCTTTCCATCTTATTTGGATGCTTCCTCAGTTTTTCAACATTTTTCCCATGGAACCGTTCAGTATTGCAAACCAAGGTTTGAATTTTTTCTTTAGTTCTTTCAACTTTTGGTTTTCTAACACCAGGTATTTTTATATTTCATTATAATGCTTGAATCTGTAGTCTCAAGCTGCCCTTTGAAATTTTCTGTTCACCTTTCCCATTACTTCTTCTGGTAGCTTTAGCTTCTCTCCATTCAAGAGCATGCTTCAGAGTTTTGTCGGACATCCATGGGTTTTTTGTTTTTTTTTTTCTTCTTTCTTTCTTTCCTGTATTTTTAACCACCTTTTATTTTCTTCATGTGTGATGTTCTTGATGTCATCCCACAACTCTTGTGGTTTTTAATCATTAGTGTCTAATACATCAAATCTGTTCTTGAGATGGTCTCTAAATTCAAGTGGGATATATGCTCAAGGTTATATTTGGTTCTCATGGATTTGTTTTAATTTTCTTCAGCTTCAGCTTAAACTTGCATATGAGCAATTGATATTCTTTTCCAGTCTTATTTTTGTTAAATAGGTTCTGACTCATAGGGACCTGCTATAGGGTTTCTGAGGAGAGTCAGAGAGGTTTGAACCACCGGCTTTGCAGTTAACAATCTAGTGCTTATTCTACAGAGCAAGATCATGAATCCATTTAAGGCTAATGATATTAAGCTTCTCCATCATATTTTTATACAGATGTAGTTAGTAGATTTGATTCCTGGTGTTCCCTCTGGTAAAGTCCACATGTATAGTTACCATTTATGTTGTTTTAAAAAGTATTTGCAATGAATAAATTGTTGGTATTACTAAATTCTCTCATGATTTTTAGCTGCATATCTATAACCAACACCATATTTTCCAACTACTGATGCTTTCTATTTATTTCCAATCTTTGCATACCAATTGCCACCACTCCTCTATCCGTTTGTTGTATTGTGGTGGCTTGTGAATTGCTGTGATTCTGGAAGCTATACCACAGGTATTTTAAATACCAGCAGGGTCACCCACGGTGGACAGATTTAAGATGAACTTCCAGAAAAAACAGACTGAAAGAAGGAGCGACAAATTACTTCTGAATATTTAGTCACTGAAAACCTTATGAATAGGAGAGAAACACTGCAGATATAATGCTGGAAATGAGCCACTCAGGTAGGAAGGCACTCAAAATGCAATTGGGGAAGAGCTGCCTCCCCTAAGTAGAGCTGACTATGATAACGCAAATGGAGTAAAGCCCATTGGGACCTTCATTTCCTGATGGGGCACAACTCAAAATGAAGAGAAACAGTTGTAAACATCCATTAATAATTGGAACATAGAATGTACGAAGTATAAAAAAAGGAAAATTGGAAATTGTCAAAAATGAAATAGAACACATAAACTTTGACATTGTGAAGTGCCGTTGAGTCAGTTCCAACCCATAGCAACCCTGCATAGGGTTTCCAAGGAGCGACTGGTGAGCTTGAACCACCGAGCTTGTAGTTCAAACAGCTTTGCAGTCTGGTGCATTAACCCACAGCACCACACAGGACTCCTTAGGCATTAGTGAGCTGAAATGGACTGGTATTGGCCATTTTGAATCTGATAACCACATGGTTAACTATGTCAGATGACAAATTAAAGAGGAATGGTGTTGCATTCATTGTCAAAAAGAACTTATCCAGATCAGTCATGAGGTACAATGCTGTATGTGATAGGATAATATCCGTGCACCTACTGGGAAGACCAGTTAATACCATTATTATTTAAATTTACGCAACAATTCTACCAACTTCTTCAATCTGAAATTGATCAAACATGCACTCAAGATGTATTGATCATTACTGGTGATTAGAATGCAAAGGTTGGGAACAAAGAGGAAGGACCAGTAGTTGGAAAATTTGGCCTTGGTGATAGAAATGATGCTGGATATCGCAAGATAGAATTCTGCAAAACCAATGATTTGTTCATTTCATATACCTTCTTTAGACAGCATAAGTGACAATTATACACATGGACCTCGCCAGATGGAATACATAGAAATCAAATTGACTACATCTGTGGAAAGAGACAATGAAAAAGCTCCATATCATCAGCCAAAACAACACCAGAGACAGATTGTGAAACAGACTATCAATTGTTCATATGCAAATTCAAACTGAAGCTGAAGACAATGAAAACAAGTCCATGAGAGCCAAATTATGACCTTGAGTATATCCCACCTGAATTTAGAGATCATCTGGAGTATAGATTTGATACATTAAACACTAAAGACTGCAGACCAGAAGAGTTGTGGGTTAATATCAAGAACATCATACAGAATATTATGCTACCTTGAAGAATAACAAGGAAGCTGCAAGCCACCGCATAACATGGATGAACCTTGAGGAAATTATATTGAGTGAAATTAATCAGTCACAAAAAGAGAAATACTGCATAGGACCACTACTGTAAAAGACTAAGAAAAAGAACCCATACTAAAGGGGGTGGAGGAATTCTTTGCTGATTGCTGGGATGTTGGGGGTGGGTGAGGGGAGAAAGGGGAAGGTGGAGCACAGGGCAGGGATTAGACACACCATAGTTTGGGTGCTGGGGAGGGGGGCAATATACAAGAAGGGAGAGGGGCATGGAAGAACAAAGCAGATGGGAAAGCAATTAGGCAGGTTTGAATGGGCTAAGTGGGACAGA
>NW_006408629.1:10118154-10162618 GCF_000296735.1 Chrysochloris asiatica
ATAATTCTTAAGTTATTCCTCTTCATGTTGTCCAACATGAATCTTAGGCCTTCTTCTGATTTTTTTTTATCCTTTTTTGTATTTGCTCTTCAATTAGTAGTGTTGAGAGATCTATCTTCTAGCTCACTAGTCCCGACTTCTATCTCTTCAGATCTAACTCCTTTGCCCTTTCAGTGTATTGTCCATTTCTGAGTTTCTATTATTAATCGTTTGGACCTCTTTCTGTAGGTTTTGAATTGTTTCCAGTGCTGAATCTTTCTTATTTGGTTGTTACTGTAGTGCTTTCCTGACTTCTTCCTTATTTTTCTTAACTCCTTTGTATGGTGTTTTGATACATTTTATAAACATTTTTCTGAATTCCTTTTGAGGCATTTCCAAAGCCCGCCCATCTTTCAGTATGGAGCGTAGGTCTACTTTCAGCTTATTTTTCTCAGTCACTTTATCTCGTTTCTGGACATGTGCTGATATGGTCATCTGTTTCTGTTTTTTGGGGGCATATTCAGTAGTTAGCTGTGGCCTTAATACTTAGATGGATGTGTATTTTGGTATTTTTTTTTTTATGCTTTCTGATTGCCTCCAGGTAGATGTGATTAAGTGATAGGCTTCCTTTTTCACTCTTCTTCCTCAGAAATTTCAAGATGCTACTGTTGGTCAATGTGACGGAACTCAGGATTTAATTTTTGGCCTATTTACTTTTTAGTCTGCCTGTCCCACTCCACAATTCCCCTTCAGGCCTTTTTCCTAGTGATAAACAGTTCAGGGCTGACTGTGGCCGTTTTGTATTGCCGTTTGCTTTTAAGTGGAAACAGTCTCTTTAAATTTTGAGGAGATCTGCGTGCATGCATAGTGGAACCCTCTGGGGGTGGGGTGTCCATTCACTGAGACATTCCCTCTAGTCACCAGAATGGAAGTGTGCAGCCCATGAGAGACCAATGAACAGATACCAAAAAAAAAAAAGAATGTCCACATCCTTATCTCTGCAGTTCTGTCAGGCATCCGTGGCTGCTCTGACCCTTCCCCTCTTTGGTTTCTTCCAAGATGGTGCCTTCAGGAGTATCTGAGCATCTTGGATTAGAAAGCAATGGGTTTCTTGCTTCTACTACAAATTCTCCTAGCTGTAACTCTTCCAACTTTCTAAATATTCCTTTATATGTGGTCCAGAGTTCTGGCACCATCCCCTGAGCTTACTTGGTCCAGTATTCTGTGTTGTTGCTGATGGAGCTCCTCACTGCACTTCTACCTGATCTGCCATCTTGTTTGTTCTCTTTGATCACCATTTATTGCAGCTTTTCTCCCTCACTGATCTATGACTGGAGTCCTGGTGTGGTGCTGTGGGCTACAGTACTGTACTGCAAGGTCAGTTTGAACCACAAGGTCGGCAGTTCAGATTCACCAGATGCTCCTTGGAAACCCTATACAGGGTTGTTATGAGTCAGGACCAACTCAACAACACTTAACAACAACAATCTATGATTAGAGTTCTGGTGTGGCACTACGGGATAAGCACTGGACTGCTAACCATCAGTTTGGTGTTTCAAATCCACTAGCTGCTTGGAAACTCTACATAGGGTTGCTATGAACTGGAACCAACTCAATGGCTCATAACAACAATAAACTATTATTAGTAGATTATTTGTTTTTAATTTGATCTAAATATTTCTGTTCAATCAATCCCCATCTTCATAAATATAATTAATTTCCCCAAGTGTGCAAGTCATAGAATGTCTTTTAGGAGCATTGCTCTGGTAGCTTAGTGGTTATGAGTTGGGCTGCTAACCTCAAGGTCCCAGTTCGAAACTACCAGCTATTCCATGGGAGGAAGATGAGGTTTTCTGCTCCTGTAGAGATTTACAGCCTTAGAAACCCTGTACAGGGTCGCTATGAGTTGGAACTGACTCCGTGGCACAGAACCACCACCACCATACAAATACTAATAATATAGGTATTTCCATAAGGTTAGGAAATCTGATTTTGAGAAATAAAACCTCCTCTGCCAACAGGAGGAAAAATCTTTTTTATCAGATAGGGTTTGAACTACTCATGCATAATAATGTTGAAGTTTCTCTTCTAATTAATTGGGCAAACTAGAATAACTCTCCTGAACACAGAAGATTTTTTGTTTTGTAATGCTCAGGGTCTAGTTAATCAAAGTATCACAGCTCATTTGTACCAAGTGAAACCAGCAAAAGGGGAGAAAGGGAGGAAAGTCTCACAGTTGTCTTTATTCGTTGGTGTTAACAGATTTAAAACTTCACCTTTACCGCAAACTGTACCTCTGTAATGACAGTGACGAAGCACAGCTGTGTGCCTTGGCCCTCCTACCGTACCAAGTGGATTTTGTCAAGGCATCTACCTTGAGGGTAAAGGAGCTCATTCGTTTAATGACACATTGGTTCAAGACGTCGTTTGCCAACTCCACTGAGGAAAATAAGTATGTTAACCTGCACATGGGCACCATGTGAGCCTTTCTCTTTTTATGTCCCTTTTTCTTTATATTTTCAGGCCTCACTCCCTTTTCTTGAAGGGCAGGGAAGAATGAGAATGCAAGGGCTGTAATAAAAACATCTGTATTACATTATTTCAAAACGGAGCATAATGATTTGGTGGGAACCAAAGAATAGCTACTAAAATATTCAGTGGCATAATAACCAAATGGATTGGTGGAAGGAAGGAAAGCACAGAAAAAGGAAAAGAGAGACTTCTAGTAGAATTTGAATAAGGCATTTATTGTTTGAATTTCAAGCTTTCTTTTGCTGTAGCCAGTTCTAACAGGCAGAATAACAGAAGCATCCTCAAAAGTTGGTATGTGTGCATTTTAGAATCTCTCCTTCCTTTTGATTGCAACAAGGTCTAGCATATGGCCAAGATGTGTGAGTGAGTCAAAGTGACTGATTTGAAGATCTTAAGATAAACTTTTGATAAACAGAGAGATAAAAATTCATTTGTATGAATTCTCCATTTGACAGAAATAGCAAAGACAAGGGGATTTATTATAATATATAGTCACTTTCTAAAAGGGATATTTCTTTTTTTATATTATATATTATATATATATAGTCACTTTCTAAAAGGAATATTTCTTTTTTACCTTGTGTAAAGTTGCTAATAATCTTGATTTCTCGATCTAAATGACATGCTCTTTGTTTATTCTTTGTACA
Organism: Chrysochloris asiatica; assembly: GCF_000296735.1. NCBI lineage: Eukaryota > Metazoa > Chordata > Mammalia > Afrosoricida > Chrysochloridae > Chrysochloris > Chrysochloris asiatica. The sequence goes on from NW_006408629.1 coordinate 10,121,313, forward strand.
TTATTGTGTTTAACATTGATGGTAATTAACATTAATCACTTTGTAAAAGCATGTGTTACTTCTACAGATATTGGCTCCCATCTCTGAGCATCTCTAAACAGTCTATATATTTTTCTCTTCTGATTTAGTAAAGGTTTATTAGTGAAAATAGAAAAATAAACAGAGAAATAGAGCTTCTTGCCTATATTATTCTTTGGTCAGATGACAAGCTGGTTTTGAAATCTAACACTTTGCATTTTCTGTGCTGGAGAGTCATCAGCTGGAGAGGACAAAGTAGAAATGTATGCATTAAAATACCATAACAGTAAGTCTAAGCTTAGAAAAGGTAGCATTGTGGGGAAACTGGACGGCATATGTTGTCATACTATAATTTATTTTTCTCTTTGGAGAATAATCTGGTACTATGTATTAAGGATTTAATGGATCAAAGACTTAATGAAAGATATTAAAACCATTTGTTAAACTAATTCCACTCTAGAGAATTTTTATTGTTTACTGGGGAAAGAAAAAAAAAATTTGCTGTGGGTTAATACGCTAGGCTGCAAAGTCTGTTCGAACAACAAAGTCGATGGTTCAAGCTCACTAACCGCTCCTCAGAAACCCTATTCAGGGTCACTATAGGTCAGAACCAACTCGATGACACTTAACATATTAAAAACTATGTTGCAAAAGGGAGTGCTTTAAATATTTAAAAAGAAAACTCAGAAATGCCTGAAAGAATGATTTAAAGTGTATTTTGAGAAAATGAATCAGAAAAAAAAAACTTGAATAAATATTTTCAGAATATTGATACTAATGATAATGAAAAGTTGTGAATTGAATTCCCCTGAACAGCAAATAAACTTGTCATATAAACATAATGAGAGAGTACTCAAGAAAAGTTGGGGAAACATGCTAATACATGGAGATAGTAACATGAGATAACGTGAATTGATTAAAATAGAATACCAAATAATAGGATATAAATCAGAGCTATGAAAACATGCTATGAAATGGGAGATAAAATAGTTTAGTGTTTATTAAGTTTCCCACCATTGTCTACTTGTATAAAATATGAAGACGCTCTTCTGCCTAATAGTCAGCTATGGCTTTCTCTTGGTGTTTGGAAGCATGAGATGGTTGAAGCACAGCTGGGCTTTAAGTCTTGTGTTCTTGGTTATGAACCACTGTGGGAAGAGTATGAGAACTGAACTACTGAAATCTGATTTGCTGCCTGCTAGAAGGATGAGCTATTTTGTCTGTCTTGTATTTTTTTCTGTTTCTCTTTCTTTCTCAACAAATGGATAATAATAAGAAATTTTAACATATATTAAGGGGGAAAGTTTCACAAATTGTCAGCAAAACACATATTTGGATATCAACCAATATGAATTCCTGATCTGAATATTAACCAGGTTGAAATCCTGACATTGTCATGTTTCTTTTTTTTTCTCTTTGATAACTGTTTTCAACTTTAAATTTTAATCTTTAATTTAAAAAATATTTCTTCTGATGCATGTAAACTGTAATTTGAAAGATTTTTATTTAAAAACAATTCCTCTCTTCCTCCCTAACCCCTGCCTTCCCAAACAGCAATGTTTGGAGCACATTCTTCCAAATTTGTCCTGGTTGGCACTGTATGATGATCACTGGACAAACTGCATTCAGCAGTTCAAACCCACCAGACGCCATCAGAAACCTTGTGTTGGTGTTGTTAAGTGCCATTGAGTCAGTTCTGACCCATAGCAACCCTGTGTAGTGTTTCCGAGGAGCAGCTGCTGGGTTTGAACCGCCGACTTTGCAGTTAAAACTGACTTTGCAGTCAAGCGCATTATCCTGCTGTGCCACACCAGGACAGAGTCGTTATGAGTCAGAACCGACCTGATGGCACTTGACAGCAACAATTTTTGAGAAAACAAAAAATGGATGAGCAATTTACATGTTTCTTTGAAAACTGTTTTTCACTTAATTAATATTACATATTTTTATATCTGTACATGGAGAGCTACTGTATTTCTTTTAATATTACATTTCATAGATCAGTGTGGCCCAAGAGAAATATAGTGTAAAGTTCAACTGTAAGCCACATATTATTTTATGTACTTTAGAGACATACTGAAAAGGTAAAAAGGAGCAGGTAAAATTAATTGTAATAACATCTTTTATCTAGCACAACATAAAAAGTATTATCATTTCAGCATGTAGTCAATACAGAAATTATCAACGAACTATTTTGCTTTTTTGTATGGTGATGGTGGTGGTGGTGGTTTGCTGTGGATTGAGTCCGACCCTGCATAGGATTTCCAAGGCTGTAAATCTTTATGGGAACAGAAAGCCTCATCTTTCTCAGTCTTCAAACTTAAGTATCTTTTAAAACGTATCAATCTGTAGTAGCCACATTCTAACTATTCAATAGCCATGTGTAGTTACTGGCTACCATACTAAACAGAACAGGTAGAGATGTATTGTAAAACTATCTAACCAGTTCCTCTATTGATAAATACTGGTGTTGTTTCTGATATTTACCATATGAACAATAGATAAAGAACCTCCTTTTGCACGTATCTTTGATTAAATGTAGTGATTCTGCAGGATGAAGTCTGAGCATTTAAAAATGTTGAGTCAAACTATCAGATTTTAATTGAGTTGACTCCCAAAAAGTGCGGTTCTCAGTTTACATTCTCACCAACAGAGTGTGAAAGTATCTATTTCCTCACAAACTCCCTAATTTGGATATTTCAATTCTGTTTTTGCCACCCTGATTGGTGGGAAAATAAAATCTGTTTGCTGGTAAGTACTGTGGTAAAATGAGAAACTGGAATTTCTTCGTCTGGAAATTGCCTCTTGAGCTTGAGTTTTTGTTTGTTTTTCTTAACTGAATAAACTTGTTTTCATTTTCTAGCTTAACAGGACTGGCGCTAACCCTTCATTCTATACATCTAGATTCCGGAGACTTCCCTCTTCTTACAATGTGGAGCTCCTTACAATTTACATCTGGGAACTGGCAGAGAAACCCCTGTTCTTCAGCTTGGTGCAGGGAATGAGGGCAGTCCTCAAACTTCTAGTTCGATATCCAGAAATCAACGTTGTTTGGCACAAACACTATCATCCCAAATTCACCATCTTTGTAAAGGTTAACCAGAAACACACAAGGTAACTATTTGTCTTTCCTATGCCCCTAGTATGTTAGAAGCATTTTTACTATCAAGACAGAATCTGAACAGAGTAGTTCTATTGGAATTAAATGTAAATGAGAAGGTTTCAATTACTTCAAAGTCAATTCCCTTTGATCGTTTCTCATAGAACTTTAATTCTCAAATGGTTTATAAGGCCACTGTGAGTAGAATAATTTGAATAAAATGAATAGAATGTGAAAAGAAAACAACGGGAGAAGGGAATTGAAGATAGAATCCAAGGAGGAAATGCCTCAAGTTAAGAGTAAAAATGAGAAGGAGGCAGGAGAATGGGGCAGAACAGACCTTTCTGATTGTAAGAGGGATAATTAGTCCTCCATGTACTTGCTCCCATCTTATCCAGTTTTCTCCTCTTAACTGAATTTCTTCTTTTAAATTCTAGCATCCTCTCCTTTTCTAGCAATGTAGCATATTGAAACTGAATTTATAATGAATGCCTTCATTTGATTTTTTTAGGCCGTTCATTTTAGACCCCGTGAATCCAACTGTCAACGTATGTGACACCTGCAACGCCTGGGATGAAGTTGCCCATGTGGCGAGACGCAGTCTGTTGAAACCACTTTTCAGTGAGGTGAAAGCTGAGTCACCTTGGCTTTTTACCAACCACTGGTAAACTGGGCAAAGAAATGCTCTCCTTGGATTTTTCTGAAGAAAATTTAAGTTATATAAATAAGAATGCCCTGGATGAAAGATATGTGAAGGAAATTTGTCTTAATTAAATTAAATAATTTCCTGAACCTACTCTAACAAATACATTTATGAGACTCATCATTTAAGATAAAGGAAATGATGCTACAGTCTTTTAAAAACACACACACACACACAAAACATGTCATCAAGCAGATCACTACTCATGTTGTTGTTAGGTACCTTCAAATCGGTTTTAACTCATAACATGACCTTATGCACAACACAACAAAACACTGCCAGATCTTGCCACATCTTCACAATGGTTAGTAAGCTTTAGCTCATTGCTTCTTCCACTGTGCTAATCTATCTCTTTCGGAGTCTTCCTCTTTTATGCTGACCCTCCACTTTGCCTAGCATGATGTCCTTCTCTAGGAATTGGTCTCTCCTGATAACATGACCAAAGTAGGATAGACAAAGTATGACCATCAAGGTTTCTAAGCAGCAATATGGCAGGACTTCTTCGGAGAGTGGTTTGTTCTTCTAGCAGTCTAGAGTACTTTTAGTATTCTCCTCCAATACCATAACTCAAACGCATCCATTCTTCCAAGGTCTGACTTATTCATTGTCCCACTTTCACATGCATATGAAGCTATTGAAAATACCATGGCTTGGGTCAGGCACACCTTAGTCCTCAAACTGTCATCTTTGTTTTTGAATACTTTAGAGAGGTCTTGTGTAGTATATTTGCCAATGCAATATGTCATTTGATTTCTTGACTGCTGCTTCCATGAATGTTGATAGTGGGTCTGAGCAAAATAAAGTCCTTGACAACTTCAATCTTTTCTCCATTTATCTTGATATTATTTACTAATCCAGTGATGAGGATTTTTGTTTTCTTTACCTTGAGGTGCAACCCATACTTAAGACTGTGGTCTTTGATCTTCATCAGTAAGTATTTTGAGTCCTTTTCGCTTTTGACAAGCAAAGTTGTATCATCTATCTATTTCAGGTTATTAATGAGTCTTCCTCCAATCCTGAGGCCATGTTTTTCTTCATATAATCCAACTTCTCAGATTATTTGCTCAACACACAGAGTAAGTATGGTGACAGAATGCATCTCTGGTACACACCTTTTCTGATTTTAAACCATTCGGTATTTCCTTGTTCTGTTCGAATGACTGCTTCTTGGTCTATGTACAGGTTCCTCATGAGCACAATTAAGTGTCCCAGAATACTCATTCTCCACAATGTTGTCCATAGCTTGTCATGATCCATACCGTCAAAAGTCCTTGCATAATCAATGAAACACAGGTAAAACATCTTTCTGTATTAACTCCTTTCAGCCAAGATTCATCTGACATCAGCAATGATATTCCTTGTTCTACATCCTATCTGATTCTGACTTGAACCTCTGGCAGTTTCCTGTCAATGTACTGTTGTGACCATTTAAAAATTATCTTCATAACCACTACACTACCAGAGCTCCTTTCGTGCCTTTATAGACCCTCCATTTTTTAACCAATGTCTAGGTTGTCCAGCCTTATCAACCCTGTGGACTGAGGGAATAGGCTTGATCTTTGATGTGAAGACTCCTTCCTTCTCGGATGGTATTTTGAGCAACTACATTCATAAGCAAAGGTCAAGTTCATCAAATTGTAGCAATTTACATTTGCTTCCTGTATCAAACTTCTTTATCTTCATGGAGGCGAAGACTTCTTAAGTGTTAAAGAAACAAAAAACAACCCAAAATTCTACTTTGAAGACTAAGGTACTCCTGACCTAAGTCATGGTATTTTCAGTCACGTGATATGTATGTGAAAGCTGGACAATGAATAAGGAAGTCCAAGGAACTGCCACGTAATGTTTGCAAGACTTTAGAGAGGGAGCATAGTGGCTTTGAACAACAAGGTGCACAGTTTGAGCCCACCAGCTGCTCCACATGGGAAAAGTGAGGCTTTCTGCTCCTGCAAAGATATGAAACCTCAGAAACCCTATACAGGGTCACTGTGAGTCAGAACGTACTTGATAGCACACACCAACAACAATCTTTTGAGAAGCAGAATGTCACATCTTTCAACTGTGGAGTGGCTTGTGGATTAGCAGCCAAGCAGTTAGCCACTGCACCACCAGGGCTCAAGCACAAACTAATTCCACTACCTAAGAACCGGCTTCAGCCTTTAAAGTAATGGAAATCCTTTTTCAATTTTATTTATTTATTTATTTTGGTGGGGTAGTGGGTTGTTAGCTTTGGTGGCCTTTTGACCCAAAACAAAAAACAAAAAACAAAAAAAACCTGTTTGATGCCTTTGAATTATGGTGTTGGCAGCAAATATTGAATATACCATGGAATGCAAGAAGAACAAACAAATCTGTCTTGGGAGAATGTTCCTTAGAAGCAAGAATGGTGAAACTCTCTCATGAATTTTGGACATGTTAGTAGGAGAGACCTGAAAATATCCTGCTTGGTAAATTATATTTTATACATTCAACATTCTGATTATTACTGAATGTTTGTAGCTGTTTGTTTTCCTTTTATCTTGTACCCCATCAGCAAATGAAAGTATGAAGCTTTCTCACCCCACATTACGAAGGTCAACCTTACTTTGATGAGGCAACTCTTCCCCAGACATTTTTGAATGCCTTCAAATGTGAGGGACTCATCTTGGGCACTGTAGCAGACAATGGTCTGCTTCTTCATAAGGTTTTCAGTGGCTAGCCATTCAGAAGCCTCTCATTTTCCCTAGTCTGTCTCCACTGAAACTTATCCACCATAAGTGACTTGGCTGTTACTTACAATACCCGTGGCATATCTTCCAGCATCACAGTAACACACACGTCATCACAGTAAGTTAAACTGACAGATGAGTGGTAGTGGTTAAGTAGAGGGTCAACGAAAAAGAGAAAGAGCCTCAACAAGATGGATTGGACACAGCGGCTGCAACAATGTGCTCAAACATAGCAGTTACTGTAGGATAGCTCAGAATTTGGCAGCATTTTGTTCTGTTGTACATGGCATTACTATAAGTCAGAACCGACTTGACAGTAGCTAACAAAATAACCCCCCGCCCCCCCCTCTTTTTTTTTTTTTAAATGATTATGGTTTTGAGTTGCCTTTTCAAGTCTCCTGGAAATTTGGAAATTCACTGGGTCATCTTTATTTTCTGTATTTATATATGAAAATCTGATTCTTGTACCAAGTAGTACAAATTGGTAGTAACCAATTTGCCTCCAGATATCTAACAAACAACTGCATGGAAATATGGAGATATCTGAGAGATATACAATGGATTGTCTCAGAATAAATTATTCATTTTCAAAAATCATTTATGGCCTCCTGAATCAATGACTCATGGATCAAAGTGGAGCCATACTTAAGGTTTGTGAGTTGCTTAATAACAAGAAGTAATAAATAAATAACCCAGGCTATTGAACGGGCTGGTTTTGCCACAACTGTTTTCAATTGTTGGGATCAACTGTTTTCTTTTCTATTAGGGAGCATTAGCAGCCACTAATAATGAAAGCCAGGGCCCACTAGAAATAGACCAGAGGAAATGTCCTGCCTCACTCGCATAGCAACAATTCATCAGCACTGAGGATATATGAAGTGTGACTACAGAGTAGTGTGAATGATTGGGTTTCTCCACACAACAGAACTCTTACCTACAAATGAGTGCTGCTCCCTTCAGGCCAGTCCTCAGGAAACCTGTGTGCTTTTTCCAGGGATAGGATTGCTCAGGAGACATTTTCAGAGCTCCCTTCTGGGGAGAATGTTCTTTTGAACATCTTTAATGGTGGCAAAGCTTGTTCTCTGAGGGTGGGTTTGATTTTGGGAAATGGCGATATGTACTCACAGAGGACATCTGTTGTTTTTGTTCACCCAAAATTCTTTTCTGTCAACGTCTGCTTGGAGAAACTGCATTTCTTCTATTGTTTATTCTGTCTCTGAATGCCCCCAAGAAGACTGTTTCAGAAATATCAGAGGCGGCAGAGGTGATGGCATAGAGAGATAGGGCAGCTGAGGACTCTAGGCCCATGGACTCTGTGCCTGTGGGCAGAAGCCTGGCTTGTAAAATGTGCCTTTTGGACATTTAAATGAATATATATTTTTTGTTTTATCTGTGTACATCAAATAGTTTTGCTTGGTTCATTTGTGAAAAATAAGATGTAAAAGGGAAGCCACAGGGTGGAATCAGGATAATTGTTGTTGCAGGCAGGGGAGTGTAATCATTAAGATGAAATAAAACAAATGATTGGTTGAAAATAAAGCTGATGATCCTGCGAGAAAAACAAACAAAAAGGTCTTGGGAAATGGTCATATTTTAGTGTTGTTGTTAAGTGCTGTTGAGTTGGTTCTGATTCATAGCAACCCTGTTTAGGGTTTCTGAGGAAACCTAAATGTGAACCACTGACCTTGAGGTTCAAGTCAACCTGTGGCTGAGTGCTTAGGACCCGAACCCATATTTTCCTTAGGTGTTTGTCTCGTTGTTGTTGTTAAGTGCCGTCGAGTCGGTTCCGACCTATAGCAACCCTGTATAGGGTTTCCAAGGAGCAGCTGGTGAGCTTGAACTGCCGACCTTGCAGTTCAAATGACTTTGCAGTCTGACGCATTAACCCACAGTGCCATACCAGGACTCCTTGTCTATTCCTCCCCAATTAGGTTCAGTGGTTTAGGTGGGCTGACTTGACCACTAGTTCCTGAGAGGCAGACAAGTGACTCGGCCAATGATGGATTAAGGGCTAGCACACATGACTAAGACAGCACTGTCACACTGTGCTCTGGAATGTGCATTTGAAGGGTTGGAAAGAAATGTTCTCATTCTGCTGAAATATAAGCATGAAGCTTCTGGCTACAATCTTTCTGCTACAAAGGAAAAGTCGGAGCCAGCACAGAAGAAAGCAGAGATGAAATGTATGCTGATCTGTGCTCGTGTCCAGATGTACTTGGAACCAAAACTATTTTGGGACTTGTTCATGTCATGAACCAGTAAGCTCCCTTTCTGATTGTTCATTGTGTTGTTAAGTGCCGCCAAATCGGTTCCAACTCATAGTATCCTTTTATAGGCTTTCCGTAGAGTGGTTGTTGAGTTTGAACTGCCAACCTTGCAGTTCAAATTGACTTTTAAGTCCAGTGCTTATACTACCGTGCCACACCAGGACTCCTTTTTTGACTAGCAGGTTTGAATTAGGCTTCTATTTGGTAACCAAGTGAGTCTGGATTATTAGAGCAGAGTCAGATCTGGTGAATGAATGAACTCATCACATGGGAAGTAAGGCATTCACAGCAAATTTCTATTTGAGAAACCTCCGTTGAGCACCTGCTGAATGTTAGGCTTAATACCCAAGATGCTGAGGTGAACTAGAAGGTTCAGGAATGGACAGCCTGTCTTTTCTGCCTACAATAAGGGCTGCTTTTCTTCCTTTGCTCACACTGACTCAGAGACCCTTCTCAATGAGACGTTAGTGACAGGAATGTCTTTGTCAAAGAGGGTCTTCTTGAGCATGGACAGAACATATTATAAATTTCCCATGGTGAGTAATTTTGCAGAAGATAACAGTTTAAAATTCTTTCTTTTTCAAAGTAGAATTCTGTTTTACCTCTGTAGTCATTCCTCATGTGAAATATGAGAAAGTAGGAATTTCTATGTAGTGAAGACAGGACAAAATATTTAGCACATAATAAAATTTATTTCAAAATTGAAAATGACCCCTGACCTACATGAGATCTTACTCTGGGGCAGGACAGACAGGGAGTGAAGAAAAGAGTAAGTTCTGTCACCACTTTTAGCTTTCTTAACAGCATTTTTGTTCCACTGTCGTGGAACCTCTTCATGGAGTCTTATTTTTGTGTCCAGCTTTACGATGGGAAGGGCCTGGGCTGTGCTGTCCCAGTAAAGAATATGTGGGGTAGCTTTAGACTGTTGTTGCTTAGTGCCATTGATGTTGTTGTTAAGTGCTATCGAAGTCGGTTCCGACCCCTAGCAACCATGTATAGGGTTTCTGAGGAGTGGTTGGTGGATTTGAACCACAGACCTTGCAGCTCAAACTGATCTTGTGGTCTAGCGCATTATCTTACAGCGCCACACCCGGGCTCTGTTCAGTGCCATAGTGATCCTGTATAGGGTCTCAGAGGCTGTAAACCTTTACTAGAACAGAAAGCCTCATCTTTCTCCTTCAGAGTAGCTGTAGGGTTTGAACTGCCTATCTTGTGGTTAGCAGTCCAGTGCATATCCTACAACATCACCAGTGCTTGGCTTTAGGTTGGTGGTGGTGGTGTCCCGATGAGCTAGCTGACTCTGACTTATAGCGACCCTGCATAGGGTTTCCAAGGAGCAGCTGGTGGGTTTGGTTAGAAAGATCTCAAATTGAAGTGTGATTATAAACACCTAATGAAATGGAAAGGCATCTGGGAGACAGCCAATATTGCTCTGCTGCATCAAATCTGAAGTAAAACATGGCAAATCGACTATGGACTCTTTGTACCTGATTTATAGATAGCCAGGAGGCTATCAGAAATGAAAATAACTAATATGGATTTCTCTATAAACATCCCATCTTTCCTATCAGAACGTGAATACATATTAACACATGGAAAGTAGCTTTTGTGACTTTCAAGAAGGGGACAGTATATAGCAGGTAAGTAGTCCCCCTGGCTAGAAAGTTGTCTGAGGAGCGATAATGACTTCCATGCACATCCTACTTTACATTGTGGGTAAGACACTTAAATGGGATGGTTGTACAACAAGCTGTTCTCCGTTTCCTGGAAACCGTCCCAGTGAAAACTTCCATACCTGTCTTCCACTTAGCACAGTAGCTGAGGGACACAATGGGAGCCTGCCTTCTGCTCTCCCCCTGGTCTGGTAGGTCCCATTGATCTGTAAGTTTAATGTTTTGTATGCCTCACTGACACTGACACCATAGCTGAGGAGACAAAGAAACTTTCCTCTCCATAGCCTGTGTGCCTAATTGTATCTTTTCAATTCTGCTAACAAACTTTCTACTGCACCATGCCCCCCTGACCGCTGGAGGAAGGAAAGGCTAACTAGAATTATATTTTTATAACCAGCTGACAAACAGAAATGAGGACAGTGAGACTTTGCTTCATATAGTTTGGACATGTTATCAAGAGGGACCAGTCTCTGAAGGACACATGCTTGATCAATGGAAAAGAGGAAGACCCTCAACTAGATAGATTGGTACAATGGCAGCAACAATGGGCTCAAACATAACAATTGTGAAGATGGCACAGGACTGGGCAATGTTTCATTGTGTGTCTATAGCGGCTGACTAGCAAATAATCAGAGAAGCTGGGTTCTATGAAGAAAAACGTGGCATCAATCAGTATCAGAGGAAGAATCATTAACAACCTGCAATATGCAGATGATACAACCTTGCTTGCTGAAAGTGAAAGAGGACTTAAAACATTTACTGATTAATGTCAAAGAGCACAGCCTTCGGTATGGATTACATCTCAATGTAAAGAAAACAAAAATCCTCACCACTGGACCAATAACATTCTTATCAACAGAGAAAAGATTGAAGTTGTCAAGGACTTCATTCTTCTTGTATCAACTATCAACACTAATGGAAGCAGCAGTCAAGAAATGAAACAATGTATTGCATTAGGCAAATCTGCTGCACAAGACCTTTTTAAAGTGTTGAAGAGAAAAGATGTCAGCTTGAGGACTAAGGTGCGCCTGACCCAAGCCATGGTATTTTCAAGAACCTCATATGCATGTGAAAGCTGGACAGTGAATAAGGAAGACTGTAGAAGAATTAATGCATTTGAGTTATGATGTTGGAGGAGAATATTGAAAGTGCCATGGGCTGCCAAAAGAACCAATAGATCCGTTTTGGAAGAAGTGCAACCAGAGCTTCTTGGAGGCCAAGGTGGCCAAACTTCGTCTCTCGTACTTCAGACATATTGTCAGTCGCTGGAGAAGGATATCTATCATCTTTTGTAAGGTGGAGGGTCAGAGAAAAAGAGGAAGATCCCCAGCGAGATGGATTGGCCAAGTGGCAGCATCAATGGACTCAAGTGTGGTAACTATAGTGAGGTTGGCCCAGGATTGGGCAGTGTTTCGTTCTGCTGTGCATAGGTTGCTATGAGTTGGTACCGACTTGATGGCACCTAACAACAACAACATGAGTCAGAACTAACGTGATGGCACCTAATAACAACAAACATCAAGTCTCAGTGAGATGTGAGTATGGGGAGGAACGAAGAAAACATGGTCACCTGGTTTTTCTGAAGGACTGCCTCCTCACAGAGTCCTGACTCCCAATCCCTTCCCAGCTTGGTCAGCAGGCCTGGGATGTGGTCTGGTGTTTTAGTGATTTAGTGCTGCTATGGTGTGATGCTGTAGGATAAGCACTGGACTGCAAGATCAGTTTGAACCTCAAGATCAGCAATTCAAGTCTACCAACCACTCCTTGGGAAGTGACTCACTGGCACTTAACAACAACAACAATTAAAGAAATACCACACAAGTGCATGGCTTTAACAAACAAATTTATTTTCTCTGTCTGTCAGCTCTGGGGGAAAGCCCTTATTTCTTCGGCTTGTTTTCTGATTCTGTGGAGATCTCTATGTGGCTTGGCATCTGTCTTCCCCATCTCTGCTTTGCTCACTTGTTTAATCACTTTTACATCTCAAAACCAGACTGACTCAAGATAACCCTACATGAGTTTCCTTATTATTTTTACAAAGTGAACCAATTTCCAGCTGGGATTATGACTAGATACATAGAGGTTAGAATTTACAACACATATTTTGGGGGAGCATAATTCAATCCAAAGCATTCTACCCTTTAGTCCCCAAAGTTCATGTCTTTGCTACATGCAAAACATATTCACCCCATCACATCATCCAGAAGAAACAAAAAATCATTTATCCCATCACATCATTGCCCCATAACAAAATAAAAAACACACCCACAAATGTTGAGGTAATTTTTTTTTTTACTTGATTTTTCTTTTTTTAAATTGTAAATTACGTGAAGATTTACAGAGAAAATCAGTTTTCCATCCTATAGTTCATACACATTTTGTTTCATCTCATTGATTGCAATCCCCAGAATATAGCATCGCTAGCCCACTTCTTCCTCATGCTTCCTGTTTTCATTCTGTTGAGGCAATTTTGACTCACAACCCTGTAGGACAGAATAGAACTGTTTCATAGTATTTCTAAGACTGTAATTCTTTAGGGGAGCAAACAGCCTCATCTTTTTCCTGAGGAATGGCTGGTGAGTTTGAACTCCTGACCTTGGGGTTAGCAGTCCAATGCTTAACTCACTGTACCACCAGGGCTCCTCACATCATCCCAGAAGCCTTAAATAAACTCCAAGTCTAAAATCTCATATGAATTATCTAAATCAAATACGGAAAAACAACTTTGGCATATCCCATTGTGGAGCAAAATTCCTCTGCATCTGTTAAGCAGTGAAATTTAGAATGTTGTTATTGTTATGTGCTGTGGAGTCGGTTCCCACTCATAGTGACCTGTACAGGGTTTCCAAGGCTGTAAATCTTTACAGGAGCAGAAAGCATCATCTTTCTCGGGGAACCGCTGGTAGTTTCGAACTGCTGACCCTGAGGTTCGCAGCCTGATTCGTAACCACTACACTACCAGATCTCCTTGAAACTTAGAACACAAGTTATCTATTTCCAAAGTACAATGGTAGAACAGGCACAGGTATTACAAATGGGAGAAATTGGAAGGAAAAAAGGGATAGCAGACACTAAACAAATCAAAACCTCAAAACAAATTGTATTAGCTATCAAGGTTGGAAAATAATGTTCTTTTCCGAGACTGAAGGGTCAATGGCTCCTCCTTCCAGAGTCTGGGTGTTTGTCACATCCTCTAGATTCTGGATGGAGACTCAACCATGGGCTTCCGTACCCTCTGAGGTGGCCAACTCTGCTCCCTATCTTTAGGCAGTGCCAACCTTGGATCTAAGGAACTGTGAGACAACCTGTAGGTTTAGGGGGTTCACTTATATAATTTTAAATGTCTATCCAAGATATTGAAAGTATTTCTCTGAGAGGAGGCCCATAATTTCTATTAGATTCTCCAAGGGTTTATAAACAAGGACAGAACCTAATGCTCCATGTTTAGAGACTCCTTCACCCCTTTACTGTAGCAGTGTGTCACTGAGAACAAGATCTAGAAAAGGAAGGAAAACGATAGCTGTTGTTCTTCAGCCACACTTCCCTAGGTCAAGATTGGAGGTGTTTCCACGTTGCACTGAAGGCCCTTATTATATCTTAGTCTAAATTGATTTGCTATTAAGTGAAATTTAAAGGGACCCACAGTGGCAACAATTCTGACTTTTGTTTCTATGGATGTGGCATCCATAATATTCCAAGAAGTGTGGGTGGTTTTGACCAATCTGGGACAGAGCTGACAGAGTGAGTGAAGTTGTCTAAATGGAGCATGGCAAGTAAATTCACTAGTGTTTCATCTGATTCCTGTTCCTACTTCTAATTAGAAGATAATGAGTTTGAGGTGGTCGTTGTAAAAGGCTGTCAATGAAGTAAAGGTGTACCTAATTTAAACCACACTCAACATTGGAAACTATCAAAAAAAATAATGAAACAGGTAATGACTTTATGAAAAACTTGCTTAATTTAAAAATATATTCAATTTACACAAATTAATTCTAATCCTTTTTGAAAATACAAGGGGATGTCAAGAAGTCTGTAGAAAAAGGGAATTAAAAAAAAAACAAACAAAAACAAAACAGAGGGAGTAGAAGCAAATACTTTTGAATGATGATGCCTGGAGATTGTAACCACAGAGTTCAATTGGTCAAACCAACCAGTTGCTCCTCAGAAACCCTATACAGGGTTGCTATGATTCAGAACCAACTTGAAAGCACTCAACAACATGAGGATGTAAGGAACGACAGTTACCGCTGTACATATTTAGATATGACGCTAAAATACCAGGTTTTTATATAATGGCTTTGGCTTTTAGGAAAGTCGGTCTGCATTTATATAAACAACAATAAATGGCAACTTTAATTTTTATTTAAAATTAAGAAAAATGTCTATTTTAATTTGAATTATTAGACTAATTTCAGAATCATCCCTTTTGTACTATAAATACCCATGAGTATTTAAAATAGATATTGCTGCCATTTAAAAAATCGAATGACTAGCAACTAAGCTTTAGTTAATGTTTACATTTGATTGACTAAAGCCATTTTCAAATAAAGGTGGTAATATTTCATCTCCTCTTTAAAGCTTTGTTGTTGTGTTGTGAAGTGCCATCAAGTCGGTTCCAACCCATAGCGACCCTGTATAGGGTTTCCGAGGAGCAGCTGGTGAGGTTGAACCGCCGACCTTGCAGTTCAAACGGCTTTGCAGTCTGGCGCATTAACCCACAGCGCCACACCAGGGCAGAAACCTAAATTTAATAATGACACTGCATTTGATTTACTGGTTTATTGTCTTGAACAACAACAAACATAGCTAAAATTTCCTTTTTTAACTCCTAAGAAATTAATCAAATGTACGCACTGTTTGTTGTCTGTTGAGTTTTCAAAATGTTTTCAGCTTTAACAACCTCTGTAATGTTTTCCTTTATAGATATGTGTCTGTGGTGGCAAAAAATAAAAGCAAATCAGTTCAAATGACCTATTTATAAATTTTAAATGAACATGATTGAGTGGAAGGCTCATAAATATTAGATATTAATTCTTTTTGAGGAATAAGAGCGAGGGTGCTATTTTTGATGATATTTATCCAAATTATGGAAAACTGTGAATTAAAAAAAATATTACAATGGTATTTTAAGCCACATTAAGGTTATCTAGTATTCTCATATTTTTATCACTTAAAGATTTCTGATAATGTAATGTCCAGATAAAAGTTCCACCACAGTTTTGGATTACACCTTGTTGAATGTAAACTATCACTTAGTTTACAAACTTTTGGAAGAGATTCTGACCCTTGTTTGATTTAACAAAACAAAACAAAAAATCCATATTGTTTATTTAATCCCAATGATAGTTAAAATTGTTATCATGTTCTGGTCCATTCTTTCAAACATACGCATGTGTAATATAGCAAGGCACATGTCAACCAGTCTTTAAGTTAGAGTCAATCCTGCTAATTATTTTTCAAACAACCCTGTCTCCATTCTTTCAGTCTGAGGTGAAACTATTGAGAATATGGTGGGAAAATAACATCAAGTGGGATGTTGACTAGATAGCCATGTATTAGAGACCTACTCTATCTGTGAAGGGAATGTGTGGGGAGGATTAGAGCAGCTATCAGGAAGTAGTTATAGATGCTGAAGCCTCAGATAATCTCCTTCCATGAGTTTCCTAACTTTAGAGTCCAGCCTTTGACATCGTTGGGCACCTGGGACCCCGTTAATGATAGCCACAGAGGGCTGTGAGGCTCAACTGGTCATCACTGGGTGAGGATGTGTCAGGGTCACTGTAGGTCTGTGTCAGGGCTAAGCTCAGAATTTCTTTCTTTTCTTTGTAAAATCGTAGTTCTTGCCCTGCCTTCCTGGCTTCCTCCAACTCCCTCAGGGCCATTCGCAGCTCTTGAGAAAGGATTCCTGGTGACTCCTGCTCCTTCATGATCCAGTCCAGGGCCATGTGGCTGCGCATCTTTTCATCTAGGGAATACTGGGAATAGTAGGAGATGACTTCCTGAGAGCCAAGAGACAAAGTTCCAAGTGTAAGTAGAGAGCAACAAAGGCACTATATTCATGACCTTCTTTGCCTTATTTCTTTGGCCCACCCATCCACCCATTCATTGGGGTTTTGTCAACAACCAAGTCTCTGTTTGCAAATCAGTCAGAACTATTACCAGCAAGTAGATTTCTCTCCAGTGACCCCATCTATGTCAGAAGATTTTTAACAGCTGATTTTCAGAAGTAGATGACAAGGCTTTTCTTTTGAGGCACTTCCGGGTAGACTCAAACCTTCAACCTTGTGGTTGGTAGTTGAGTACATTGACCATTTGCACCACCCAGGGACTTCAATGTTTACAAACTGAAGCCACACTTCTTGAAAATGAAATGGTGAGATAAACTGGTATAGATTGATTCAAAGCACAACCACCAGGAATGAAAAATCATGTTCATAAAACAAAGCTCCGACCTTGCTGGAAAATACTAGCTTCCTTTGGAATATATTCCTTTAACAACTAGTATGATGAGGATTACCCCATTTAGTCATTGGACCATTATCTCCTGACAAGACAAAGGGAAAGAACTATTCTGAGGGGTGTGGACAGAATTCGTTTAGGTTATATCCATTGCATAAGTCTGTGAAGTAGGAAACTTTTAGTAAAAGTTACCCCATGAGAAGACCTAGAAACTAGTAGCACCAACTTACTAACTACGGTGTTGTTAGTTCATATGGTAACTACAGAAAAAAACTTAAAACATGTATTATGGAACATGGACATTATCATTATTGATATAATAATGGTATTCTCATGATACATTTTCTCTTCCTTTCGCAAATAATCAGCCCATACCTGATAATTCTTGCATGAAACAAATGCTAGAAGAAAATGCTAGCATGAAGGATTGCTAGAACCATATATAGGTTTGATGGATACACTTTAAGAAGATCATGTGGAATGGATGCATTACTTATTTTTATTTTCATTTTCAAGGACATATGGTATTTATTTATGACCTTAACAAATTAAAAACAATCATGGAAAAGTGTTTATAACCAATCCAGCATATTTCAAAGGGCTTTTATAAAATCAAAGGAAAAGAAAAAAAACAAACACAACCCAAACCATTGTTGGCTATTCATGTCTTTTCCATCTCTGACATTTTGAAAACCATACGCTCTAAGCAAAGAACAACTAAAATCTTTTGGGACTGCGGTGTATGGGAAACACTTACATCCACCTTCATGCTACTGACCGGTAGAGGTTTTGCTCTTCAGACATATGCCTTTTAAGAAATGATCACAAGTAAACTATGAGTGGGGAATTCAAATTCTAAGACTGGGGAAAGTAAGAGTATATTTTGAAGGGTAGCTGGTTCAAACTTACCAGACACTCCTTGGAAACCCTATACAGTGTTGCTATGAGTCAGAACTGACTCAACGGCACTTCATGACAACAACGAAGGTTAAAAACACTAAATAGGAGGGGATTTTACTTTTGCCATGAAAAAAAAAAAAAAAAGGAGAGTGGGAGAAGATGTTACTCATGAGTAAAAAAGAAATAGTATGACCCTGTTTCCTTAAAAAATTGGGCTGATTGGGTACCACCTTGGTCACCTTTATGATAATATCTGTTGTCTCTAAGGATCTTTTGGTGTGGATCTCCACAACCAACTTTTCCTTTCTTTAGTGAAAAGGTTTCAGAAGCTTTGCATTCTCAGGTTTCTTTCTGCACCAAAGGTGTAAGAGAGTAGAAGTCTATGTAATAGATTATAACAGATCCATACAGCAGATTGAGTATTTGACTCAGAATTTGTATCTGTTTTAAAATCTCTCCACCCGGGCAGTCAGTACAGGTATGTGAATCACTTCTATATCCAGTCAAGATTCTTTTTCATGTATGTATATGGCAATTCCCAGATTTAAGTGGACTGTTGCATACATTTTTTTCCTGGTACCCTTTATTCTGAAACAATATAGCCCTAAAGAGAATGACATGCCAGCTGTTTAGTCCACACAACACAAACCTGGTCTGGGTGGGAAATTCTCACCTGTCGGGAGCACTTTGTTTCACGAAGCGCTTTCAGACTTCCGTTCCAGTGCAAGAGTTGGAAAATGGTCATCAGCTCCTACAAAACCCACATACTAGTCATTGGTCTTTAAAGTAGTTGAGAAGGAAAGTCCCCAGTGATTCCCAAATCTCTCTGGGAAACAGAATATACATTATTATTAGAATATGCCCAGTCTTTTCAAAGACCAGAGTCCCCAGTCATCTGGAACATTTGCCCTTCCCTCCTTGGCTGCACCCATATTTGTACAATGCTGTTGTTGAGTGCCATCTAGTCAGTTTTGACTCATACTGGCCCTGTATAGGATTCCAAGGAATGGCTGGTGTGTTTGAACCACTAATCTTTTGGTTAGCAATCATGTGCTTATTCTATAGCGTCACACCAGCATAAAAAAATAAAATGACAGATACTTTTCAACTTTAAAAATGTATGTGCTCTACCAATTCTACATTTAACATGTTATACTTTATCTATACCAGCACATGTGAGAAATAGTGTATAGACAAGGTTATTAATTACATCAATTGTTGAAATGGTCTGAGGCTGGGAACATCATAAACATTCATTTTTAGATGATTGGTTAAATAAAGTATGATACATTGACACTGTGGAATACTTTGTAGTTATAAAAAAGCAATCTCTACAGGATAACCACTGGACTGTTAATCACAAGGGTGGCGGTTCAAACCCACCAGCCACTCCTTTGAAACTCTCTACAGGGTCGTATGAGCCAGAACCAACTCAACAGAACTTAACAACAACAAAATGTGTATTAAAGGAACCTTGGTGGCATAGTGGGCTGTGAGTTGGACTGCAAACCTCAGTGTCAGCAGTTGAATTACCAGCCCCTCCATGGGAAAGAGATGAGGCTTTTTGCCCCTGTAAAGATTTACAGCCTTCAAAACTCTATACAGAGTTGCTATGACTCAGAACCAACTCCATAGCACATAACCACCATCACCATCAATGTGTATTAAAGGAACCCAGGTAGAATAGTGGGTTACATATTGGGCTATTAACTGCAAGATCAGTGGTTTGATCTACCAGCAGCTCCATAGGAGAAGATGAGGTTTTCTGCTCCTATAAAGATTTACAGCCTTGGAAACCCTATAAAGAATCACTGTGAGTTGGAATCGACTGAAAGGCAGACAGGAGCAGCAGGAGCAATGTGCATTAACATTTTTAAAGAAACGCTAGGTGTGCCACAGTGTGTTGTTAAGTGACATCTAGTTGGTTACAACTCATAGCAACCCACAATAGAGTTTCTGAGGAAGGGCTGGTGGGTTTGAATGGCCAACCTCATGTTTAGCATAGTCCAACGCTTACCCTATAGCACAACACCAGGACTCCACCACAAACCTGGTCTATTTGTATTGAGTGCTATTATTGGAGTAAAACCAAATAGGAGTTCCTATCCTACATACATATGCTGGTGTAGCACCTCCAGTTAATGCGCTGGACTGCAAGGTCAGTTTGAACCCTAAAGTCAGAGGTTCAAGCTCACCAGATGCTCCTCGGAAACCCTATACAGGGTCACCATGAGGCAGAACTGACTCAACAGCACTTAACAATATACATATGCTTGGCTTGCATGCCTGGAGCAGTTCTGGTAAGATACAAAAGACTCTCAGAACAGGCTGGGCTCTGAAGGACGGAAAGGAATACCTGGGGGCAGGAGTGGGAGGGATAGAGTCATCTGACATTTTTTTGGTAACTTCTGAGTTCCAAAATAAGTAACTATATTATGTATTAAAGAAAAAAGCTTAAATTTTAAAACATTTAAAAGCCCCCAAATAAAGAGATACACAATGGACAAGCTACAGAAACTATAACATACTCCAAAGTTTATGAATTCAGTCAAGGAAATGCCTTAAGATTTACACAATAAGTTTTTAAAAACCTACTTATAAATTCCACTTCCTCCAGCAATCTGTGAAGCCTAGCATTAAGCCTTTCAATAGGCACCAATCTTTCCTTGTCTGGTATCAAGGGCAAGACAACATACTTACGATTTGTATTGTAGGATAAGCATCAAAGTGCTTACCGGAAGAAATCCTATAGAGTCACTATGAGTCGTTACCGATTAGAGGGCACTTACCAACATCAATGTTATTAGAAGGAGCCCTGCTAGTATAGTGGGTTATGTATTAGACTGCTAACCACAAGGTGAGCAGATCAAGTACACCAGCTGTTCTGCGGGAGAAACGTGAAGCTTTCTGATCCTGTAAAGATTTTACAGCCTCGGAAACCCTATCTAGACAAGGACCCTATGAGTTTGAACTGACTTGATAGGACATGATCACCACCACCAATGTTATTAGAACAAGCAGCTTTCCACTCAAGTTATCAACATTTTATATTTATTGAGTTTTTTGTCTTGTTTACGTCATAGAGAACTCTATTGGGGATTAATAGAAAAGACCTCAAGCACAGAAGTATTAGAAAATAACTTGATACAATTATAGGCAGTCCCCGGTTTATGAATATCTATCTGACTTGTGCTTTAATGCTATGTATATTTGCTCTTTCTGCTATTCATCAGGTTTTCAGTGACTAGATATTTCGTTCTGCTGTGCATAAGGTCGCTATAAGTCGGTACCGACTCGATGGCACCTAACAACAACAACATTTGCTCTCACTTTTAAACAACAGAATTCCCAACAAATTTTTCGTCACGATCGTCTTCACTTCACCATATTTCACTCCAAGTGCAGCTTTTAAATCACTGAAAAGACTTCAAAACTTGGCTTGCACTAAAGTAAGGCTAAATAAGAATTATATACACCCATTCTGACTGACCTACAAAGTCAGCTTAAAGACACACTTAGGAACAGGTCTTTTTTGTACCCCAGAAACTACCTCTACTTAACTTCTAGTCATAAAAACAGACATGAAGACTTTACTGCACATTCTGGTTTTATAGGATACATACTGCACAGCTAACCACCAGGTCAACAGTTCAAAACCATCAACCACTCTGTGGGAGAATGAGGCTTTTTGCTCCATAAAGATTTACAGTCTCAGAAACAGTGTCGCTGAGTCGGAATGAACTTGATGGAAGTGGGTTTGGAATATATTTCATTAACTGTCTTTTCCAATCATTGCTCAGGAAAAAATGTTATATGATAAAATCATGAGACACATAAAGCACCTTTTGATTTTAGACATCTTTGACATTACATGGTAAATTTTCAAACAAGATTTCCAGAAAAGCAAATTACACTATGTATTTTGTGTCTAAAATTGACATTAGAATTTAATGTTCCCTACTTTTCTAGCAGAGATCCAGTTTTGGACTTTGTCTTTGTTTCACTGCATAATAAATACCCCAAGAACTCACAGAGACCTCAATAAAAGCAAAATTACTTGTTAATTAAAATACAACATGGATACCAGCTGACTTCTCCCTGGCCTTAAACAGAGGTCCACCCTCTTTCTAGAGTCTCACATCCTGTTCCTTCCACTTCATCCTACTTCTATCCAGAATTTCATGCTCAGTAGTTTATTCAATAAACCAAATGTTGCATTCACTGCTGTGCTTCTTAATACTCCCCCAAGTATCTTCAGTGGCCAAGGAAGATAAATCTGTTCTGCTGCTTCCTCTTTTCCCAGTACAACCAAACTTAACCAGTTGTCATGGAATCGATTCAGAGGCATGGCGACCCCATGTGTGGTGGAGTAGAACTTTATTCTACAGGGTTTTCAAGCTGTGAGCTTTCAAAATCAGATTGTTAGCCTCTTCCTCTGAGGCACTTTTGAGAGCGTTGAAACGACCAACTTTTCAGTCAGTTGTTGTTGATAAGTGCTATAGAGTTGTCCTGACTCATAGTGACCCTATATAGGATTTCCAAGGAGTAACTGGTGAGTTTGACTTTGCCGTTCAAACTGACCTCATGGTCAAGTGTATCTTACCAAGCTACGTACAACAGGACTCCTTCAGTGAGTAGTCAAGTTTTAGAACCATTTGCGCCATGTAGGGATTTCCACCAAATCTACCCAAGTCAATACTTTGCAATCATAAAAGTGAGTAGGAATCTGGTGAAAGGAGATGGGGATAGGATTCTTGTGATTCAATAGTAATTGTTATCATGACTAATTGTGACTGTCACAACTATAAAGGTAAAGGTTTTATAACAAAAATGGGGAAGTAGTTAATCTTACAGTCCAGAAGCAGAGGTCCTTAGGCTCATCAAGGGAGAAGAGCACAGGAGAGATACGGGACCCTATCCAGAGAAGCAGCGACACCAGAGGTGGAGGCAGAGATGGGGACATGGAGAGAGGGAGCAGCTGTGTATAAGGTCGCTATGGGTCAGTACCGACTCGATGGCACCTAACAACAACAACAACAACAACAACAAAGACTCTGGACTCAGGGAAAGAGAGGGACTGGGTACTGGTAGCCAGGAGGGAGGCTTGCAGAATGTGCCCTTTGTTGCTATGGGTCGGAACCGACTCAACAGCACTTAACAACAATCTTTACAGAAACTGACCATCACATCTTTCACCCATGGAGAAGCTGGTGGATTCAAATCTCCAAATTCTCAGTTATCAACTGAATACTTAACCACTATGTTACCAGGGATTCTCCTGTAAACACTCTAACCTAAAAAACTCTATGAGGCAGTTCTACTCTGTCACACTGGGTCACAGTAAGTCAAAATCAGCTTGCCAGCACCTAGCAACAACCACCTAGCAACAATAACCACCGCTCATCTGTCAGTTTCTCTTACTGTGGTGACTTGTGTGTTGTTAGGATGCTGGAAGCTAGGCCACTGGTATTTTAAATACCAGCCAGGTCACCGATAACAGACAAGTGTCAGTGGACCTTCAGACTAAGACAGGCAAGGAAGAAGGAGAGGCGAACCCCATCTGAATGGTTAGCCATTGAAACCTTTATAAATAGCAGTAGAATGTTGCCTGATACAAGGCTGGAAGATGAACCCGTCAAGTTGGAAGGTACTCAAAATATGACTGGGCAAGAGCTGATTTCTCAAAGCAGAGTTGAGGAGTCAATTGAGTAAAGATTTTAGAACCTTCATTTGCAGATATATACAAATAAAAATGAAAAGAAATAATTGCAAAACATCCATTAATAATTATAATGTGGAATGCACATGGTTTGAATCTAAAAAAATCAGAAGGCATTACAAATTAAATGTAACACAGAAAGACTGAGATGCTGAACATTAGTGAGCTGAAGGATCGACACTGGACTGCAACCAAAAGGTTGGCAGTTCAAACCCACTGGCTGCTCCTTGGAAACACTACACTGGGTCGCCATAACTCAGAACTGGCTCGATAGCACTTAACAATAACAACAGTGAGCTGAAATTGATTGGTCTTTGCTAATTTGCACTTTGCTAATTGGTTTACCATGCTGAGAAGTACAAACTGATAAGGGATGGTGTTGTATCCACTGTGAAAAATGCATTTCAAGACCTATATTGAAGTACAATGCTGTCTGTGATTGGATAATATCCATATGCCTAAAAGAAAGACCAGTTAATACCACTATTATTCAAATTTATGTACCAATCACTAAAGCAATAATCATAAAGCCAGTGATAATGACATTGAAGAATTCTACCAACTTCTTTAGTCTGAAATTGACCAAACATGTACTCAAGATGCATTGAAAATTATTAGTGATTGGAATGCAAAGATAGGAAACAAAGAGGAAGGATCAGTATTTGGAAACTTTGACCTTGGTGATACAAATGATGCTGGAGATCGTATGATAGAATTTTGTAAGACCCATGACTTACTCATTGCAATTACTTTTTCTAAATAGCATAAAAGATGACTAAGCACATGGACCTCGAAATCAAATTGACCACATCTGTGGGAAGCGATAGCAGAAGAGTGCTCAATATCAGCAACCAAAACCAAGACAGGGACAGACTTTGGAACAGACTATCGATTGCTCATATATAAATTCAGGTTAAGTTGAAGAAAATTAAAACAGGTACACAACTGACAAAAAATGATTTGAACATACCCACCTGAATACAGAGACCATCTCAAGAACAGATTTGATATGTTGTGGGATGGCATCAAGAACATCAGACATCAAGAAAGCAAAAGGTGAGTAAAAATACAGGAAAGAAAAAGACCAAAATGGATGTCAGAAGAGACTCTGAAACTTGCTCTTGAGTGTAAAGAAACTAAAATAAATGGAAGAAATGATGAAGTAAAACATATGAACAGAAAATTTCAAAGGACAGCTTGAGAAGACAAAGTCAAGTATATGTGCAAAGACCTGGAGTTAGAAAAACAAAAGAACATGCTCAGTATTTCTCAAGCTGAAAGAATTCAAGACTTGGGTTGCAATAGTAAAGGGCAAAATTCCAACTTTTATTCCATCAGTTCCCGGAGACTTGTTTCCCAATGCCTTAATTATACCTTAGGAGCTCTGGTAGTGTAGTGGTTACGAATCAGGGTGACAACTGCAAAGTCAACAGTTAGAAACTACCAGCTGTTCCGCGGGAGAAAGATGAAGCTTTCTGCTCCTGTAAAGATTTACAGCCTCGGAAACCCTGTATAGGGTCGCTATGAGTCAGAACCTACTCCACGGCACATAACCACCACCATCAATTACACCTTAGAGGTCTTCCTTCCGTACCATTGGCCCTTACCATTTGCTACATCTTGAAATGGTTGAACATCGACCGTTTCTTTTTGGTAGAGTGACTTTGTGTAGTTCTTCCATCTTCTTTTGATGCTTTCTGCATCATTCATTATTTTGCCTGTAGAATAATTCATTATCTCATGACATGACTTGAACTTTTTCATCAGTTCTTTCAGCTTGAGAAATGCTGATCATGTTCTTCCCTTACTGGTGTCTAACTCCTGTTCTATGCATAGTTCATTATAAAACTTAACTTTTGTTTCTAAAGTTGTCCTTTGACATTTTCTGTTCAGCTCTTTTACGTCCTCATTTGTTCATCTATGCCATGAAATTAGAAGACACTTACCAGGCTAACTTACTGGAAGAGGTCCATATTTGTGTCCATTCCAAAAAGTGATAAACCAGTGGAATACAGAAACCATTGGAAAATAACATTAATATCACGTGCAAGTAAAATTCTGCTGAACTGAAGGCAACAGTACATTGACAGGGAGCTGCCAGAGGTTCAAGCCAGATTCAGACAAGGATGTGGGATGAGGTATATCATTGCTGACATTAGGAGGATCTTGATTGAAAGCAGAGAATACCAGAAAGATGTTAACCTGTGCATTATCGAATATGAAAAGACTTTTGACTATGTGGATTATTACAAGCTATGGACAACACTGCGGATAATGAGTATTCCAGAACACTTAATTGTGCTCATGAGGAAACTGTACATAGACCAAGAGGCAGTTTTTCAAACAGGGCACTGAGTAGTTTAAAATCAGGAAAAGAGTGTGCCAGGATTTTATTCTTCTACCATACTTATTCCATCTGTATGCTGAGCAAATATTCCAAGAAACTGGATTATATGAAGAAGAACATGGCATCAGGATTGGTGGAAGACTCATTAACTTGTGATATGCAGATGATACAACCTTGCTTGCTGAAAGCGAACAGGACTTTAAAATATGGTTCTGGCTCATAGCCACCTTATGCACAACAGAATGAAACACTGCTCAGTTTGTACCATGCTCACAAATGTTGTTAAGCTTGGGCCCACTGTTGCTGCCAGTCCATCTCATTGGGGGGTATTCTTTTTCTTTGACCCTCCACTTTATCTAATATGATGTCTTTTTCAAGGAGTTGGTTAATAAGCCTTCCCCCAATCCTGATGCCACATTCTTCTTCATATAGTCCAGTTTCTTGGATTATTTACTCAGAGTACAGATTGAGTAATTATGGTGAAAGAACACAAACCTGGTGCACACCTTTACTAATTTGAAACCATTCAGTGTCCCCTTGTTCTGTTCGGATGGCTGCCTCTTAGTTTATGTACAGGTTCCTCATGAGCACAATTAAGTGACCTAGAATATTCATTGTCTGCAATATTGTCCATAGTTTGTCATGAGCCACACAGTCGAAATCTTTTGCATAGCCAATAAAGCACAGGTAAGCATCTTTCTGGTAAAGTAGAGGGTCAGGAAAAAAGAGGAAGACCCTCAATGAGATGGATTGGCACAGTGGCAGCAACCATGGGTTCAAGCTAAGCAACAATTGTGAGAATGGTGCAGGACCCAGCAATATTGCATCCTGTTGTGCAGAAGGTTGCTATGAGTTGGAACTAACTCAATGATAACAACAACATGGGCAAAATATCGACCGATGCAGAAAGCATCCAAAGAAGATGGAAGGAATACATAATCACTCTATCAAACAGGAATGGTAGATATTCCACCATTTAAATAGGTAGCATATGATCAAGAACCGTATGGTGCTGAAGAAAGAAGTCCAAGGTACACTGATGGCATTGGCAAAAAACAGGGTTTCAGGAATTGATGGAATAAAAATTGAAATCTTTCAATAAACTGATGCAGTACTAGGGGCACTTACTCCTCTATGCCCAGAAATTTGGAGAACAGCTACCTGGCTAACCGACTGGAAAAGATCCATATTTGTACCCATTCTAAAGAGAGGTAAACTGAAGGAATGTGGAAATCATTGAACAATATCATTAATACCATATACAAGTAAAACTTTGCTGAAGATAATTTTAAAATGATTGCAACAGTACATCAACAGTGAACTCACAGAATTTCAAGCTGGATTCAGAAGACAATGTGGAACAAGGTATATCATTGGTGACATCAGAGGGCTCTTGGCTGAAATTGGAGAATACCCGGAAGATGTTTGGTGGTGGTGGTGGTGAGCTATCCAGTCAGTTATGTCTCATAGGGTTTCTAAGGCTGCAAATCTTTAAGGGTGCAGAAAGCCTCATCTTTCTTTCCAGGAACAACTGATAGATTCAAACTGCTGACCTTGCTGTTAGCTGCCCAACTCATAATCCACTATAACTCCAGGATTCCTCAGAAAGATGCTTATTTGTGCTTTATTAACTATGCAAATACTTTCAACTGTATGGATCATGACAATCTATGAATAACTTTGCAAAGGATATGTATTCCAGAGCACTTGCATGTGCTGATGAAGAACCTATACAAAGGCCAAGAGGCAATTGTCTGAACAGAATGAGGGGATACTGAAAGGTTTATAATCTGGAAATGTGTGTAACAGGGCTGTATCCTTTCACTTTACTTATTAATAATCTGTATGCTGAGCAAATAATCTGAAACGCTTGATCATACGAAGAAGAATGTGGCATCAGGACTGGAGGAAGACTCATTAACAATCTGTGATATGCAAATGATACAGCCTTGATTGTTGGAAGTGAAGAGGATTCAAATACTATCTATGGATGAAAGACTACCGTCTTCAGTATGTATCGCATGTCAATTTAAAGAAAGCAAAAATCCTCACAAATGGACCAATAAACAATATCATGATAAATGGAGAAAAGACTGAAATAGTCAAGGACTTCATTTTGCTTAGATCCACAATCAACACTCATGGAAACAGAAGTCAAGAAACAGCATATTGCATTAGGCAAATCTGCTGCATAAGACCTCTGCTCTAACATCAAGAACAGAGATGTTAGTCTGAGGACTAAGGTGTACCTGACCCAAGTCATAGTATTTTCAATAACCTCATATGCAGGTGAAACTTGGACAATGAATAAGGAAGACCATAGAAGAATTGATGCATTTGAGTTACGGTGTTGGAGGAGAGTATTAAAAGCACCATGGACTGCCAGAAGAATAAACAGATCCATGTTGAAAGAAGTACAGCCAGAGTGCTCCTTGGAAGCCAGGATGGTTAGAGTTCACCTCTCATACTACGGACAAATTGTTAGGATAGACCAATCCCTGGAGCAGAAGAACATGCTAGGAAAAGTGGAGGGTTGGTGAAAATGAGGAAGACATTTGCCTCCGCTGCCCCAGCTAGATAGATTGGCACAGTGGCAGCAACAATGGGCTCAAACACAATAAAACTTGTTAGAATGGCACCAGACTGGGTAGTGTTTCATTCTTTTGTGCATAAGGTTGATATTAGTTAGATCTGACTCAACAGTACCTAACAATAATAACAACAATAGCAGCAATTTTAAAGTATTGCATTTCAATCTTGTTTATTTTGATCACTGAGTTTTTTGTTGTCCCTATATATTGTGTGCACAAGGTGAGTGCCTCACTCACCTCTCCTTGGTCCAGGTCTTGCTCTTGGGTCTGTTTCAGTCCCAGGCTGAATTCATGTGCATTCAATCTGTGCTGTCCCAGAGATCCCCCTAAACACCTCCCTCCCCTGACACACAACACTCTTGGATTACTGCTTTGCTATTGCTCTCTTGAAATTCTTAAATTTGTTTTTCACAAAGGCCCTGGATTTTTCTATTGCACTAGGTCTGCAAATTATGTAGCTGTTCCTGGTCAGCCAAGCAAATGCACATTGTTGCATTCTGAAGCTATGTCTGGGAGGCTGGCGTGGTTCTGTGCTTCATCAGAAACAAGAAAAGCAAGCACTGTAAATTGAGAACTTGAAAAACAGGTGGGCACTATCTCCCCACCCAACAGAAAGGATTTAAGAGGAAATTTGTTTATGGGATGAGGTTTTAAAAGGCGACCTGGAGAATTTAGCAAAGATGTAAATAAACAGCTTTCCCTTGGATTGCATTAGGCTTCAGAAGAAATGTATTAACCAGCTTCAGTTAAAAGTCAGCCTCAAATCTGACCTTGACAAAGCTCAGTGAGTAGTACTGCCCCCATTGGTCCCCAAGGCATCCTGCCAATTTCTCTATGGCAAGGCTACCTTTAACAGGCATTTCTGCTCGCCTCACAAGACGTGAAGGTAAGTAGAGAGAGGTATATCCTGTTTCCTTCTGAGCCTGACTGGGTGACTGCCCCCTTGAAAGCCTGCAGACCGTCAGGTGACACCAGCTTTGTTTTTGTATAGTACATAGTCGTCCATAGCTAGATACAAGCCTGTGTTTCTTAACCAACCAGTGGAAGTGAATTGGTGGCTGCAGAAAGAGCCCAGGTAGGTGGTCAGTTCCCATTATATGCAGACCCAATCTGATAGGTTTAACCCAGGCCACTAAAGAATGTGCTGGGTCCCAGCAGGTAACCTAGAGCTTAAAGCTGACTGATGAAAGAAAGATGCCTCTCCTTTAGGCTTGCCAGTGTCCCTACTGGGCTGGGGTGGATTTTCTCTCCCCTCGTGTGTTTTACCTTTCCTTTGTCCCTATCTCATGCCTTTCCCTGCTTCTGCATCCAGACTCGGTTTTTGAGAATTTATGAAGCTTTTCCACAGTATGATTCAAATTATTATTTCACTAGACCACACACAAAACACACAGCCCAGAGCTAAGCAATTAAAGTATTACCAAAAGGAGCTTGAGTAGAGCCTTTCATAGTACTTGGAAGGAATTTTAAGAATTTTTTTTTTTTTAATCTCACCTTCCCCATCTTTGGCAGACACTCAATCACATTCAAAATCTTTCTTGATGTTCTGTAAATAGCTACTAAATCACACAGAAGTTGCTGTCCATGGCAGCAGGCAATGTTCAATCAATAATAAAAGAAGTACAATAGTCTTTTGAGAGCAGCAGGAATTAAGTAAATGAGGTTCTTCCTTGGGGGAAGTACTACGCTAGGTGCTTTGTAAAAGTCATCTTAATTTAAGGCTCACAAAAACCAACCAACATATCAATCTTGTTTAATGAGAAATTTGCACTGAAAAGCTGGTGAAACAGTATAGCGTCATGAGACAGTGCTCTTTGCTGATTTTCTTAGACTTAAGTCTGATACTTTCTGTCTGGCAATTTGGGAAGATGCCCTGGTGGAACAATGGTTAAATGCTTGGTTGCTCACTGAAAGAAAGGTCAGTGGTTTGAACCTACCAGCTGCATCTAGGGAGAAAATGCAGCAGTCTGCTTTCAGGAAGATTCCATTCAGTCAAGAAAAGCCTTTTGACTACTTCTACTCTCTCATCAAGAGTTGCTATGAATTGGAATCAACAGCAATGGGTTTTGGGTTTATGGCAATTTGACACAATGGTTAGGCACTCAGTTGCTAACCAAAAGGTTGGCAGTTTAAATCTACACAACTCCATGGGAGAAAGAACTGATCATTCATTTCCATAAAGATTACAGCAAGAAAACCCCATGGGGCAATTCTACTTTTGGGCAATTCTACTCTGGTCATATGGGGCTGCTATGAGTTAGAATGTACTAGGCAGCAAGCCACAACCATAACACGGCACTTTTGCTAAACTATCCAAACCAAACCAAACCCATCACCATAGAGTCGATTCCAATTGTTCTTCTGGCCATCCATGGTACTTTTAATACTCTTTGCCCACACCATAATTCAAATGCATCAATTTTTCTATCTTCCTTATTCATTTTTTAGCTTTCACATGTATATGAGGGTGTTGTTGTAATTAAGTACTGTTGAGTCAGTTCTGACTATAGCGATCTGGTATAGGCTTTCCGAAGATGGGTTCATGTGTTTGAACCACCGCCAACCTTGTACTTAGCAGTCCAATGCTAGCAGTGTTAAATTAAAATGACCAGAATGCTTAGGGCCTATAGATAAAAGGTAGATTAATGGCAGGGCTGATGTTACTGATGTTGTTGTTGTTGTTAAGTGCCATCAGGGTGACTCCAACTCATAGTGGCCCTGTATACAGTTTCCGAGGAGCAGCTGGTGAACTTGAACTGCCAACCTTGCGATTCAAACCAAATTTGCAGTTCAACGCATTAACCCACAGCACCACGCCTGGACTCCAATGACGTTGGTGAAAGAATGATGATTTCTCCCAGGCTTCTGGTTAGAATAATCAAATCAATATGTGGCAGGAAGTCAGGTACCTGAAATTCAAGCATGGTCTTGCCCATATTTGACTCCAACATGTAGTGATAGGCTCCAATGCTGGTGCTAGGGTCATCAGCGTCATCTAAGGTGCCCTTGGGGAAAAAAAGCAGAAAGAGAAAACATTATTGATTTTCCTCCCTTTTTGGGTAGTCATGGACTAATTCTATGGCTGCACAGTGATTCTTCTACTGTGCTAATCCTTTAGGTATCCACTCTATAAACAAGTCTCTAGTCGATCTTGGATAAAATACTTAATCTTACCATGGCTCAGAGTAAAGAGGGTTTTGTAGTCTATTTGAATCTAGCTTTTGATTGGAATGCTAACAAATTACACACACTTGCTAAAAGGATAATTATTCAAAATTTGTTGTTAGCTTCAGTCATGAAACAAAATGCCAGTGTCTTCCCATGATTGGCTGTAGATCAGATCATTGTGATCCGCAAGATTTTCACTGATTGATCTTTAGAAATAGACCACCAGGCCTTTTCTTCCTACTTCATCTCAGTCTGGAAGTTCTACTGAAATCTGTAGTATCATTAGCAATACACAAGCCTCCACTGACAGGTGAGTGGTAAAGTTGCATGATGTGCAGACATTCTCATATCATTGTACGGGTGTAATGTGATGGCATTAGCATTTGCATACTTGCTTTGATTGGTTATTGAAATCATGTGACCCAACCTTGCTCTGATGATAACCAGATTATGTAAAGGACTTGGGTAGAGTTCTCTGCTTATGTGGACCATTCATATTTTGCAGCCATGATTCTCAATGGGAGCTCTTTACATGGATCTTGGTCCAGAGATGTGGATCTCAGGACCATGTCTCCTGGGCCACTAATCTTTTTTACTCCTGGGCCACTAATCTTTAGGTAACAAGGTGGGTGGGTGATGGGTAGAAACCAAGCTGCCTTTCACTTTGGTTGGAGGATGTGATGGCAAAAAAATTAAAATAAAAGGAGCTTTGAGTGGCATTTGTGCCAATTAGCTCTAGCTTGCTGTTCTACATCCCATGGCCTTGGATGGAACTGTGGGCCATGGCAACTTCATGAGACTGAACAAACAATCCCAACATCAGATACCAGCAAATTTATAGCTTTTGAATGCAATAACATTAACACACTGCTGTTGAAATATTTATGTTGGCTTTTTAAATATCCCAGAGGAAATCCATCCAAAAGCCTGCAAGTCATATATATTTTCTTTCTTTAGAAAATTTTCCATGAAAAAAAAAAGAGATAAATTACATTTACACTGAGAGACCCTCCCTGCTTCTGAGTAAATCCCACACCTATATAATAAATCAGGCATCATTTTCTTAACTTCTGTTCCTCAAAGGCACTTGAAATTTACAGGGCTAGAAAATGAAGGCTTCCTTTCATCCTCAGACCAGATATAAAACAGAGCCAGTTCTCTAACAACAACTTGCCCACTCAATCATTCTCATTCCCCTTCCCATATTTCTCATTTAAGTGATAAAATCATTTATGATGGGAAAGGAGCAAAAGGATCATTGCTGGTCTGATAGTGCTTTCTTCATTAGCAGCAGCTTCTCCAAAATGACAGAATCTTTTTAGTTAGACAAAGAAATAAAGAACAAACAGATCTGTGTTGGAAGAAGTACAGCTAGAGTGCGCCTTGGAAGGTAAGATGGCCAGACTTTGTCTCTCATGCTTCGGACATATTACCAGGAGAAGGATATCATGCTTGGTAAAATGAATGTCGGGAAAAAATGAGGAAGACCCCCCAATAAGATGGACTGGCACAGTGGGAGCAGCAATGGGCTTAGGCATAGCAATAATTGTGAGGTTGGCCCAGGACCAGGCAGTGTTTTGTTCTGTTATGCATAGGGTCCCGATGTGTTGGTATAGACTCGATGGCACCCAACAACAACAAGAAATAAAGAAAAGTTACTGGGGATGCAAATGGTTAAGTGCTAGACTGCTAACCAAAAGGCTGGTGGTTCAATATCCACCCAGAGACACTGCAAATGAAAGGTCTGGTGATCTGCTTCTTAGAAGTCACAGTCATAGAAACCTTTGGGAATGCGTTTATAGTTTGTAGCATAGGGGGTCACCCTGAGACAATGACAATTGCTTAAGAAGAAAAGGGAGGCCATGGGTTGTGCAAATGGCTAACACGTCTGGCTGCTAATTGAAAGCTTGAAGATCTGAGTCTACCAAGACACATTTTGGAAGAAAAGCCTATAGTTCTACTTCCAAAAAAAAATCAGCCATTGAGTCCCCTACAGAGCACCGCTTTACTTTGACATACTTGGAGTCACTAGTTGCCATTGAGTCTGAATTCGGTAGCATGGGTTGTTGATCCCTAAAAGAATCTATACTCCTCAAAAAATAAACATTTACAAAAGTGTCTGCCTTCAGCATTATGCTCTTTTAAGAACTAGAACTATTTATATAGGATCAACCACCACGTCTGTCAGTTTGTCGTACTGTGGTGGCTTGTGAGTTGCTGTAATTCTGAAAGCTATGCCACCGGTATTTTAAATACCAGCAGGGTCACCCATGGCGGACAGGTTTCAGATGAGCTTCCAGACGAAGACAGACTAGGAAGAAGGAATGACAAACAACTTCGGAATATTTAGTCACTGAAAACCTTATGAATAGCAAAGAAACACTGTCAGATATAGTGTCAGAAAGTGAGCCCCTCAGGTTGGAAGGCACTCAAAATGGATTGGCAAAATGGCAGCATCAAGGGGCTCACGTGTGGCAACAATTGTGAGGTTGGCCCAGGATCGAGCAGTGTTTTGTTCTGTTGTGCACAAGGTTGTATGAGTTGGTACTGACTCGATGGCACCTAACAACAACATAAAGGATCAAATTGACAACTCGAAGATTAGGTAGGAAGATTACAGGGCACGGAGTTTATGTTAGTGGAGGAGGAACAATACAGAAAAAGGAGAGACTGAAGAATGTAATCAATGTCGTTAAACTGTACGTGTAGTAACTATTGAATTAGGATATGTACATATTCTCAACAAGAATATCAATAAAAAACTTTTTAATATCCTTCTGAAAAACAAAAAGACCAACATTTAAATAATCAAACTGCAGTAGCTCAAATCACTGACTTTGATTTAAAGTTTGATACATTGTGATCCAAGGAGGCTAAATACTACTGAGATTGGGAATTGGGAGCCAGCTCCACTTTCTAATTGAGTTTTGTTTTGTTGTTTTTTTTTTTTTGGTTTTGCTTTGTTAGGCTGAAGATGAGTGGTTTAATGGGTGAAGACTAAATTTTCATAATTCTTAAACTCTGCTCACTTTAGCATCTCCCATGGTTCAAATGCTTTAGTCCATTCTGTGCAGCTAGTTGTTCTCTTCCTTTATGGGTACTTACACTGGTGGAGGCAACTGCTTCCTGAACACTTTCCATAATGAATTCCTTGGTGATCCTGCGGGAGGGCAGCTCGTTGAAGAGAGAGTTGATCAGGGCCACTTTAGCTGCATCTCGTCTGGCCTCAGCTCTGCTTAAGCAGCACTTGAGAAGAGAAGGAGAAAAGGAGTCATTAAAGGATTTAGCATCTCACCATTTCATCCCTGCATCAATGGGTCTCCGGACATTTCTATTCATGCATTTATTGTCTGGGATTACTCTTCCATGGCCACAGCTAATCCCCCTGAAGATCATGCACATTTTCTTTCAGCTCTAGGGCCCATGCAAATGTCTTGGTTGTTCTTCAATTGCTTTTTTGTTTTATTTCATAATCACTGAATGTGTACCATGTACCAGAGGTTTGTGCATACTCTTCTAATAATAATAGTGGTAGTGGATACTTTTGTGTGGTAGGTGATTTACATTCATTATTAGGGCCTTCCCAAATCCTATCTTACAGGAAAAAAGAAAATACAATGAGAAGAAAATCATGAAAAAGGGAAACACTTGTAGTACAAAAATTAAGAACGCAATCCCAGAGTAAAAATGCTTGGCATTTCCTACCTGTTAGACTGGCAAGTTAATCTCTCTGTGCTTTAACCTCTTCTTATGTAAAATGGGAATAATAGTAGTCACTTTGTCATAGGGTTGAGGGTAGGATCAATTAGTTAATATGTGTATAAAGCACTGAGAAAATATGACCCATGGAAGAACTCTTTGTGAGTTTATAATCACACAGTCTTATATTTTTTCCCCTGCAGATTAGTACAAGGGTGCTGTCATTAATATCTGAAAGAAGACACTTTCCAAATGTTGTTGATCTCTATGGTTTTGTTTTTGCAGTATTTTTTCCTCACCTTTCTTTTAACCATTCCCTGATTTTCTTGAAGATTATCGTCTTTATGTTGCTCTCAGTCCACGTGATTTGTGTAGGTCATACTCTGTGCCCAGCTCTGAGATGGACCAGTGTCTACAGTCTGGCCAGTTTACACCTCATTCCCTCATTTACAGTGATGGGTTCAGGGCAAGCATCTTACCTAATGTAGCCTTTCCTGGCATTTTTGCTAGAGATTTTGAAAAAATGACATCCTTTCTAGGTTGCTAAAGCTACTGAAGCCATCTTGCAATGACAAGGGAAGAGGTGGTCTCAAAATGATGCAATTCAGAGGAAAGCTGATCTATAGGATGGACAGTCTCTTGATACTGGCAACCCCATCCAGTTACCTGAATCCAGTTGAGTCCAAAGTTAGATAGTACCAGATTTGTCCATTATGTGAGGCAGCAGTTTACCCCCTTTTTACCCCAGCTTCACTAATTCCCATAGCAGTCCTTATGAATGCAAGAAGCCCTGAACATTCTTTCCTGTCAAACTTCCTCTTCCCTTACTCAGACTGAGGGCAGTATGGCTTAACCATATGCATTTTCATCACCTCTTCTTCCCTGACCAGCTGGCTACCCTAAAGTTAGGAGCTCAGGCCAAGATTCTCCTCAACAGGCAGCCTATGATTAGTAACTCATTTTTAAAAGTTCAGTTCTCCTAAATGTAGCATCATTCTCTCTTTCCTCCTCACCCAACGTATCTGTGACTTACAGGAGTGAGTCTATTCAATGTATCCTGATTCTTTTCTGCCTCTCTCTCTCTCTCTCTCTTTTTTCTTTTTTGTAAGCTAACAAATCTTTCTCTTCAAATTTTGCCTTGACACGTGTCCCTGGGTGTTTAGATATAGGGAGAAACCCTATAAGAACTTCATTGACTCTGAAGCCCACCCCTTTGAGAGGACCCATGGCCTCTCTCCTACAAGCTCCTGAAAATCCAGAGTTAACTTTCCAAAGTTCTAGGGCTCAAACATAGTGATTGTGAGGATGGCATAGGCCCAAGCAATATCTTGTTCTGCTGTGGTTGGGGATACTATGAGTTAGTACCAACTCAATGGCAACTAACCATAACAATGGCTGCTCCAGGTATTCTAGTGGGAAGCAAGTCCCAGGTGAAGAAGCCCAGGCCAAGGTCCTGGTAAACAGGGCAGGCAACTAAACACTCCTAATTCTGCCACTGGAATGCCTGAACTTTGGGAATTTATTTCCTCATTGGACAAAACAGAAAGGCCGGATTCTCCCATCGCCAAAATATGCACTAACTAAAATGCATGATTCTTAGAATCAGTAAAGCTTGGTGACTGATTTAGAATAATAGAAAGAAAGTACCAAAATTCAAGTTTCATTGTCTGTTTCACAGTCTTGTAAAGCTCTGACTCACCAATGGGGGAAAGTCAATCCCTCCTAGTTGCTTTCAGTACATCCTCCAGCTCCTTCCATCAGCTCCACGTGGTCTTTTCTGCACTGTCTCAGAAGCAGTCCTAACTTGTGTCCCGCCATATCCTCCACAGATTTGCCTCTCCTCTCTATCTCCACAAACCCTGTTTGAATACCCTGGGGTCAAACTCCAGGCCTCCTTTGGTTTTCTCTCCTCAGACCTCTAGAACAGTGACTAGTTGCCAAAGAACCAATTGTCTTAGCCTAGGGTCAGACCCAAAAGGTACTAGAGTACACCTTTAGTGTTTGGATGAAGTAATTGCAAGATTTCTCAAAAAGGGCGGGATGATGACACAGAAGAGAATGGCGAATATCTGTGAGGTGCCTGACAAAGCAGAACAATTATAAGCAGTAGGAACGTCTTCAAACAACCACAAGCAGCGATTTCCTTTACACAAACCACAGAGCTAAAGTTCTAAATGTACATGAAAAATAGTTGGGGGTTTTCCCTCCATGTTGGATGGCAAGCAAGAAGGCTTTGGGATAGCTTCAGGTAGAGAAGTCATTCAGAGTATAGATTTCTTCTAAGGTTGAGGCCAACTGTGTTAAACCAGGGGTCCAGGCATCTATGCTAGTTTTGTATTATGGACTTGGGTGGAAATTTAAGGAAGCTGGAGTTCTGAGTCAGCAGGTCTCCACTTATTCTCAGGTGCCCCTTCTCTAGGAAGCTTACCCTGACCACCAAAGTCATACTGAGAGGACCATTGTCCATAGGCGCACTTACCAAATTAGTGTAATTGTCTGCTAGTACTGGGCCCTATAGCCCGAATCTATGATTTAGTCATTTTGTGTCCCCTGATCCTGGAACATACTTTGTTGAATTAATGAATGAAGCCTGTTGTTGTTAAGTGCTATCAAGTTGGTTCTGACCCATAGGGTTTCAGAGAAGTGGCTGATGAGCTTGAAGCGCTGACCTTGCGGTTCAAACTGACTTTGCAGTCCAGCACATTAACCCACAGTGCCATACCAGGACTCAGCCTAGGAAACGTAAAACAAAGTCACAGAAAGCACCTGACCTAATGCTCCAGAAATTCTCTTAAGCAAGAGAATTAAAGGTTATTGTTGTTGTTAAACACCGTCGAACCGGGTCCAACTCATAGTGACCCTGTATAGTGTTTTTGAAGAGAGGCTAGTGAGTTTGAACACCCGACCTTGTAGTTCAATCCAATCTTGCAGTCCAGCGCATTATCCCACAGCGCCACACCATGACTCCAGAATTAAAGATATTCTTATTCTTAAATAAAAGAATGTACCGGTAGGTTGTTGTTAAGTGCTGTCAAGTCTGTTCCAACTCATAGCAAGCCTGTGTAGGATTTCCTAGGAGTGGTTGGTGAGCTTGAACTGCCAACCTTGTGGTCCAGTGCTTTATCTCACAGTGCCACAATAGTATATATAAAGTAGCCCTGGTGGCACAATAGTTATGCATTTGGCTCCTAACCAAAAAGTGGGTGGTTCTCCATGGGAGAAAAGAAAATCTGTCCATCTGTTCCCTGGAAATATTTATAGTCTAGGAAACCCTATGAGGCACTTCTATTCTGTAACATGGAATCTCTGAGTTGGAATCAATTCTTTGATATCTAACAACAACAGCACCAATATACATGTGAAACATGGACAGTGAATAAGGAAGATCATAGAAGAATTGATGCATTTAAATTATGGTTTTAGAGAAGAATATTCAAAATATTATGAACTACCAGAAGAACAAAAAAATCTGTCTTGGAAGAAGTGTAGACAGATTGCTCCTTAGAATTGAGGATATGTTATTAAGAGGGACCAGTCCCTGGAGAAGGACATCATGCTTGGTAAAGTGGAGAGTCAGCGAAAAAGAGGAAGATCCCCAACATGATGGACTGACACAGTGGCAGCAGCAATGGGCTCAGTGTATCAACCATTGTGAGGATAGAACAGTACTGACTACAGGGTACCTAACAACAACAGTAACATAAAATATAAAAGGCCTGAATTTTGGAGGGATAATTGCAGTCTTGGCGTGGCACAGTAGGATGAGCACTAGACTGCAAGGTCAGTTTGAACCGCAAGGCTGGCAGTTCAAACTCACCAGCCCCTTTTCAGAAACCTTATCCAGGGTCACTATGAGTTGGAACCCACTCAACAGCAAGTAGCAACAACTAGCCATTAAGTTCCGATACTCCTAGATTACCCTTTTGCCTAAGTGTAGGATATATATACTATTCTTTAAGAAAATCAGTCCCCCCATTAAAACGAAAGGAAAGTTTTTGCAAGTATAGCTTGACATCTGTAGGAGCAATGCTTTAATAGGAGTTTGGCTTAACTAAATCTGTAATAGAGCCTTTGGGGTTTTAGAATTTAGAGAATTAGATTCAGATCTGGACACTTCCAAGAAATTTATATAACTTTCTATCTAAATAATAGCAGTTTAAACCATCTTTCATAGAGAGAGACCTAGTAAACACTACTTAGATAAAAGAAGCTATCTATTTAAAATAAGACTAGCTAAGTGCTAGATCAAAGGCACCACATACATTTACAACGGAATGGCACTCCTTTGGAGATCAAAGTGCTGCCCGGCTGAGGGAACAGACAGAGCCTTATACCCAGAAAGCATTAAACAGGACTATACAGACTTAACCAATATCAAGATTTTAAAGCAGACATATGTCTTTACTTATTTTATTGTTTCAATTTCTAGAATTTTTGGCTAAAATGGGGGAGAAAGTGTACCAATTAATAAGTACATAAAATAAAATAAATCCTGAACCATCAAAGGGCTTTTCTTGCTATTGTTTTTTGCATTTCTGCAGGACAAGTACTTCAAAATGTCTATATAATGTTAACCAGCCGCTTTCTTCTAAATTCTTGAGGTACAAATCCAAGCCAGCAAGGGCTGCATATTTTTCTTTAGGAATCTTTTCATGGGACCTCTCAAAACCATATGAACCTGCACTTGGGCAAGAAATTGAGCTGAATAGCAATCTACTTGGAATCTTGAAATCAGAGTGTGGATGCTGCTGTAAGAACAGGCATTGTTTGCTGGGAACATAACTTCAAACAGTGGGAACTACAACAAGAAAATAAAACATGGCAAGTGACAGGACATTATAGCGATGTGCCCAAACCAGTTGTCAAAGACATCAGTGGGGAGTGAATGAAGTATGATGTTATTTCAAAGCAACTTCCTGCTAGAATTAGACTTCCCAGGTTGGATGGTTTACTCTGGCAGCTTTTTAGCCAGGCCCCAATCGTAAAGACAGATTTGTAAACCATGCCTTATCTGCTAACCATTCTGACTTGTTAATATAAAGAGACAACTTCTGTCCTTTGCATTTTGTGAAAGTGCAGAGCTGGAATATTTAATAGTTAAGATTTTACTGAAGTCAGCTGTGGATTTCTGAGGCATGTGGAGCCACAATGCTTTCTTAGTGGCTAGCAGACCTCACTCAGACATTTATCTTGATGCTTAGATGCCTTTCATGCTGGTAGATTATAAACCACTCTAATCTTTTCAAGCCTCCTGGCTCTAATTTAAAATTATAGGGGGAAAAATAGTGTCTGTGGTGTTGCTCAACAAACCTATTGAAAGTGTGTGGACTCAGTGTTGTGTTACCCAATACATAAGGTAAGCACAGGCCTACTTTTGCTTACTTACGAGTCTGTAGTGAATAATTATACATTTTTTCCCCCACCACATTAAAGATTCTGTTTCTAGATATGGATGGAATCTATTTCTCTTTCACAGCACCTTTATACAGAATCAAAGTCTCTTTTGAGATTGACAATTCCTTACAAGAATGGAGTACCCAGTAAGCAATGTGCAAACAAGTTTACTTGCACTTACTTACTGGTTTCTAGTAAACAATATGACCCACATTGAAACCCATCTTGCTTTCTAGGTAATCTGTTCCTGGCCCCCAATGATGCCTGCCTCCTGACACTCACGCCCTTGTATAGCCCTTTTCACACCAGTTCATGGTCAAAGTGATGGTTTGTCACTTCTGATATTAGCTTGTGAAAGACACTGTGGCCTCTTCTTGGTGGTGCTTACTTTCTACGTGGATTCCTTTGTTGTGAGGAGAGTCAGCTGCCAAATTGTGAGCGGCCCTCTGGAAACGCCCACAAGAAAAAGAACATTAGCCTTCCAGCAACAGCTGTCTGAGATTGGTGCTGAGCCTCAAACCTGATTAAGCCTACAGAAGACTTCCGGCCCTCCCCCCCCC
>NW_006408629.1:10162718-10163201 GCF_000296735.1 Chrysochloris asiatica
CAGCTGAACAGCTTCCGGATTCCTGACATCAGACACTGTGTATGGCAATAAATACTTTAAAAAACAAAACAAAAATCTGCTAGGTTTTGAGGCAGTTTTATGCAGCGATAGGTAAGTCAGTTTCCTGTCTGTCAATTCATCCCACTCTGATGGTTTTCGTGCTGTTCTGATGATAGAAACTATGCCACCAGTAGTATTTATACCAGCAAGGTCACCCATGATGGACAGGATTCATCACAGCTTCCAAACTAAGATGAGGAAGAAAGGCCTGGTGAACTATTTATTTGCAATAGCCAACAAATCTACGGATCATAGGTTTGAAGACTACCTGATATGCTATTGGAAGATGAAGCTCCTAGGCTAGAAAGCACTGACACAAAAGCTGTGTCAATGGGTCCCCAGCCGATCTCCTCCCTCCCTGCCTTCCTCGGATGGCGGCTGTTTATGCTGGACGTGTGGCCAGAGACGGGTAAGGATCACGTG
>NW_006408629.1:10163671-10187381 GCF_000296735.1 Chrysochloris asiatica
GTAATGAAACAAGCTATATGAATGGTTGAATGTGAAGCTGATGATGTGCCCTGTAAACTTTCACTCAATCCAAAATAAAAACATTTAATTAAAAAAAAAAGCTGTGTCAATGGACTTAAATCTTTACGGGAGCAGAAAGCCTCAATTTTTCTCCCGCAGAGCAGCTGGTAGTTTCGAACTGCTGACCTTGAGGTTCACAGCCTGATTTGTAAGCCCGATTCGTAACCACTACGCTACCAGAGCTCCTTAATAACAACTATAAATAATACTAAAATGCTAGCATCAGGTAATTAGGAAGGCTTTCAGTACGCCTTTGAGGGAGCACTCCATAGTAATTATGATTGCTGACACTACGTGCTTATCACATTTAGTTATCATATTTAGTTGTTACAACAATCACATGCATGAGGTTGGTTTGGTTTTAATCATTCTTTCACAGCAGAGGAAACAGAAGCTGAAAGAGGTTACGAATCCCAAGGACATGCAGCTTAACAAGTGACCAAAACAAGGTTGAAACTCATGTCTGTATGACTTGAGAATTCATATTTTAACTACTTTGCTACTCTGCTCTTTGCAAAAATGGCCTCCCATTGTGGAAAAGGGAGGATATTTGAGTTGGCTTACGTCATATGTTGGTGGTATAAGTGCTGTTGAATCGGTTCTGACTAATAGCTATTCTGTATAGGGTTTCTGAGGAGTGGCTGGTGGTTTGAACCATTAACTTTATGGTTGGAAATTCATTGCTTATCCTACAAAGCCACATGTAGTTGTTGTTCTTAAGTGCTGTTGAGTTGGTTCCAACTCACAGCAGCTCTGTATAGGGTTTCTAAGGAGCAGCTGGTAAGTTTGAACTGCCAACCTTGTGGGTCAAACCAACTTTGGGGTCCAGTGTTGTATCCCACAGTGCCACACCAGGACTCCACAACGCCACATGGCATTCTCCAAATCAGTATAGTACTTTAGCCAAAGTTCCAACTTTGATAATCTGTGTGTCATTTTGACATAAGACTCTATTTCCTCCTATCCTGATATGACAACCAAGACTAATTTAGGAGAAAGGGTTGAGATGAAAATAGTACACTTGAGCAAAAAAGTGTGCTCCAGGAGGAGAGGAATGTTGTGGTAATTATCTTAATATCCTCTTTCCACCTACTGGTCTCCTTTTGATACTTTCCACTATCTAGACCCTAGGATTCATAGTAAAACTACTTAGGGGAAGGAGGTAGAAATCCAGCTATGACTAGGTCAGATGATCAGATATAGGAAGCTTTTCGTTTCTTGTTAGAAATGACCTTTTGCTTGAGCCTGAGGTCAATACAAACTTTACCACATAAAGTTGCTCAATATTTTTAAGAAATGTAACCTCTTCAAGTGTAAAAACATTCAAACAAAGAATCCCCAGCGCCACTGGATTAGACTAACTCATTCTGGCCTTGTATTTTATTTTGGATTTTAGTCATCGACAGTACATTCAAGATCATTGCCAAGCCTAGGCCAGGAGTCTGGACCAAAAGTTTAAAATTTTAGAGTTTATAGTAAAATCACCCAAAGATTTAGTTATGCATGTCCATTCCCAGTCCTCAACTTGACCTACTGAAACAGAATCTCTTCAGATGGATCATGGTGGGGGAGCTGCACTTAACAAGATTTGCAGGTGATTCGTAAACAAGTAGACCCTGGAAACATTGTTCTAGACTTTTCCCCTACCCTGTCTCATTTCTCACTTGCAGGGGCAAGAATCAGGTTTTTGTGGAGCCTGGCGTTTATACAATTTGGAGGACTGACTTAAGAAAAACATTATGAAAATCCAGTGAAAAGCTTTGGCATGGTGACTTGGAAGGGTCATAGTTGGGAGTGTTGTAGCTTCATCAGTTTCATGGTAAATCCACCTTTGCTAACCTTAGAAATGTTAATTTCTCACTTGTGAAACTGCTTCTATTCAAGACTCAAGGAAAGCATTCAGGCTTTTTAAAAACCCCTTTATGGGAGTTGTAAAGAATTAGTATCAAAAATAGTACCATAAATATCATGGATTTAACTAAGATAGGTCTTAATTTTACTTTCCTACTAAGCAGTTTTTTTCATCTCTTCCATGATAATTTTCCAAGTTTTCATACTATATAATGTGATGGGCCAACTAAGATTAACATATTATCCCGAAATATGTACAGAAATCTTAAATTAATTGAAATAAAATATACATGTTATAAAGAGAAATGACTAATAAGAAATTAATCTTCACTGGTCCTGGGGGCTCAGGATCACAGCCTGAGGGACATCATTATCACTTTTTATAATATAGTCCATAGAACAGTGTTCTGCATTCTAATTTGGTGAGTAGCAACTAGGATCTTAAAAGCTCTTGAGCGGCCATCTAAGGTGAATTGTTGGAAAGAAGACTGATGAAAACTGAAGAAAAATGGTAAAAATAAGTCCAATGGACTAATAGCCCATGGGAATATCAGCCTCCACAACCCTGAGACCAAAAAAACTAGATGGGACCAGGCAAACACTATCAACTCCCTTGAAAGGGATCACATTAGAAGACCCTGGATAGAGTGGGAGAAAATGTGGAACAAAACTCAAAATCACATAAAGCAGGCTTACTGGTCAAATAGAAACTGGTGGGAACCTGAGACTGTGGCCCTTGGTCACTCTTCAGGTCTGGAACTGACCTCAACCCTGTGGCTCAATTTTCCGTCAAGCATAGGTCTATAGGGGGCACAAGGAGCTCTGGTAGTATAGTGGATTAGAAATTAGGTTGCTAACCACAAGGCCAGTAGTTCAAATCCACCAGTTTCTACAAGGGAGAAAGATGAGGCTTTCTGCTCCTGGAAAGATTTACCACCTCAGAAACCCTATACAGGGTTGCTATGAGTCAGAACCTATTCCATGGCACATAACCACTACCAGCACCCACCATA
Organism: Chrysochloris asiatica; assembly: GCF_000296735.1. Lineage (NCBI taxonomy): Eukaryota > Metazoa > Chordata > Mammalia > Afrosoricida > Chrysochloridae > Chrysochloris > Chrysochloris asiatica. Next base: position 10,166,596 of record NW_006408629.1, read on the forward strand.
GGAGGGACAACAACAGTAGCACGTATACACACCAATTGAGATAAAAAGGGTAGCACTTACTCAACGCCAAAGTTTAGAAAGGTTGAGGAAGAAGGACTAGTGAAAACAAAAAAGACAGGAGTAAGTGGGATAAATGATATTACATTGATGGGATGGTAATCACTGTGATGTAGGATTTGTTGAATGTAAAACCAATTATCTGCTCTGTAAACCATCATCCAATTTACAATAAAAAGGTTAAAAAAAGAGAGAAATTAATGTTATTGTGAATTATTTATGGAATGCTTTGAAGCTGTTTATTGATGTGTTACTATACGATAAGAACTGGACTGGGAGCCACAAGGTCTGAGGTCTGAACCCACCAGCCATTCTGCAGGAGACAGATGAGGCTTTCTGCTCTTGTTGTTGTTGTGAAGTGCCATCAAGTCGGTTCCTACTCATAGCGACCCTGTAGAGGGTTTCTGAGGAGCGGCTGGTAAGCTTGAACTGCCAACCTTTCAGTTGAAATGGCTTTGTCATCTTGCTAAGAGTTAAAACCTTGGAAACTTTATATAGGGTTGCTATGAGTCAGAACTGATTCGATAGCACTTAACAACTATTAACAGAAACACCTTTGGCCAGGTTGACAAAATTTAGATTCTGACATAAACTGTCATGGTAACTCTCATTTCACTAATATTTTGTCTCATGGATAAGACATATGTGCTGAGTGGTTGTGTCTGAATTCCTACTGTACATATATCCCAACAGCAGTACTCTCTATAGGAAAGTATTGATAATGTACTTTCTTTATCTTCAAAAAACAACAGACTTTCCAGAATCATTCATACATGTGTTTTAAAGACATAGGGGGGAAAAAAAGTTTGCAGATCCAAAATATATAAAGCCAAGTTGTTGTTGTTGGTGTGCCGTGGAGTCGGTTCTGACTCATAGCGACCCGGTACAGGGTTTCCAAGGCTGTAAATCTTTATGGGAGCAGAAAGCCTCATTTTTCTCCCATGGAACCGCTGGTAGTTTCAAACTGCTGACCTTGAGGTTAGCAGCCTGACTCATAACCACTACACTACCAGAGCTCCTTATAAAGCCAAGTTAGGTACACTTTAATTTTGTGCCTACCAATGGCAGCTTAAGGGGCTGAAAGATGGTCCATAATGCATAGTTTTTGTTGTTGTTTTAACAAGAACAATAATGTGATAGTAAATGTGACAGATTGTATCTACACATGAACGCAGAGCTGAAAATGCAGTCCTCCCTGGGGTCAAGGGCAGGGCAGAGTCATTTAGGTGGCATGTGTTCAATCGCTCATGGTACCCAAGGGGCCCTCCAAACTAGGAGTTTGCAGGTGGCAAAACCAAATAAATTGATTCTGGGAGAGGTGAGAATTCCTGCCCAAATCCTTTAGGCGACTAAGTCTGTCATTCAAGTGGTTGGGAGTGTTTTGCTTTTGCATCTCAGAGTCTGAGGCTCAGCAAGTGACTTACGTGTGTACAGTCTGCCAGCTCTGGTGGGTGTCACCAACACCTCTGTTTCATCCTGACAGCAATCCTTCAGCACAAAGAATGCCACAAACCAGGCTCTGATGCTAATTGTACCCTTTTGAGTTCTTTGAGACCTTGACTAGCATGAATATTTGCATGTGTTCCAATTTATTTAATTGTGGATATATTTGCATTTTTTCCCTTCCAGATGGTGATGTGAAAAAGGGCAACCGTTGAAACTCAGTCACCCAAGTTAATATCGTGTCTCTTTCTCCCCAGGTCAGGCTGGCTGGAAATACATTAGGAACAATTTGGAGCTCTGTTTGTGCTAGGAAGGGAGATCTAGGCTAGGTGTGGGGGAGGGGATTGGTCTGGGAGTCCAATTTTCAGAGAAAACTCACCAGTTCCTGTCAATTGAAAGAAACGTTTCAGGCACATGGTGGGTCAGAATGTTATTTTTATAATACAAACCACCTGGCCTCCTCCTCCCTTACCTCTGCCGCAAATGCTATTCTACACACATACCTAGACCAAGGTTCCTGGTAACTATTACAAAACCATGTTGTCTTTTATTCCTTAAGGTTTTTTCTTTTTTTTTTTTCAAGTTAAGATGAAGACAAGATGAATTGATCAGGGCTCAAATTTTTGGTTTATTTTTGGAGTTGCTTTGATGTGAAAAGAACTTGCCTCTGATTGAAGGAGTAAGGACAGAAGACAGTTCGGGAGAGATGGAATCAGACTTTCTTGCTTATTCTGTGATTTGGCGAGACTGTGAGCATCTTCCTAAAGCTTATGATTTGGAGAGTGGGAGCTTCCTGTGGAGATGTCGGAAATCTTTATTTACTGTGGAACCTTTACCCAAGAGTTTCTCTCACTCCATTCTACTATTCTACTTGGAGGCCAAGCATCTCTATTCACTTAACTTGATAAGATATGAAGCAAATTAAGTCAGGGAAAGGGACTGGGAAGAAATAAAAGGTCTCATTAAAACAATGTACACTACCAGCTTCATGGGCCAAGTCATTAAAGTTTGATAATCAGCTGACATGACTTTGAAATAGGGGGTTCTAGCTAACCCTCCTATCTTTGTGTCTCATTAGTTGCCAAAACAGAATGCTTTCCTGTGGAGATTTCCACCAGATTTCCTTGCAGTGTTATGTTATATTGCATAGTGTGCAGTACATCTGAGTCAAGGCACACAACTCCAGAGACAAAGAAGAGGTCATGGATGATTTCAAATATAAGTATTTATCATTAAAACAGCAATAGTGCAGGGCAATAGTCTCAATTTTATGACAGGAACTAAATCTCTAAGGTATAGAGTGTTTAAGTCAGGCCTTATTTAATAATCAGCAAAAAAGAGAGCATAACAATTCCATTTAGGCAAGTCTATGAATTAATCAAATTAGTCATTGTCTCCTGGGTAAAGCTTAATTTTATAAACTTAGTTTATTGTGATTTAAGTATGCCTTAAATTCCCTGGACTTTTTAGTATAATCATTCAACGTATTAAAGTATAAAACATGTGTTTTTTATCAGATAGTACAGGTGAAGTGTGCTTACTGCCTAAATTCACTAAAACAAAACAAAATTAAACACCTTTGTTCTTCTTTGGGAGCCCTGGTGTGGTGCTGTAGAATAAGCACTGGACTGCTAATTGCATTGCAAGGTCGGCAGTTCAAACCGACCAACCGCTCCATGGAAACATTAGACAGGATGGCTAGGAGTTAGAACCGAGTCAAAGGTATCTAACAACAACAATTCCTCTTTGAGAAGGAGCCTGGTGGTAGTGTAGGATTAATACTAGGCTGCTAACCACAAAGTTGGCAGTTCAAACACACCAGCCTCTCCATGGGAGAAAGATGAGGCTTTCTACTACTGTGAAAATGTATAGCCTCTGAAACCCTATGGTCACTGTGGATTGTTGATATTTGTCTTTGGGAGTTCCTGAGTGGAAAAAATGGTTATGTGCTCAATGACTAGCTGAAAGGTTAGCAGTTTGAACCCATCCGAGGCAGCTTGGAAGAGAGTCTTAGTGATCTGCTTCCAAAAAGTTTACAGTCTTAAAAATGATAGGGAATAACAGTTCTACTCTAAACACAGCGTTGCCACAAATCGGAATCAATTCAAAGACAACTAATAATAGCAAGAGCAGCTTCCTTCTTTGAGGTTATATACTCCTTGGTGTGGTGCTGAGGGTTAATGCACTAGACTGCAAAGTCGCTTTCAACCCCAAGGTCAGCAGTTCAAACTTATCAGTCACTCCTCAAAAACCCTATACAGGGTCGCTATGGGCTAGACAGCACTTACCAGCAACAACAGTAACTCCTTGGTAAATCAGTTTTTCTAGGAAATGGCTTTGGTTTGGGAATTAAAACCATAGAAACAAAACAAAACAAAAAACCCTAAACCCTCTGCCACTGAGTCCTTTCTGACTCCTAGTGACCGCTACAGGACAGAGTAGAATGGTCCCGTAGCTTTTATAAGAATGGACATCTTTATGGGAGCAGTCTCATCATGTCCTGTGGAGCAGCCGGTAGATTTGAACTGCCAAACTTGCAGCTAGCAACCCTATGATTAACCCATTGCGCCACCAGAACTTTACAAAAAGCTCATCTGCCGAGTGTCCATCTCATACTTTTGTACTCTGTAGCCCTGCTACAAAACACCAAACGCTGGACAGAAATGAAAACTATCAACCAATGGCTGGCATATGGAAGTATCAAATGCTTTAATTTCATGTGGGACCCGGCATTATACAGTTTAAGTACTCAACCTCAGTGTTTCTTTCACACCTGCATTTCTTTTCTGCAAAGATATCTTGACAACAACAAAAAACACTTATGTGAAAAAGAGAGGAGACCCCAGTGAATATGTGCCCCATACTTCAAATAAATCTAGCCATCACATCAATGTTTCAGCAGGGAAACATGTTTTTTATTCAATCGTAATTCATACATATAAATAATCACATGATCTAGTACTTTACTCAAGAGAACTTTTACATTTTACTCTAAATAGGAATGAAATTCATTACTCCAAATCACTCCAGCAGACTTTATATGGAAGACTACGTCACTGGCTTGAACACAAACCTTGAATTACAAACCTTTTAATCAAAATATAAAATAAGATAAAATACTCAATAAAGTTCCCATTTTGGATTTGAAAACAAAAACAGCTGCTGAAACAATGAGTGGCTTTCCTCTGAGTTCATCAGGAGGGGAGCCAGACGTTGATCCGATGGCCCTGTGCTGCTCTTATTGTAAAAAAAATGGAAATCACTGCACAGTTTCATGGTTATGATATGTAGCTGCGTAAGGATTAAACACCTAGACAAAAGTGGCATACAGAAAACACGTCCAAAATGCCTGATTTTCTATTTAGTGTCTGTAAGACGGTTTCTTTTATAAAAGATTCATTAAGTACCAATGTACCAGTGTTTAAATTTAACTTTCCAAAAGAAAAACAATTGAATATAGATTATTTGATTATCTAGATATTTAAAAAATTGAATCATATTTGTACTTCTCTTTTTTCTATACTGTAGTCGTTTATGAAGACAGTTGAAAGGAAGGGTTATGGTTTTCCTCTGTGTGTTTTTTTTGGGCCTGTTGTGTCAAGACTAACTGAAAATTCTTTAATTAGTCTTCATGGGTACAACCTCCCATTTACATGAGTGGGAGGCTTCTTTGCATAAAAACCTGTGGTCGGTGTCCATTAGGGTCTTTTGACTGCTTTCCTTTGATTAATCAGAAAATGAAAGCTCAATCCGAATACCATTTTCCTAAAGAGCAAATAAGCATAATCTCTTACAGCTTTCATGAAACTGCCTGAAACCAGAGGGATTAATCCTACAACCCAGTCTCATACTCCACTTCCACTATTTTCAATTACTTGGCACCCTTGGAAGTGACGTCCATGGCTCAGTAAGAAGGCTACTGCTGGCATAATGGTTTCTCCAGGTCTCAGCACATGGTCTTGGTATTAATAATCCATCGTGCAATGATTTGCAATGCACAGGGGTGACATTTGATTATGTGAAAAGCATTGCAGGAATGAGCATGTAGGCTCTTACAGGCCAATGGCTAGCAAAAACATGATGAAATGTTCTTTGGTGAAATAGCATTTAAGATAGTTTCTGAACTGACAAAGCAAAGTGTAAGGACGTTGCCTTAGGAGAACCTGTCTTTCTTTTTCTAATTTTATTTTATTTTATTTTTTTTGTCATTTTCCCCTGGTTTTATTTTCTTAAATTGTATATTGAAGGGCCAAATAGGTTAAGGGGCCAGATTTGGCAGCCAATAACCAAACACATTTTAAAAACGTATTTGACTCAGGAAATTCTGGCTCTTTTTAAGCAAGGATGTTAACAACCATCCAGAGGATTTAACAATATGATGATTTAAACATAAGGACAAAGAGACCCTGAAATGATCAGAGAAATCACCTAGAGACCTTCCTGTTGAAGAATTCAGGGTTTTGTTCTTCATTTTGTTTTATACTTTTTAAAGACCACAAAGAGGATGTTGAATGTACTACCTAAGGGAAGTCTCATCATTTTGGTTAGAAATTTATGAGGCAATTGGGAGATTCATAATTCTCAAGGTAGCAAAAATAAAACAAGAACAAGGAGGGGAAAAAGAATACCAGAATTCCTTAGTCTCACATTCTCTAGATCCATTCATTGATCTTTTAAATGCATTATATTCTTGATAGATTATAATTTGTTCATTTTTGTACATATGCCTAGAGTCCTGGTGTGGTACTGTGGAATAAAGCACTAGACAGCAAGGTTGGTTTGAGCCACAAGGTTGGCGATTCAAACTCACCAGCTGCTCTTTGGAAACCCTATACAGGGTTCCTATGAGTCAGAACCAACTCAATGGCACTTAACAACAGCAACACAACATGCCTGATTGTGAATATGGCCATATCTTGGTTATTCATGATCTTGGAGGTAAATGGTGGCAAAATTACTTTGCATAAATTAAACCTAGAGAGAATTCAAAGGTCATTTTAGTCATTGCTTTCAAATTAATTTCATTCTAATTTCAGAGTCTTAAACACAATATGAGCATAGTATCAGTGCTTTTAATGCTACTGACTTTTCCATTGTAGATCCCCATATTGCAGAGTCATGTGCAATATCTGGATTGATTATTGATTATACACAAGTAATCATGAATTTGGTCTTGAGATAGTCATTCAGCTGTTCCTTCAATAAAATGTATTAGGTTCTTACTATATGCAAATGGCAGTTCTGGAGTCATGAGATCAAACACATACAGACCCTGACCCTAAAGGCTTATAGTTTATTACAGACGGAGCATGCACATATGTAACTTTAGCAAAAGGAAACTTAGACAACTGCTTTGGGAAATTAGAAGAGGTAGAGATTTCTAGCAAGTAGATTCAGGGAAAATTCAAAGAGAATGTGACATTTGAGTAGTCCTGGAAGATGGCCGGGGTTTAGAAATACAGAAAAGGTGGTAACAGTACTTCCTAAGTAGGTGTCAGTGTGAGTACAGAAGTGGCTAGAAGAGGTCAGGGTGTGGATGAGGAAATCTTAAACTGACACATAGGTTATCAGAAGAGAGACTCAGGGAGTTAGGCTTCAAGGAAAGGATGGGACCAATTGTATACATTCTCTATTACCAGAGAAAATAATTTAAACTTTAATAATATATTTTTTTAAGTTTTTATTTTGAAAAAAAATTTAGACTTACAGAAGAGTCCCAGAAAAACCTTTTATATTTTAAAAGAAAATGAAAAAATATAAAATATATAATGATTTATGTAGTACTCTTATATTACCCTTCTATGATTGCATCCCCTCTCATTCTGTGAGTGATATATGTCTTGTTTTTTTCTTAACTAGAAATGCTGAAAAGTTTTCTTATTTATCTTTTCAAATAAATAGTTTTTGGTGGTGTTATTGACCAGATTTACCATTTCCCTCCTCCTCACCAGCTTCTTCAAAGCTGTTCTAAATATATATTCAATTTAAGTTTAAAAAACAAACAATGTCAAAAGTGAGGTTGCTATCAAAAAAAAAAAAAAAAAAAGCCCACTGATCCATCTTTTAAACTTCTGCTGTCCCTAAGTCCCTCAATTATAGAAATTTGGAAGAACTGTGAGATTCTTTTGTCCTGAAGCTGTGTTGAAACTGGTGGACCTTTCAATCTGAAATTGTGTTTTTCACTACCTCAGAGAAAATCACTTCTATTGTCTATTTCCTATTCTCTGCTTCTTTCTTTCCTACAACTCTAAGTTACCAACATTGCCCTCACATCTCCTGCACTGTCTTTTTCCTGTCTTTACCTTTTTCTCAAAATTCTAGATTCATTTTCCTTTCCAGATTACTAATTTGACTATTATCTATATCCATTTGACTACTTTCCCTTTTTAAATTTTTTTGTTATCATATTTTAAATTTCTTGTTACCTGATTGATCCCTTTTTTTGGGAGCTGTTTTAGGAATGAAAACCCTCTCAGTTTTTTTCTGAGGACATTCTTTGTTTCTCTACTGATTGAAATATTTCAGGGTTTTTTTGTTTCCTTGCCTTAACTTTTTCTCTGATGCTCTTGGTTTACCTCAAATGTTTGGTGATCTTTAGTCTGTTGACATTCATGAACAAAGAAGTGGATTAGTCTAAGTGGTTGGCAAGACTTCCTCTGAGACAGAGTAGCTCTATTTCTTTAAGATGTCTCCCCTGAATGGGAAAACTACTAGGAGTTTTGTATGAATAGGCAGGGGGTGTTGACTAGAAGGCTTTGAGCATTTAGAATGATCAAGAATGAACCTGCACAGGTGGGTTGTGGAACCCCTTCCTCAATTCTTAGAGTGAAGAGGAGAGCTCCTTTTCTTGCCCCTTTCTGATCCTCATCCTTGTCTTTTGTGTCTGGGGTTCCATCAAGATTCATTCTGTGGCTACTAGGCCCACACTCAAAATGATCCCCATCAGGCAATTCATTTTTATTAGTCAGAGGTCAAAATCCACTGCTGACCACTGCTGAGGGTAGGAGGAGACTGGCTAGGTGGGCTAGACCATTATGAAAGCAGTTATTTAACAATCCTTAAGATTGTCCCAGGGCCCCCTCCTGCTCTTGGTATTTATTCATCTGGAGTTTCTCTAGCTGTTCTTTGCCTTCACAGTACATTTCTCCTGTGCATGTTTAGATTGTGTTATTTTTGCACCTAATAATTTGCTTCAACTTCCTTTTATCTCTTGGAATTGCCGCAAAAGTTCAGCTCTTTCAATGGTACCCTTTTCCTGTTTTATAATAATACTGTGAATTTACTTATTTTTAAAAGTATCTCTGACATATTAAGACATTTTAGACTACAGAGGAGATTGAGTCTACTGTCTTCAGTCAATATTGAGACTTTTTTTTTTTTGGTAGTCTACGTTCCAACTCCACAACACACCACCACCACCACAATCTAAGTGCAGTTCATTTTGTTGATTCTGGTCCATTGTTGCAAGCTTGAAACCTATAGCTCAGTCTTAGTTATCTTTCCAGTTTGAATTATGGCTTAGATGTCTGGAAGCTACTGATGACAATTTGACTAGAATATGCTTTTTTCCTAACTCTCCATGGTCTAAAAGCTCTTTAAAGGCAAGGAATGATCCTTATTTCTCTTAGAATTTTTCCACAGTCCCAAACAATACTGAACAAAGGAGTGTTGTTATTAAGCGCCATCTAGTCAGTTTTGACTCATAGTGACCCTGTATAGGGTTTCCAAGGAGTGGCTGGGAGGTTTGAACTCCTAACCAATGTTTATCCTATTGCACCACACTACTAAGAGTAGAAATCCTTAAAACCATCTAAATCCTTATTGAAGGATACTGTCTCCAAGTCTCTACTTATCTTCTAAACTTTTGTAATCTGACTTGTATCCCTTTTTCCCCAATAAAGTTAGTCTTCTGAAGGTTACCAAGGCCTCTGCATTCATCACAGGCTATGGGCACATCACATTGGGCATCTGTTGTATGACTGATACCGGCTCACTGCATCCTCACTCTTGAGAAGTCATAGTCCTTGGCTTCCAGAATCTCTTCTGGTTCTTTAACTCTTCCTGATCAATCCTTAGGTATTTTTAGAGAAATCCTTTTCCTTTTATTTTCACAAAAAGACTGTTCCTCAAAGCACTCCTTGATCTTCTCATTCCACATCTTTTCCCTGAACAGTGGTGCCAGCAGCCATGACTCCAGGGATGTGGAAATGTACACAAGCGTAGAACTATATAGTCCAGGTCTCTCTCCTGAACTTCAGGACCCACATTCAGTGGCCTGTTGTACATCCCTGCCTGGAGGGTTCCCAGTCAATTCATGTCATCTCTATCACAATCTCTCACACGCCTGCTCCTTCTTCTCCTGTGTTCTTTGTCCAGTGGTCAACAGAACTGAGGCATCTTCCTAACTCCTATATCGAGTGAAATCTTTTTACCTTCACCTCCTGAATATACTGTGTTTGCAGCTTAACTCCATGGGCACTTATTTCTCACCTTTCTCTTGTCCCTTGGCCATCAGCATCATTTAGCTCTATAGTATCTTTGTACTAGTGTCAGAGTCATCTTTCCAAAACACATTTGATTATAGCATTCTCCTGTTCAAACTTCTTCATAGGTTCTGATTTTATATAGAATAAAGCCTTTTATATTTTATAAGGCATGAATATCCCTTATGTTATAATGTAAACACCTGGCCATCATCTGCCATGGTTTTCCTGTTATATACACACATTTATGTTCCCACAATTCCATGAGGGCTTGTGGTTTTCTCTTGCTCTGTACCATTGAACATATCATCCCTTAAGCCTAGAATGTCTTCTCTCCCTTTTCTGACTGGCAAATATACCCTTACGTGCAATTCTAAACTTACCTTTGCTCCCCCCATGAATCCTTTTTTGACATCCATCAGACAGAAATGGGTTTGTGCATCTACATACTTAATATAATAAGGGTTTGAGGTAATATAATTTTATATCCTGTCATGTAATAGGATAAAATGAATGAGTGAGGCAATAAACTCAAAGGGAGGGTAAAATTATAAACGTAAAATAATACCAGGTACAAGGTTAATCCTAAAAATTACATGACATTGTTGTTATTGTTAAGTGCCATTGAATTGGTTCTGACCCACCGTGACCCTGTATTGGGTTTCCCAGGAGCAGCTGGTGAGCTTCAACTGCCAACCTTTCGGTTTAAACCAACTTCAAGTTCTGTGCATCTTACACAACAGAGAGATAAATTGAAAATTTGGCTCCGGTCTTCTTAGTTGTTAAAGTGAGGAGGAAAACTTGATTGTGTTTGAGTTTCACAGTATCCATAATCTATAAATTAAGCATCTCTGCCAGTTGCTGAAAATTGAGGGATCCTTATTCTAAAGGGGTACTTAGAGTATTGGTAAACGCAGAAGTTCCTTCCTTTGTGGTTTCATTGACCCTCTAATATAACTCAGTGTAATTACTGTAATTTTTTTTGTACATTGATTTCCTCAGGGTAAGTAAGGATCATACTTGGTCTAATGCTTGGCATTTCCTAGTCACTCGTTGACTATTGCACACACTAAGTAACCAGATGTTGATGATTAATGTGGGCAAATGTTTTTGTATGAGTAGCTGCATAACTAGAAACATATCATCATTTACACCCTATCACATGCATAAACATAATAAAGATTAAACCATAAAAAGTCTTTATGATAACTATAACACCAACACTTGGAATATGTACCAGATGCCACAGTAAACACAATCTGTGTATATCTCATATGACTCCCAACTAACCCCACGGGTATTACTCCCCACTTCAAAGTTGAGGACATCTAAAAGTTAAATAAATGGCCCAAGTGGACACAGTGAAGAGGTAGAACTGGGGCTTAGTTAAGGTGCCTGTGATTCTGAACATTTTGCTCTTGGCTTATGTTGGTTGTGTTGTAGATTGATTACAAAGTTCATGAAAGTAGAGACATTCAGTATGAGCACTAGCGTGTACCCTGATGGACAGAATTTACCACTGTCCTCTGTTCTGTAAATTTCATTCCAGAATATTTTGTGGGAAGGAGGAGCTACAGGGCAAATAAAATGATGTGCTATAAAATTAATTCTCCATAAAAAAAAAATCAAGTGACATCCTAATATCAAATATTTGTATTTTAAAAAGTTAAAACATGTCTGATTTCTCAACATATACAATGGAATATGGCACCCTTTTTTTCATAACAGTCAAGATTATAAGGTTATAATTTTATAAAAAGTTTTACTCTGTTTTAACCCAATTCATTTTCACTGACAAATTGACTGGTGGTATAGTAGGTTAAGTGTTGGGCTGCTAACCACAAGTTTGGTGGTTTGAGCCCACCAATCACTGTCCAGGAGAATGCTAAAACTGTTCCCGTAAAGTCTGACAGTCTCAGAAACCCACTGGAACATCTCACCTCTGTCTTACAGGATCACTATTAGCTACAATCGATTCCATGGCAGTGGTTTGAGGGGTTTTTTTTTGTTTGTTTTAGCTTTTTTTCTTACCTGAAAGTTGCCAAAGCAGCTTCCCCCTGGGAGGGTCACATAACTCACAAAGGGAGGTCCAGGAGATGGCAGCGACTCATAGACCACCACACCTTCACTTGGAAAGGCAGCCCGCTGCTGCTGCTTGCTCTCCCAAAATTCCTGTAACATCGACACAACATTCACTGAAAAAGACAAGAAAAACCATCAGTTACTAAGGATGGACACACCTTGGCATAAACAGAATTTGATTTGCAGGCTGAATTCTGTAACATGTCAGTTCCAGTTTAAGCAGAGTGGAAAATGTATATGACAGGGGTACCTACAGTGTGACAGAAGCATATTTTAGCACACATGTATATATTTCTTCATGAGCAAGACTCAAGTTTTTGTGGTACCCCAATTCTAATAACATTGTAGTATATTAAATTTGTGTTCAAAATTAGTTTTTAATATCAAATGTTTCAACTTGCTCTCTTCCTTCTTTGAAAATTTGCCTTAGTAAACTTTGTCCAGAGCTGTGATTATTCATGGCTCCCTCTCCGATTACTGAGATTTAAGCCTGCAGAGTGAAAGCCAAATTGGGACATAAGCAATGTGATTTAATTGGGACTCACATATATTATAAGATTTAAGAGAAGGCAGGCAGAAAGAAAAAAACACTTTCAATCTCCCTTAATCCCAACGTAAAGGAGAATGGAGTAAGCAGGAAGCTAGACAAAAGGCATGAGTGAAACTAATAACATGGAGATCTTGTTAAGGACAAGGTCTGTTAGATGACTTCAGAAAACATAGTAATGGCTATAGCCATATGTTTTAGATTAAATGACCTGTGATAGCCCGCTGAAGTTCCAGATGAAATTAGCTTGGTTTGTTTATCCTGTACTGCAAATTGAATTGTGGAAATTAACAAGGATAATAGAATTGTAGAATCAAAAGGGACCTTATAGGTCATGTAGGCAAAGCGCTGTCTAATGCAGGAATTTCTTACACAGAACTCGTGACAGCTGCCCATTTGGCCTGGGCCTGAACACATGGATAGATCTGGTACTTGGCACATCTTAAGGGCTCCCATTTCAAATGCTAATGGGCCTAGTTCTGGATAGATCCTTTTGGGGCCTGAGCTGAAATCCATTTTCCTGAAAGGTTGATACAGAAGATCTCTTCTCTGGTGCTTCTGAGATGCTTACCCCTCATCCATAGGAGTTATTGTTGTTAAGTGTCATCGAGTTGATTTCAACTCATAACAACCCTGTACAAGGTTTATAAAGAACAGCTGGTGGGTTTGAACTGTTGACCTTGTGGTTCACAGTCCAGTGCTTATCCGACAGTGCCACACCAGAAATCCACCACATATTTGAAGGCAGTGTAGTATGACATCTGGTTTGGGGTTTTTTGTTTGTTTGTTTGTTTGGCGGGGGGTTTTGCCTGCCTGGCACGTTGCACCCGATCTCATGAAGGATTAAAAAAAAGTTGCCCTCAGGTAGATTCTGGTTTATGGTGACACCACATGTGTCAGAGTGGAACTGTGCACCAAGGAATTTCAATGACTGATTTTTTGGAAGTAGATTTCCAGGTTTTTCTTCCAAGGTACCTCTGGTTGAACTCAAAGCTCCAACCTATGGTTAATAGCTGAGCACATTGATCATTTCCATCCCTCAGAACTCCCCCATCGGAATAGCATAATCTTCCTTCAACCATACAGTCTTTGAGGACTGGGGTAGAGGATTTTGACCAAAGCCAATCCACTTAGAGACTATGAATCCAGGACTTTTATTGGAAATGCTTTCCTGTTTTCACTATGGATTCTGAGGGCATAGGTGGTAAGTGTGGAATTGCCACCTTCACAGGGAAATCTGGCTAAGAAAGTCAACACAGAGAACGCTAGTGCCAAGAAAGGGAAAAGCAAAACAACTAAATTCTCATGGCACAGTTTGAGCCCCAAACTCCAGCTGTGCTCAAATCCAGAATTCTTGATTGAACTTGGAGTTATGTGACCCAACACAAGTGCTTTTTCCTTAAGCCATGTTGATATCATACAGATATCTCATGTTCCTCATGTCCCAGACTAAATAGTCTTTGTTCTTTCAAACACTCTTTATAGAATATGGCATCTATGGCCTTTGCCATCCCCTGGAGAAATTCACAGATATATTTCAAAATGCTGGGCTTTAATATTTTTCATGGAGTCAGAAGTGTCAGAGAGTTTGACCTAGAGGTAAAAAACTTTTAAGTTTCACCTCATCCCTAGGACACCAATCAACTTCAGAGTGTGGGGCTTAGGCAAATTGTCAAGACTCCTAAGGAATTGGCTGCCTATATATATTAAAACAAAGAAAAAACTGCAGTGTTTTAATATTTAAGTGTTTCGGGAAAGAAACTGTGTAAATGTAAGACTATCAGAGAGGACAACAGAATTAATCAGTGAAATACAGATTGATATAGTCAGGTTGAGAAGTGATCATTACAGAGCTTTTTCATTTATTAAAAAATATTGGAAACAACATTTTATACCCATGGATGGACTTCCTCCCACTTTCCAGAAAACAAAAATTTCCAGTTGTGGTTGACCTCCAGAATTCAGCAGAAGTATGACTGCCAAAAGAACCAATAGATCCATTTTGGAAGTAGTCCAGCCAGAGTGCTCCTTGGAGGCCAAGGTGGCCAACCTTCCTCTCCTACTTTGGACATATTGTTAGGAGGCACCATTTGCTGGAGAAGGATATCATGTGTGGTAAAGTGGAGGGTCAAAAAAAAAAAGAGGAAGACCCCCAACGAGATGGATTGGCCAAATGGCAGCACCGATGGACTCAAGTGTGGCAACAGTAGTGAGGTTGGCCCAGAATCAGGCAGTGTGTTGTTCTGCTCTGCATAAGGTCGTTATGAGTTGGTACTGACTCAATGGCACCTAACAACAACAATCCCAAAGATTGAAGCCTAAAAACCAAAGCCTACAGCATAGTGGTTACGAATTGGGCTGCGAGTCACAAGGTCAGCAGTTTGAAACTACCATCTGTTCTGCGGGAGAAAGATGAGGCTTTCTGTTCCTGTAAAGATTTACAGCCTCAGAAACACTGTACAAGGTCGCTATGAGTCGGAACTGACTCCATGGCACATAACAACAACAATTTCTCTGTTAGGTAACAAGGGTCATTGTTTGCTGTTTTCAATTTGTTGTTCAACGATGTTCACCTGAGAACTGGAGTAGGAAAGTGGGTTTATGATTATGTAGGAAGAATGAAACCCTGACTTTTGATGCATAAAGCTATTTGGATTAAAGAGTTCATAGGAATGTTGTTGTTTGTGTTGTTAAGTGCTGTTGAGTTGGTTCCTACTCATAGCAACCCTATATAGGGTTTACAAGGATAGGCTGGTGAGTTTGAACTGCCAACTTTGCAATTCAAACAGAGCTTTCAATCCAGTGCTTTATGCTACAGCACCACAACTAAGTAAATTTCTGCATGAATCAATGCAGTTTTCAAATTTTTCATTCTGCAACATTGGATGATTTCTGTGGCCCTATATCTGTCATCACTACTATAGAACACAATATATGCACATACACACACACAATCCATCTTTCTATCTCTATCTCCTCTTGTCAACTGGAAAACCAGATGAATGGAGTGCAGTGGGAAGAAGGCCAGCTTGCTGTTGGAATTCCAAAGATCGGTATAGCAAAGGATGCTTTTTATATGAATACACACTCTTTTATTTGCTTGAAGCAGCATCAACAATGCTCATGGAAAATTTTTTTTTTTTTTTTTAAATGTAGGCAGTGGGCCAAGTACTACTGAAGAAAACCAAGGATGGACCTCACTACACATTTTAGTCTCTAGTTGTACTTTCAGTGCTCAGCGGATGACCCTGCTTTCCATGTTACTGCACAAACTTGGGCTACCAAGTGTGTAATAACCATCAAGAACCCATCTGTACCAGAGCCTAACTCCACCTTGTCTCCTCCAGTCTCAAATGAATTTGTGCTGTTTCTCCTGGGTATTTTTCTATTAGTCATTCCCTTGATCTTCTATCTTTCAACGTTTCTTCTTTCTTCAATCCTTTCCAACAGTCTGAGCATGTTTAGGATAACCGATCAATCAGTCAATTAATTAAATGGAACACTCAATCTTGGCACTATTTCTGGCTATCAGCTATTATAATTTTCTCATTATAGTCAGGATGCTGGGAAGAATTGACTGTTTACTTCTTTATCTTCCATTCATGTCAGATTACCCAGAAAACAAAGTAAATTTTCACTAATCCTAATCTATAGTGAACAATTTCACATTTTTTCACCACATCAAAGATTCTGTTTCTAGATATGGCTGGTATCTGTCTCTCTCCCAACCCCACAGCACCTTTCTACAGAATCAATGTCTTTTTGTCAAATTTACAATCCTTGATAGGGACGCAGTACTGAGTAGGCAAGTTATGCATGGGTTTACTTGTGTTTATTTACTAATCTGTAGTGAGTAGTTTCACATGTTTTTCACCACGTCTTTTATGGGACCCATGTGAAATTGTTCTCTAAAGATTAGTAAGTAAAAACAAGTAAGCTTGTGCTTACCTTGCTTATTGAGTAATCTGCCTCTGTTCCCAATA
Source organism: Chrysochloris asiatica (assembly GCF_000296735.1). Taxonomy (NCBI): domain Eukaryota; kingdom Metazoa; phylum Chordata; class Mammalia; order Afrosoricida; family Chrysochloridae; genus Chrysochloris; species Chrysochloris asiatica. The sequence goes on from NW_006408629.1 coordinate 10,183,191, forward strand.
ATTCTTTAACCCACCATGACTTGTGCTACTTCTACATTAATTTACTGAGACTGTTCTGGCAAATATCACCAACTCCTAATTTTTAGTCCCTATTTAAATGAATTCTTAGCTGAATCAATTTCTTCAAGAAGTTTTCAACTTTGTAAATTTTTCTGACAGTATTTGGTGTGGTGGATTGATGTGCTGGACTGCAAGATCACTTTGAACTTCAAGGTCGGTAGTTCAAGCTCACCAGCTGCTCCTCAGAAACCCTATACAGGGTCACTATGAGTCGGTACTGACTTGATGGCACTTAACAACAAACAACAATACCTCTCTAATTATTTATCCTCACTCTCTTGTGGATTTCTCTTCCTCTGATGACTTCTCAGTAGGTTGTTCTTGACGTCTTTCATTTCTTTTTCCACTGCGCTCCTTGAATGATGGACCCTATGTATAGGACTCCAACAACCAGAATATACGTCAACTGAATGTCACCAAGCATCTCCAGTCTGTCACCTGACTTACACATTTTGCATTTGCCAGCCCTATACAGTGTTACTATGAAACAGAACCAATTCAATGCCACTTAACAAATGCAACAACAACAAATGTATATATATATATATATTCAGAGTTGTATATATATGTACATATACTATATATATACATATATATTGTTGTTGTATGCCATCGAGTTGATTCTGACCCATAGTGACCCTGTATAGGGTTTCCAAGGAGCAGCTGGTAAACTTGAACCACCGACCTTGCAGTTCAAACGACTTTGCATTCTGACACATTAGACCACAGCGCCACACCAGGACTCCACATATATACATATATATATAGAGAGAGAGCATATATATATATAGAGAGAGAGATGTACAGTCTTATATCTATCTATTTCTCTATATAACCACTACGCTACCAGCTCCGCGGGAGAAAGATGAGGCTTTCTGCTCCCGTAAAAATTAACAGCCTCGGAAACCCTGTACAGGGTCGCTATGAGTCGGAAGTGACTCCACAGCACATAACAACAACAACAACAAATGTCTATATATAAGACTGATTCACAGCCTGGAGTAGGAACCTGAGGATCATCTAAGGCCAGGTCTGCCTGTCTGATTCTGCCCTGAGTTCAGCCACCTCAGGGTCTTCAGTACATTATTTTTGGTTATGCATTCCACCCCCCAAAGTTTCTTAATAAAGTTCCCTTTGAAAGTGTCTATTCTGTCTCAATGGACACCAAAGGCACAGGGCTTTACCCACAGCCAGGGCAAGATAAATTGGTCACGCAGAATGAATCTAGACCCCAGACACAAGGTTGGTAGTGAATCCTTAGCTGGAGACCTAGAAAGTGCAGATGGGTAGCCTAGGACATTTGGCTGAAGTTAGGACAAGCTGAGTGAGCAACTCTTCTGGTCTAGGATTTAGCACTAACTGGTCATTTTTTGGCCTTGTCTTTGTCAAGATAAATAATGTTTAACTGGTAAAATATATCTATATATATCTATATATCTATCTACAAGGAGCTCTGGTAGCGTAGTGGTTACGAATCAGGCTGTGAACCACAAGGTCAGCAGTTCGAAACTACCAGCGGTTCCGCGGGAGAAAAAGGCGTTCTGCTCCCGTAAAGATTTACAGCCTCGGAAACCCTGTGCAGGGTCGCTATGAGTCGGAACCGACTCCACGGCACTTAACAACAACAACAACATATATATATCTATATATCTTTATGGAAATAGAATGTCAAATGAGTGAGGCTGGTGCATAATAAGTAGGAGAGAGCACTGTTGGGAGGAACAATAGCTAAAATTCAGTTCCTTTCTGTGACTCCAATCTGCTTATAATATCTGAGAGTTAAGAAAGCAATTTACCTCTGAATTGACTTTGCAGATCAAATTTAATCCATTCCACTGCCTCAAATTGCTTTCTCAGACCGAGTGAAAGACCACGTTAGCAGTTAGAGTATTTTTTGTTAATAACATTTAATTTGCTATGTTGTATATAGGCATTAGTGTAGCTGTGTGCTTCATTGCATTTTGGAATTTGAACATGGCAAAGTTTTCAGAGTAGTTACTAGAGCCCCAAGCACACTTTTTATAAATGAGATTTTCATCATCCCCTTTCTCAAACATCCTTACAGCTCACATTATTCAGCACCAGAGCCTTTACAGATGCAGTGGACTGACGAAGATGCTAAGCAATTTAGCGTAGTGGTTATGAATCAGGCTGCGAACCTTAAGATCAGTGGTTCAAAACTACCAGCTGCTCCGCGGGAGAAAGATGAGGCTTTCTACTCCCGTAAAGATTGACACCCTCGGAAACCCACAGGGTCGCTATGGGTCGGAACCGACTCGATGGCACTTAACAACAACAACAACAAAGCTCCCTATCACCTAACCTTTTCCAATAGAAATCTTCTGTTTGTATCAGCCAGGATAGGCTCCTTACTTGTTCCCAAACACGTGAAACTTATTCTCCATCAGTGCCTTTGCTCAGATTTTGAATGTTGTTTCTGCCCCTATCCTACTCTCTATCCATCCCATTTACTCCCTCACTTCAGAGGAAATACCACCTCCTCCATCATGCTGTACGCACCCACTCCAACCCACATGGACCTACTTTTTTTGAGCTTTTATTCCATTAGTGACCCTGTGTCTTAGCACTTAATCTCCTATAAACCATGCTAATAAAATGGACGTGATGCTCCTGTCTAAATTTATCAAGTCAGATTTGTCTGGACTTCCTTTTGGCCAGAGGAATGAAATGACTTGTGGTAACAATTCATCTTCGAGACTAGTTTCCTGTAATTTCACTCTGTAGTATGGATGTGCCTTCTCTCTCCAGAAGCAGACAGTGAAAACCTAGAGCCAAGGGACTTGGCTTGTTCCTCTCTGTAGACTCCTTCGTATCCTTAGCAAGGTTATTTACTTAAAGGCAGTTGTTGAACTTATTTGACATCTAAGAAAACGCAACATAATCGGAACAGTTTGCAAATGATGAAAGTGTAGAAGAAATGTGAAGTCAACACGATTCATGGACAAGTCAGGACTTCCTTTGGAACAGAAGTCTTCATGTATGAACCGCCATGATGCCCCCACTCATGGGTGTGGTGGTGGCAGCTAGTCTCCAAATGCAGAAGGTGGGGTGAGTGCAGAAAGATGAAACATTTTCAAAGTAAACACCATGATTGTTGGTCGCTTCCTTGTTTGGATTTTCCCTTCAGAATAACTTGGACTTATGAAAACCCTGAATGGGGGCATCTTGGAAAGCTGATTCTAATCAATTTATGTTGACTGCCTTGCACACACTGTTGAAAAGAATTTGAAAGTAGATCCTGGGATCTGTGGAACAGAACTTAGTCAAAGAGGAATGTGGGCCAGGTGTATTTTTTTTTTTGTCAACCCTGACCTTTGTAATATGGAGTAATAAAGACTTTCAAGACAGGTGTCTGCCTACAAAGATTTATGATTTGATCTAAGAGATAATATAACTATATAACTACTGGACAAATACACTCCTGGTGTGGCACTGTAGCATCAGCACTATGCTGTGAAACACATTGTCGCCAGTTCAAACCCACCAGCCGCTCCTTGGAAACTCTCTACAGGGTTGTTATGAGTTGGAAACAATTCAAAAGTACTTAATAACAACAACTGTAGAATAGATAATTTCAAAGTAGTATTTAAAGCTTAAAAATGTAAGGCAAAATACTGCATAACATGGAGGAAACTGGAGGACATTCTGCTGAATGAAATTAGTCACAGAGGGACAGATATTGTATGAGACCACTACTGTAAAAAGTCAAGAAAAGGTTTTCAAGCTATAATAAACATTCTATGATGGTAACGAGGAGGGAAAGGGGGAATTATTCATTGGCTAGACTGTAGACACATGCTAACTTGGGTGATGAGGAAAGCCGTTAAAAAGAAAAGAAAAAGGGGGAAAAGATTAAAAAACAAGGGAATTCCTTCTTTTTCTCATGTGCTTGAAGGGAAGCAATATATATATATATATGTAAGGCAAAATTTTAAAATCTATGCCAAGAAATTTGGAAGACAACTGTCTGGCCGACTGATTGGAAGAGATCAATGTTTATGCCCATTCCAAAGAGAGGTGACCCAAAGGAATGCGGAAATCATCGGACAATCTCTTTGATATCTCAAGCAAGCAAAGTTTTGCTAAAGGTAATACAGAAATGGCTACAAT
>NW_006408629.1:10188556-10208690 GCF_000296735.1 Chrysochloris asiatica
GATGGCACCTGACAACAACAACAACAACATGCAAGAGGAAAAGTAGAAGAGTGTGCACTGAAAAGGTTAGGAAAAAAATCTGTGTCCAAGAGATGAGTTCAGTTTAAACGGGGTTGAAGGAATGGAGGGAATTGTGCTTCCAAAGGCGTGAGGGTGGTATTTACAAGAAGAGTAAGAAAAACAATTATGCCAGAGTTGAGTGACAGGAAAGGGTGCCACTAGGAAGGAAAGTCATGTGATTTAACAATAGCTAGGGTAGGGGGTCCTGGTTTCTCTTAATAATAAAAAGCTAACTTCATCCTCGTGGCAGTCCATCTGTACTCAAGTGGGAGAGAAAGGTAGGAGCACAAAGTCCCTAGTTCCTAGCCCAAGGTACCATGCTGCTTAGGCTGGCTCTATCCATGGAGGGTGGAGCTATGAGGCCAGCAGGGCCTTGTTATTGGAGAGAATGTACAATTGCTGTTGTACATCTGTGTCAGCCCAAGGCAGAATGTGTTTTGGGGTCAATTCTAGGCAGAAAACCTGAGAAGTTGGTAATGGATGAATGAGCAAAAAATTCCCCCTTCTGAAGCCTGGAGACAGCATGAAGCTCCTGAGGGAAAAAATATCGGTAACTTCACACTCAGAGATTTCATTCTAAACATTTAGAACTTGCCACACACATCAATCATATTTTCATTTTTTAAAGGTTGAAATCTATGGATATACGGATCCAAATCAAACCAAATCCACTGTCCTTGAATTGATTCGGATTCACAGCAACCATACAGAACAGGGTAGAAATGTTCCCATTGGGTTTCCAAGACGACAAATCTTTACAGGAGCAGACAACCTCATCTTTATCCCATGGAGTGACTGACAGGTTTGAACTGCCAACCTTGTGGTTAGTTACTGTTGTTAAGTGCCATCAAGTTGGTTACAACTCACAGTGACTCTGTATAGGATTTCTGAGGAGCAGCTGGTGGATTTGAACCACTGACCTTGTAGCCAATGCCTAACTCACAATGCCACCAGGGCTCCTTGGACATGCTGATAGGGACACATAATCTCTGTTTTCATATGAAAAGTCTGATATGTAGAGATTTTTAAATGCTTCATAGATTATATGGAGTATGTTTTAGAAGAATCCTCAAATATAGGCACTAATTCCTACATAATACAATGTTTCCTGCATCTTGTCTCTCCATCTTTTTTCATTAGGCAGGTAGTTAAAAGCATGGACTCTGGAGTCAGACTTGTTGTTGTTATGTGCCATGAAGTCGGTTCCAGCTCATAGCGACCCTGCACAGGGTTTCCGAGGCTGTTAATCTTTACAGGAGCAGAATGCCTCATCTTTCTCCCACGGAGCAGCTGGTAGTTTCGAACTGCTGACCTTGTAGTTCACAGCCCGATTCGTAACCACTACGCTACCAGAGCTCCTGGGTTTAAATCCTGTCTAGACCATTCACCTCTTTGTGCCTCAGTTTCCTCATCTGTAAATGCAGTGCCTGTGTCAACTAGTCATGTCTAGTCCAGTTGCTATCAGTCTGATTTACCTATATGATAGGATTATTATTAGGTTTAAAATAGAAATGTGCAGAATAGGGCTTTACAAATAGTGAGTATTATTTGTGCTTAGAGGTGATGAAGGGAGAAAGATAAAGGCATGATTATATGTTTAAGTACTACATCTTTGAAACCATATCATTAAATATTCTAAAAATATTCTGAAAGTCTGAAAATTCTCTAACTGAACACATTGTGCTATTTTATTTATTTCCAAACTGTTTGAAGAGTCAGAGATGGAAATAAGAGCTCATATAATAGCATTCACTGTAAAGTCAAAGCTTCATAATAGCTAGAAAATAAATGGTTAAAATTGTACAGATCTCAAAAATGGAAAACATGGTGACAAAACCATCTAGATTTTCCTGGAATCCATGGCTTCATGGAATTGGGGTTACCCACTCAGCCCATCTGCTCTTAGGGGTCCTTTATGCATCCTTAAGGAATTGCTTCCCTGGAATTATTTTTACGTCCAATAATAGCTTAGTAAGCAGCTTAGTAGAGACATTTGGCCTGAGCCATTGAATTCTTTCAGAAAATTACCTGCCTGTTGCCAGCTTCGAGAAGAAGGAACTCCAGGTCTGACCAGAGGCTGTTTTAGGATTATGACATGTTCTTGGTACATGTTTCTGTAATTTGCCCTGTGCTTTGATGCTAATTTATCTCCTGAGTATTAACATAACAATGACCTATGTAACCCACTTTCACTGTCCCCTCTTTCAAGCACCTCCCTGACATGTTCAGGTGATACTGTCGTATCTGCACACAATAAAGATATTGTTACACACATTGTGGTGATTCTTGACAATGGTTTGGTTTTTTTTCCTCCAAATCTTTCACTTTCATGGATTGAATTTTGAACCCCAAAATATGTGTCAATGTGGCTGGACCACAGTTCTCAGTGGTTTGGCAGTTATGTAATGATCTCTCATGATGTGATCTGATGTGAAGCACCAATAACACGATTAAGGGTGAGATGCAACACACTTATTCCCATCACAACCCTGATCCAATGTAAGGGGAGTTTCCCAGGGGTGTGGCCTGCAACACCTTTTCTCTTATAAGAGAAAAAAGGAGAGAGAAGGGAGCAAAGATCAGAGGAACCTACTACCGAGAAAGTAGAGTCAGGAGTAGAGCTGGTCCTTTGGACCTAGGGTCCCTGTACTAAGAATCTCCTAGAACCAAGACACATCAAGATTTCCAAGGAATGCTCCCCTACAGATACTGAAAGAAGGCAAGGACCTTCCTCCTAAACCAACAGAGAAAAAGAGAAAGGCTTCCCCTAGAACTGGTGCCTGAAATTTGTACTTCCAGCCCACTAAACTGTGAGAGAATAAATTCCAATTTGCTAAAATGGTACTTTGTTATAGCAGCATTAGATAACCAAGCAGCTGTTAACTTTGAGCGAAAACAATAAGAGAGATCAACTTTTTTTTCAAATTAGTAGTTAATGACTGCTTACACTCCAGAAAAGCTGACACAATATAATTCATTGATCAGTTCCATTATCTAATATGAGACAAACTGCCTTCAAAAAGGGATATGTCTAGTCCATTATAAATCAATAAGGCAAAGCAAAAACCAGCCAATTTCTTTAGGCCTTACAATAAGGAAAAATTCTGTCTCAGTACAATCTCTCTTGCCAAAAAATTAGAGACAAATTTGAAAGGTTACCATTTAAAAATAAATCATTAAGAGACTTTCAAGAGGAGTAACATATTTTCAAATTGAATTTCTGCCTCTGAGCAGATGAATTTATGTTATATAATATTTTTAGAGCTTTTAATTAGCCTTAGCAGGTGCTATTTTAAAATAAATTTAATTAATATTTTCTATTCTAACAATTCAATCATGTGCAATGTACTCTATTGAGGAGAAGCAGGAAAAGAATCCCCAATAGTTTAAAGGTGTGATTTACTATTTCTTCAAAATGAACAGCAAAATGGGGTGACTTTGGGTCTTGTACTGGGCTTAACTGAACCCCAGGACACTGACCAACAGAACCTACAGTCTAGCTGTTTGTAACTATTGTCAGATTTTGCCAAGTTTTAACTAGGCTAATGGAGCCCTTGGGTAGCACTGTGGGATAATGCAATGGATTGCAAGGTCAGTTTCAACCACAAGTTCAGCAGTTCAAACTCACCAGCAGCTCCTTGGAAACTATATACAGGACCACTATGAGTGGGAACCAACTAGACAGCATTTAACATCAACAGTGGACTCTGTGGGCTCAGCTTGTGTGTAGGGTATAACATGTGGGGAGCTTGGGCCCCTTTGTCTTTTGTGTTAGACTCTCAGAGGTAACCACACAATCACACAGCAGGATAGAGACAGCTTGAAGACTTGCTTTGTTCACAGCATCAGAAGAGGAGCTTTAGTAAAAACTTTGCTTTAAGATAAAAAATCTGAGACAGGACCTCCCTCCTTCAGCAGCTGGAAAGCTCCCTTGTTTTTACTCTTTTGTTGGCCTTTTCTTTTCTTTCACTCCCGCTCCCCACTGTGAATACTTTCGGGAGGGAATTATGATCCTTTAGGCTGTTATACAAAATTAACCTCTCAGAAAGTTCTCCCAAACATGTAAAAATGGTATACATTTTTGTTGGTGGTGATGCTTCATTTTTATCCTTAGAATCTAAAATTGCTGAACTGTGCATCATTTTGGGGAGAAGTTTAAATAATCATTTAATTATATATTTGGAAGCATAGGGTAATTTTGTTGTTGTTGTTGTTTTTTAAGGAGCTAGAGAGGGAAAATAATGTAAAGGAGAAAGAAAAAAATCACCAAGATTAATGAAAATAAAAAGACATTAAATGTACTAGAATGAAACAGCAGCAGCCTCAGTTCACATGTGTGGTTTATATGTGCACCTTAGGTTGGATGATGTCATTCAATTACAAAAGCCACATAAAATAAAAACCTGATGTAACTTATTAAATCAATAAGGAAGCATATATCTTCTCCTTATTCCAGAGGGCACTGGCAGTACAATGTATTCACGAGACTTTGTAGGACCATTAATTTTGGACAACTAATCAAGGAGTCCTGGTATGGCACTGCAGGATAATGCCCTGGCCCACAAGGTCACTTTGAGCTGCAAGGTTGGCAGTTCAAACCCACCAGTCACTCCTTGGAAATCCTATACAGGGTCTCTATGAGTATGAACCAACTCAATGACATTTTAACAACAACCACCACCACCACTAAGGAGTAATCCCACTGATTATTTTGCTGACCAGTTCTGTTTAATTAAAATGGTCAAATCTGTGCGAATGTGGCTTTAGGTTTATAACATATCTTTTATGGAAACAGTCATGTGTACATAAACTGCCACAGCTATCTAACTGGTACCTATGTACAAAATTGAGGGTAAATACTGAGGATGAATGTAAGGATTAGTAATCCAAACCACTGTGCCAATTCAGCATACAGGCTGATTCCGGACTATGCCTATATGCCAAACAGTCAGCACTCTGGGGAAGTTGCCTATGTTTATTTTCAGAGCCCCTTCTTTTTTCCATGTGATTCATCTGACTGTCAACTCAATCCTGCATATAATTATCCTGGAATTAAGGTGTCAGTAGATGATGGTTTAGAATGCTTCCAGCAGTTTTCATCATAAAGGAGAACAACTGACAAGAAAAAATCCTCCCCACTGTTTATAAGAGAGAAAGTCAACAAATTAGAGATTTAAAAAAGAAAGTCTGTTGTGCACCTGCTTGGTGCCTGGCTAGGAGCATGGAAGGCAACTTGGGTGTTACTGAGAAGTACTTCGCCCTCTGGGACTTGCAACTTAGGTGTGAATGAAAACACATTGGTGAAGACACTTGAAAGAAATATAAATCAAATCGTACAAACCGTAAGTGGCAAAGGAGTAGTGACGAATGGAGGGTTCCCACAGCTGATGCCTACTGGGACCAGATCAAAATAGAGATCAACTGATCATCAGCCCAGAAATGGGGGTGGGGGAAGCAAACCCATAATTCAAACAACATTCCATGGAGACCAGAGAAAGAATACAGAGAACTCCAGGGAGCGAAGCAATTGTCTATTGCATTAATATGAAACTTTCAATATGATTCCTTTCTTTTCTTTTTCAGTAGGATTGTTTTAACTACCTTGACAAACTAAACTTACATGGGCATTTGAACATGGAGGAAAAGAAATAAGAGCCTTTGGGGTTAAAACTTCAATATGAACTGTATTAAATAAAGAAGATTCTTTTATGAAAGGCTCCTAAAGTTGTCTTACATTTCTTAAATCAATCTGTAGCACATAATCAGTAAAACCATATCATTTAAACAGAAAAATCATAACTTAGAAACTCACCCTTATGCAGCTGTAACCTATTATAGGCTGTAACTTAACACATGAGTTTCAAAAGTTGTTAAAATTGAGTTCAGGTTAGCAAATGCATGTGAAAGCTGGACAATGAATACAGAAGACTGAAGAAGAATTGGTGCCTTTGAGTTACGGTGTTGGCAAAGTGTACTGAATATATCATGGACTACCAGAAGAAGTGCAGCCAGAGTGCTCCTTGGAGGCCAGGATGGCCAGACTTTGTCTCTCAAACTTCAGACATATTGTCAGGAGGGATCATTCACTGGAGAAGGATATCATGTTTGATATGGTGGAGGGTCATATAAAAAGTGGAAGACCACCAGCAAGAAGGATTGGCAAAATGACAGGATCAATGTGGTCAAGCATGGCAACAATCGTGAGGTTGGCCCAGGCCCGGGCACTGTTTTGTTCTGTTGCGCATAGGGTCGCTATGAGTCGGTACCAACTCGATGGCACCTAACAACAACAACAACAACAACCAGAAGAGGAATGGTGTTGCATTTATCATCAAAAAGAATAAATCAAGATCAGTCATGAGGTACAATGCTGCCTGTGATAGGATAATATCCATGTGACTACAGGGAGACCAGTTATTACCACTATTATTCAAATTTATGCATCAACCACTAAGGCAAGTGAGGATGAAATAGAAGAATTCTACCAACTTCTTCAATCTGAAATTGATCAAACATGCAATCAAGATGTATTGATCATTATTGTGATTGGAATGCAAAGGTTGGGAGCAAAGAGGAAGGATCAGTAGTTGGAAAATACAGCTTTGGTGATAGAAATGATGCTGGAGATCGCAGAAAATAATTCTGCAAAACCAATGATTTGTTCTTTGAAAATACCTTCTTTAGACAGCATAAGAGGCAGTTATACACATGGACCTCACTAAATGGTATACACAGAAATAAAACTGACCACATCTGTGGAAAGAGATAGTACAAAAGCTCCATATCATCAGCCAAAATAAGGACAGGGGCAGACTGTGGAACAGACCATCAATTACTCATATGCAAATTCAAACTGAAGCTGAAGACAATGAAAACAAGTCCACGAGAGCCAAAATATGACCTTGACTGTATCCCACCTAAATTTAGAGATCATCTGAAGAACAGATTTGATACATTAAACACTAAAGACCGAAGGCCAGAAGAGTTGTGGGATAATATCAAAAACATCATACAAGAAGAAAGCAAAAAGTTATTAAAGAAGGAAAAGATCAAAATGGATGTCAGAAGAGACACTGAAACTTGCTCTCCAGTGTTGTTGTTGTTGTTAAGTGCCATCGAGTCGGTTCCGACCCATAGCGACCCTGTACAGGGTTTCCGAGATGATAAAACAAATGGGAGAAATGAGGAGGTAAAAGAGCTGAACAGAAAATTTCAAAGGTCAGCTCGAGAGACAAAGTCAAATAATACAACAAAATGTTAAAAGATCTAAAGTCAGAAAATCAAAAAGGAAGAACACACTCAGCATTTCTCAAACTGGGGGAACTAAAGAAAAAAAATTCAAGTCTCGACTTTTGTTATTGAAGGATTCTCTGGGCAAATTATTGAATGATGCAGAAAACATCAAAAGAAGATGGAAGGAATACACAGAGTCACTGTACCAAAAGGAAATGGTTGATGTTCAATCATTTCAAGAGGTAGCATATGATCAAGAGCCAATGATACTGAAGGAAGAAGTCCACGGTGTATTGAAGGAATTGGCAAAGAACAAGAAACCAGGAATTGATGGAATAAAAATTGAAATCTTTCAAGAGAATGAGGCATCACTGGAGGCACTCACTCATCTATGCCAAGAAATTTAGAAGCCAACTATCTGGCCAACTGATTGGAAGAAATCTGTGTTTGTGCCCATTCCAAATGGAATGCAGAAATCATCAGACAGTATCTTTGATATCCCATACGAGTATAATTTTACTAAAAGTAATAATGAAACACCTGCAAGCATATATTGACAGAGAACTTCCAGAGGTTGAAGTTGAATTTAGAAGAGGCCGTGGAATGAGGGATATCATTGTTGATGTCTGATGGATCTTGGCTGAAAGCAGAGAATATCAGAAATATGTTTATGTGTGCTTTATTGACTAAGGAAAGGCTTTCAACTGTGTTGATCATGACAAGCTATGGACAATATTGCAAAGTATGAGTATTCCTGAACAGTTTATTGTGCTCATGAGGAATCTGTATATGGACCAAGAGGTAGTTGTTCGAACAGAACATGGAACACTGAATGGTTTAAAATTAAGAAAGTTATGAGACAGAGGTGTATTCTTTCACCATACTTATTCAATCTATATGCTGAGCAAATAATTCAAAAAGCAGGGTTATATGAAGAAAAATGTGGCATCAGGATTGGAGGAAGACTCATTAACAACCTGAGATATGCAGATGATACAACCTTGCTTGCTGAAAGTAAAGAGGACTTAAAATACTTACTGATGAAGAACAAAGAGCACAGATGTATGGATTATATCTCAATGTAAAGAAAACAAAAATTCTCACCGCGGGACCAATAAACAACATTCTTATCAATGGAGGAAAGATTGAAGTTGACAAGGACTTCATTTTTCTTGGATCAACCATTAATACTCATGGAAGCAGCAGTCAAGAAATCAAATGACATGTTGCATTAGGCAAATCTGCTGCACAAGATCTTTTTAAAGTGTTGAAAAGAAAAGATGTCAACTTGAGGACTAAGGAGCATCTGACCCAAGCCATGGTATTTTCAATAACCTCATATGCATGTGAAAGCTGGACAGTGAATAAGGAAGACCATAGAAGAATTGATGCTTTTGAGTTATGGTGTTAGAGGAGAATATCGAAAGTACCATGGGTTGCCAAAAGAACCAACAGATCTGTTTTGGAAGAAGTGCAGCCAGAGTGCTCCTTGAAGGCCAGGATGGCCACACTTCGTTCTCATAGTTCGGACATATTGTTAGGAGGGACCAGTCACTGGAGAAGGACATCATGTTTGGTAAAGTGGAGTGTCAGAGAAATAGAGGAAGACCCCAAGTGAGATGGATTGTCAAAGTGGGCTCAAGCATGGCAACAATTGTGAGGTTGGCCCAGGACTGGACAGTGTTTTGTTCTGTTGTGCATAGGGTCGCTATGAATTGGTACCGACTGGATGGCACCTAACAACAAACCAGAAGGACAAATTTGTCTTGGAATCAGGACAGCCATAATGCTCCTTAGAAGGCAGGAAATGCAAGACTTTGTCTTACACACTTTCGATATATTTTCAGGACAGACCAGTCCCTGGAGAAAGACATCACGCTTGGTAAAGTATGTTTTTGTTGTTGCTAAGTGCTGTCAAGTCGATTCTGACCCACAGCAACCCTGTATAGGGTTTCCGAGAAACAGTTGATGAGCTTGAACTGCCAAACTTGTGGTTCAAACAGACTTTGCAGCTCAGTGCATTAACCCACAGAGCCACACCAGGACTCCTGGTAAAGTATAGGGTCAGTAAAAGACAGGAAGACCCTCAATGAGGTGGATTGATACATTGGCTACAACATTGGACTCAAACATAGCAACAATTGTGGGTGTCTCAGAGAACTGGGCAGTGCTCTGTTCCATTGTGCATGTGGTTTGTTATGAGTTGAGGCCTGCTTGATGACACCTAACAACAACATCTACATAAGTGAGGTGAGACAGCAGATCATGAAGAAATGCCAGATCTTATTATAAGATGGATCTCTACCATATTGTGTTTTTATGTATTAAATCCTATGTACCTACAAGAAATAAACCTATTAGGATAGATTTGGTCATTAGGAGATCAAAACTCACCTTTTTTTTTCTATTTGAAAAGTTTTCCTTTGGGCTGAAATATTAAGTATTTAAACTGTCAAATGAATATTTATTGAAGGAAAAGAGAACAGCTTTTATATGTCACTGATGGAGGATATGAAATCTGAATTTTTCTTAGTATAAATAAAAATAGTCTCATCTTATAATAAATCAAGCAAAATTAGCATTTGAATAGTCTTCAGAAAGGACATCCCACAATCTATATGCTAAAATTATCAGAGTTCAAATTATTGTAATTAAGATATAATCAGTACTTTAGAATAAGCTAGTGAACATTAGGGCGTATTTTTTTAGCCACATTCTTTCAGGCCCACTTTATGCATACGCTGCAGTACGCGTAGGGGCTCACAGCACAAGCACTTTTATCTTTCATCCTATTCCATTCCTTTCTTTAAAAGGCAAAATTATAAATGTATCTTCAGATGTATACACTTCAAATATCTATACTCAAAAGCATGGAATAGAGAAAAAAACATTTTGCTTTCACTTTGCATATGGCAAGTTTCATTATTATTAAGATGTTTTTAATAGCTCTAGAGTCTGGCTCAATTTTACTAAAGGGTAAAAATGTACTTGTCTTTGAAGTCAAGTATTCACTTATCTGATATAAATAAAACCTTTCATGCAGAAAAATGTTTTCCCAAATGGAAGAGTTAATGTACCTCAAATATGTGAAATATTTACTTCCAACTGTGCAATGTTTAGTAAAAGTTCTATTTCATTTTTTTCATTATAAAATTTGATGAAAAATATTAGTGAAATCTAACATAACACTATAAAGGTCAATACTAGGTATCAATGCATTCTCCTGGCTACAATGACAAATAAATTAACTTTTAAACAATTTGCTTTGATTTTGGCCTTCAGTCAGTGAAATAGTTTCTCCCCTCTGGCATGTTTGTCAGTTCTCAAATCCTGCATTTTGCCTAAATTGGTGAATAGATTATTGTTGGAAAACAGCTTTTAGTTGTTATTAAGTGTTGTCAGGTTGATTCATAGCAACCCTGTATAGGATTTCTGAAGAGTGGCTGATGAGTTTGAACCGCCAACCTTGTGTGTGGTTCAAGTGACCTTTTGGTACAGTACTTATCCTACAGTACCACACCAGGATGCCTGGAAAACAACAGCAGTCATTCCTAATTTAGATATCAGTAAGTATCCTCCAACAGATGCCAGTATAAATTCTATCCCAATGTAACACAAGACCGTAAACTTACAGAACTAATCTTGGATCACCAGTAACTCCAATGGTTCCCTATAGCCTGCACTTCAGTAGGACCCTTCCTGATCTGATTCTTGTCTCCTCAGCCTGTTCTCCACCTCGCCCAATGTGTCATTCTCATATTGTCCAATCTGCCGTTGGACAAATTTGCCCTCTTCTCAAAAATGCCCTCCCCCTCTGCACTCTGCTAATCACTCTCTGCCAGATGTGAATGTTCAGGGGACTCCATCCATACTCACTAAAGAGTTTAGTTCTCTTCCCTTTCCATTTTCCCAGCAGATAGAGCTTTTACATGAAATGTTAACGGAGCACTTTTGAGAGGCCAGATCTTGATGGCCAAAGTGAGAAGTTGGAAGACAGCATCTGAATCCTGGTTCTATCATTTACTAGCTATGTAATTTGGAAACATCACTTTTACGTCCACAAGCCTCCATTTCCTCACCTGTAAACAATAAACTAGCTTGCTCTGAAGAACAGATGCTACTAGTATGAGAAATTCTCAAGATGGTCCATGTTCAGGAACAAAGGGTGCACGAGATTGCTAGACCAGGAGTAGTTGTTGATTCACACCAACCCTAACATGTGCAGGATGAATGGGGGAGGGGCAATACAGTCATTAAGGCCATGGGAGCCATCCGGGCTAGATTTTGAACCCCATACTCACTGTGGGAGGCAAGAGAGGGAAATAAAACTCTTTGCAAGCTGGCCATGTGGCGCGTCTGCCTGTATTTACTGGGTTGGGTACCCAATTTCGCAAAATTGAATAAAGAAAACCTCACTCTCACTAAAATGAGTACAGATTGGATTTCTTGAGCGTTTGTCAATAAGTGCTTGTGATAACTCATTGGTGACCTTATAACCAAGAGGAACCGAGGCAGTGTCCGAGGTATCGACAACGTTTCTCACAATAGTACAGTGCCTACCACATAATGAGGACTCAACATCCTCATAATGTGTATGGCTTTGAAGCAGATGAAGAAAGAGCATAAAGGAGACAGACAAGCCTATTATGCTTTTGTAATTTGAGTTGGGAGCAGTGGTTGTTCAATGGTAGAATCCGTGCTTTCTGCCAGGAAGACTAGGATTCAGTTCTTTTCTGAGCACTTCGTGCTCAGTCAATACCTGTCTGCCAGTGGAGATTTGAGGATTGCTATAATGCTCAACAGGTTTCAACAGAGCTTCCAGACAAAGGCGGACTATAAAGACCTGGTGATCTACTTCCTAAAATCAGCCAACAAAAATCCTATAGATCACAACAGTTCAATCTGCAACTCATCATAGGGATGGATCAGGACTAGGCATCATTTTGCCCCATTGTGCATGGAGTTATCATGAACCAGGGGCAATTTGACAGCTGCTACCAACATCAGTTGGAGGAGTTAGCACCCAGATGAAGAGTTGAAAGTGCAGCCATCTTAAAATTATGTGCGGTTTCTTTTGAGAAGGCACAGTAGAAACTGTCAAACAGTGGCAAACAGAGTTAAGCTCACACACTCTTTCAAAAGAACTGACAGCGGCCGCTTTCTGGATCACTCACAATCCTTGGTTGTGATGCATGAGTTGAAAAGAAACTGGGTATTACTCAGAGCTGACAATGGAAGGTAACACAGAGATATGCAATAATTTCACTGGAATGGGACCCTGTCTGCGAGAGTAGAGGCTCCCTTGTTACTCAAATGGCTGCAGTGAGGAGACCTTCCTGTAGGAGAGAACAGCCAAGTGTCAGTTTAGACGAGCAATCTACAAACTGAGAGCCCACCTTGCTGCAAACCTCTTTCTATTATTTTTCATTTGAAATGTGAAATAGGAAAAAAAATGTGATGGAATTAATTTCCTTCCAGGATTGAAAATAAAAAACAAATCACAACTATTGCCAGATGAACACCTCATCTAAAATGAATGGCAGATTTAATGCATTGCAAAATGCTGTTTGCAGGGCCTCCTTGACTGAGAAATGCATTCGAATTTTATTTCTTTAAATGAATTTAACTATTCCCATGTGCATCTGTCTCAGTCCAAAAAATGCTCTGGGTGCTTTTCCTACCCACTTGAAAAGAAAATTCAGTTTACTATTGCTTATTTTAAAACAAATCAAAAGACAACTGAAGCAACAAATTAATGGAATGATCATTTCCTCTCTTTGCATTATGTGTGTCCAAAGAGTGAGAAGAGAAGAAAAATATCTTTGCATTTTTTAAAAAGAAATTTAGATAACGGTCTAAAAGTGTTCTTTATAAGCTTTGCTTCTTTGTTCAACTATGCTGGGGATTTTGAACCCCTGGATCGGCTTTCCATCTTTTCAGGAAAGCAAGGTAGCAATTTCCTTCAAGGAATTGGCAATGAAGTGCTCAAGTGCTTAGTCCTTCAGGCAGGAAGACTGGACTGGGGGAGGGGGAGGAGCCAGTCCCAGCTGCGCAGAACTGGGATTCAAGGCTAGCCGAGGCTTTTTATAGGCTACCAACAGGAATGTGGAGGCAGCAGCGTTATGGGTGTGCCAGAGAAAAGGGACCCGCGTGCCAAACTCCAGCACGTGCACCCTAGGTTGCCAAGGCATGGCACAGCCCCCAGACATACTTTTGATGCCCAGCCCTAAAAAGTAAGCAACCTCTTTCCCAATTATTCAGTGAGGAGAGTGAGAGGGTTAGATGTTTCCGCATTATGAAACTACCAGTACAGAAGAAACCTGCCATTTGGTTTACATCCATTTAGTTATTTTTTAGATTAGAGAAAGCCAGAGCGCGAGCATCAGCAGTTTAATATTCACACCTCTTAAGCCATACCAGAGTGACAACCGGGTTCAAGGGAGGCAGCCCATGGGTGTTTTTCATATGAATGAGTTCCTGAAAAGGACTGGGTGATGGAACAGAATGCAGGTTTTCTTTGAACTTTTCTAGTCTATTCTCTCTTCTAAATTGTAAACGAATTGGTAGAATTTAGTCCAACTTTAAAGATTTCCCCTCTATCCTCTCCTCTGCTTCCACTTCTCACTCACGAATTCAGGGCTATTGTAATGCAGGAGAGAGACATTCTTTCCTGCCCTCTACACTTAAAGAAACATACCAAGCCTGAGTGGTCTCCGCTAGACTGCGGGAGGGAGTGCTTTTTATTAGTTCTAGCAAAGAGAAAGGAAAAAAAAAAAAAAAGCAGATTACTTGCAATTTAATTTCTAAGAGGAAAAAATTGTAGAATAAAATGGTCAACCATTCTTCTTTCCGTCGCACATATGAGAAGTATCAACTAAAAGGGCATCTGGAAAGTAACATTATTCAGCAATCAGAAAGCAAAAACCCAAACCAATAATGTTTTGGTGGAGACAAAAATTTACATACCTATAATCACAAAAGAGGAAAGCTGTTGCCTAAAAAAAAGAAGAAAGAAAACCACATACAAAAAAAATCTTTCATATGCATTTTACCTTTTGGGCAGTTCCATAGCAAAATTCTCTTTCAGAAGCCCTTTGTAATATGAAACCCACTGTAGATAAGATACAATGTGAAGATAGTCTGTTCTGCAGCAGCAGGAAATCAAATTGGTTCCAGAAAGGAAGTTACATGACAAATGGTTTAATAGCATTGCTAGAATTGGAAAGCTTGATTGAATTTTTTTTTTTTCACAATCATTTAAAAAAAATTATAATAACTTTGCATAGCAGGGTGGATTTTTTGGGAGTGTTGCAGAGATGGGACACATTTCACTTTATTGACCTTTTAAACTAAAGTGTTATAATTTATTATCAAAATTCAAGAGCTCAGCAGTAATTAATTTTTGGCATCTTGCTTACAACAAAAATGCTCAGACACAGCACTTGGTTTAATATCACTAATATGTTTTTGTGGAGGATTAAACAAGTTAATAAATTTAGGTATATTTTACTATCATTTCCAAGTGATCTTCAGTATTAATAATAGTACCAACCAGACTTGCTTTTTTAGAAAGCATCTGGAAATGCTTCTTAAGTCTTAGATGAGTTTTAGATTTTAGGAAAGACTGATATGGTTACTAAGACACATCATTGACAAAAATAACCCAACAACTAATGCCTGTAGGTGAGATGAAATCCTTCTTTTGACTTTAGTAACGAACAAGTTAAATATCACTTAGACCACAGCATATGACTAAAGAGATTTAAAGGAAATCATGCTTAAATAGGATGTGACTGGACGTTTAGGGCTATTTTCTAAAAGTAAAAAAAAAAAACCCAAAAAACCCAACAACTTTTTTTCCTTCAGTACTTACAGTCTTTGAAGACCAGTGCAGGGTCTCTGTGAGGCAAAACTTGGGCGATGATGTGTCTCAGGGATTCCAAGGTTCTGTCCATCTTGGGTCTGCCGTTGCGAGCTTCCTGCACAATGTCCTCATGCCTAAATTCTTGCAGTCCTGGACTGAGTTTGTGCAGCTCATTGATGCACTGGATTACCAAAGAATCCCTTTTAACATCTGCCAATCAGACATTTCCCAGAATCTAAAGACCCCTCAGGGGGCCCTCCTCCCAGGCTCACTTATCTTTGTTGTATGCTGAGCTAATTAGCTTTAAAGGCTGGCTGACAGGCGGGTTCCCATTGCTTCCTTCTGTTAAACACACCCACCTACAGGCTGGCTGGGGAAACGAGCTAATCATGGGAACAGTGTTTCTCTCCAACCAGATTTTGCTAGAATGGTGTACAGCTTTCTGACTTGATTATTTCTTTAGATTCTCTATTTTACTGTGTTACCCCCAGGAATATGGATCAAGATATTTCTCCCAGAAGTATATTTCTCCCAGAAATATCCCCAGGATATTTCTCAAGGAAATTTTCTAAATAACAAAGGGAGAAAGCTCTTGGAACTTCCAGTTCTGATGCACTATGATCTACATTTTTCTTTGATGAAGGAGTGCTATTATGATCTAAATTCTTCGTTGATGAAGGAGTGCTGTAATATTATGGCTGTAGCCAGGCACCACATTATGCTTTCTATCTGCATTCAGAAGCATCTCTCTTGAAGCCAAATTGTCGTTGTTTTTCCCACCCTAGAAAAGGCAAGCGAAACCTGGTGGACTCTCTTACAGCTTGCCTGGGAACATTTGTTTCCCCATGTACTATCCTTCAAAACAAATTGTTCCCAAGGATGACTTTAATAAATTCTGATATTGTTTGTTTCTTTTCATTTCAAGATGATAAATCTTTCTCTTAAAATATTCAGGAGAAACAAAAATACATTTTCAAAATAACAGGAAGTTATTAAAAGATTCTGAGAAAACAGAGATTCTATTTCTACCTATGCCTTCTACCATGCATAAAAATTTGTTGAGTACTTTCCTCAGAAGACACAATAAATCATGAGGTTCCATTGTAGTAGTCAGGATTTATCGCAGATATAAGAAACTGATTTGGTGTGGCACTGTGGGTTACTGTGCTGAACTACAAAGTCAGTTTGATCTGCAAGGTCGGCAGTTCAAGCTCACCAGCCACTCCTTGGAAACCCTATGCAGGGTCCCTATGGGTCAGAACTGACTCGACAGCACTTCACAACCACAACAACATGCCTATGTTTTGATTCCTGGTGTGGCGCTGTAGAATAAGCACTGTACTGCTAACCACAAGGTTGGCAATTCAAATCCACCAACTGATGTTGGAAACCCTAAACAGGGTCACTATGAGTCAGAACTGACTCATTGTCACTGAACAACAGCCTAGATTAGTTATTGAAGGGTTGTTAAGGACTTCTTTACTTTTATTTAAAATACTTTTCCAGGGTAAGCAGAACCCAATGTTCCTTCTAACTTTTAGATTTCATTATTATATTTTACTATGTAATTCACTGATAGTCCCTTAAAGGGTGCATAAAAATAACAATGCCTTACATGTTATCAACTTCTTGAGTTAGCCACACCAGGACTCCAAAATACCAAATAGGAGGTTATCATTGAAAACAGATCCTAAATGGTTTGTGGACACAAAACTATTGTATATTGATTGGACACAAAGTGTAAATGAATGTAAATACTTTCAAAGTGTTATTGAACTGGAAATCAAGATATTTAAAGTATGTATTAGGGAACCAGGAAACATCATATGGAATTCTAAAAGAAGTAAGACCCAAAGAATTCTAAAAGAAAAATTCAGAACAACTGGAAATAATTGATGCTTAGATTTCAACCAATAAACAGACATTTCCACAGACTTAAATTTAATTTTGCAGTTGCTGTTAGGTGCCATTGAGTCAGTTCCAACTTGTAGTGACCCTATACACAACAGAAGGAACCACTGTTCGGTCCTTTGCTATCCTCACAATTGTTGTTACACTTGAGTCCATTGCTTCTACCGTTGTGCCAATCCATCTTGTTAGGGGTCTTTCTCTCTTTTGCTGACCCTCCATTTTGCCAAACATGAAATCCTTCTTCAGGGGCTTGCCCCTCCTGGTATGTCTGGAGTTTGAGAGACAAAGTCTTGCCATCCTGGATTCTAAGGAATATTCTGGCTATAGTTCTTCAGACACAAATTTAATTCTAGCAGTAATTAAAAATATTTTGGTTGTGCAGTGTGGTGGAGAGAACACTGGGTTCGGATCAATAAGATGTAGGATTTGGATTTCCTTATCTGCATAATTTGAGAAAATCACTCATCTTCTCTAGCCTCAGAGTCCTCGTGTATGAAACTAGGGAGTTGAGTTGATTTCAGTTCTTATATCTATAATACTATGGTTACATTAAGGAGCTCTGGTAGCATAGTAGTTATGAATCGGGCTGCTAACCTCATGGTCAGCAGTTCGAAACTACCAGCTGTTTTGCAGGAGAAAGATGAGGCTTTCTGCTCTTATAAAGATTTACAGCCTCGGAAACCCTGTACATGGTCGCTATGAGTCAGATCCAACTCCACGGCACACAACAACAACAACAACAACAACAATGGTTACATTACAAAATGAGCTCAAATTTTATCCCAGACTTTCTAGCCTTCTGGAATACGGTATGTATTCTTAAAAACTGGAAAAATCCCTCATATTCCCACAGTCAACCTTACATTCATTTGTCAATCTAAGAGACCCAAATTGATGTGATAAATTAAAAAATACTAACTGCTAATTCTGATGTAGAATCCTGGTGTGGTGCTGTAGGTTAAAGTGCTATACTGCAAAGTTAGTTTGAACAGCAAGCCAGGTGGTTCAAGCTCACCAGTCACTCCTTGGAAACCCTATCAGGGTTGCTATGTGTCTATGACACTTAACACCAACAAAACACCTAAGGTGCTGTTGTAGCATAAGCACTGGACCTCAAGGTCCATTTGAACTGCAAGGACGGTGGTTCAAACCTACCAGACACTCCTCGGAAACCCTACACAGGGTTGCTATGAGTCAGAACTGACTGGACAGCACTGAACAACAACAGCAACAATGTTAACTATAATGAAAGGTAAGAATTTGTTAAGAAAACCAAGATTCAACCTCCACAAGCTTTCTAAAGAAAGCAAACTATGAGCAGCTGCAGAGTGAGCTCCCAAACAACTTTTCAAAGATAAAGTTATAGTCAAATTATGATCTTTAATGACATGTTTTAAGAAATGAAAAAGAGGAACTATAAAATGGAGGATTGTACAAAATTCCAGTTGGATAATATAGTTTCTCCTTCACTAGTAAACCCAATCCTTTAGCAGTTTTCTGAAGCCTTTGCTTATACATTCTTTTGTCTACCCATAGAGACTTCTGGCCTTAAATTACTTTTATAAGACAATTTGGAAAAGCCACCATGTGAGGTAGAAATCATCCGATGGAGATGGAAAACTCTGAGAAACTGCTATGCGGTATGGGTCTATTTTAGTGCAAATTCTAAAGTTCAATGTTAGATTTCACTTTAAACCTAAACCATCTGTACATGTATGTATACCAGGCACAAAAGTTATAGCACTGAAACAGAGTAGATGACTTCAGTAAAACTCAAAATGATGTGTTTTATTATTATTATTTAAAATCAACTTTATTAGCATACTAATCAGAACTCTGACATCTAATTGACATATTCAGTGATCAAAACCTACCGCCAGAAGATTCTATGTAACATCAACACCAACCAAGCTCTCAGGGAATATCGAGTTCTTTGAGAAGACAAGTACTGCAAGGTTGCATATTCTTCAAAATATAACAAAGGAGTTTATGCAAGCAATCATTTTGCTGGTAAGGAAGAGAGAATTCATTCCTGTCAGTCCAATAAACATGTTTGACAGATAGCTCTTAAAGATCATAAAAATGATAACTGTTAAAATAACATCTAGAATGTTAGAAAACATAATATATGCATCAAAAAATCACCTTTAGTTAGAAACAGAAGGAAGTTCCTTGGTTCCTCCATATCCTTCATGCTATAATGTCTGGGAGATGGGGGCAAGAGTGGGCCAGGCTGGAGAGTGGACCTATGGGTGAGTCTGTAGGTGAAGTTGGTGAGAATTCAGGTCCAGAAAGTGCTCAGGCTAGACAAATCCAACCTAAACTGAGGTGCAACAATAGCAGATGGAGAACAGCGCACATTCTTCTATTCTCTAACTACACCCACAGGAAACAGTTTGTATGAGCCTAAGAACACTTCAACATATAACCATCAGTTAAATACAAATATGAAAATATCACAATGTTCCAGGTGGTGTTGTAGCATAAGCTACAACAGACAATTTTAGCTCACACAAAGAAACAAGAGAGAATGCCGTAAACAAATAACCAAAATGCAGAGACTGAAAATGTTTCTAAGGAAGAAAAGGCAATGAAACTAACCTAAAAAGAATTCAAAAGAATGATATCGAGGTACCTTCAAAGGATTGACAGAAAGATTGAGGAAAGCAAGGAGAACACACACACAAAAATAAACTTTAGAAGAATTCAGGAAAACATTACAAGAACTAACAAACAAAGTAAATGCAAATTTTGAAACAACACAAAACCTGAATTATAATCCCAGAAGATTAATATTAAGATTTCAGAAATGGACAATACAACATAAGACTAAAGACCCTAATTAAAACCTGAAACTATAAAGATCATCAGTGAAAAAACAATAAGGACAAACTTAGGGACTCTAATACATGGCATACATACATTATCCAATATTATAAAAAACGCATATGCAATGGAAGACAAAACAGATGACTGGGACATCTTAAAAATTAGAAAAATCTGTGTATCAAAAGATTTCACCAAAAGAGTAAAAAGGGAGCCTACAGAACTGGAATTATATATATA
>NW_006408629.1:10208805-10209399 GCF_000296735.1 Chrysochloris asiatica
GTACAGGGTTTCCGAGGGTGTAAAGCTTTACGGGAGTAGAAAGCCTCATCTTTCTCCCGCGGAGCGGCTGGTAGTTTCGAACCGCTGACCTTAAGATATATATATATATATATAACGACATATCAGACAAGGAGGCTAATATCTAAAATTTATACAAAATTACAAACCTTTGTAAGAAAAAGGCAAACCACCCAATTAAAAAATGGGCACAGGGCATGAACAGATACTTCACCAAGGAAGACATTCAAGCAGTCGGCAAGCATATAAAGAAATGTTCCTGATCATTAAACATTTGAGACATGCAAATCAAAACAACAATGAGATTTCATCTCACATCAGCATTAATAGTGAAGTTCAGAAAACCAGAATACAATAAATTCTGATGATGGTGTTGAGAGACTGGGACCCTCCTACAACTGCTGGTGAGACTTTAAAATGGTTCAATAACACTAGAAAATGGTTGCCAGGGGTGGGAGGGAGTGAAGAGTGTAGATACATGTTACCTCAGGTGACAGGAAGGGTAATATACAAGAAGAGAGAAGGTGGCATACAAATGATGAAAACGAGTGAAGACACAGGGAAGTATGCAAAGGC
>NW_006408629.1:10210209-10215844 GCF_000296735.1 Chrysochloris asiatica
ATGAGGCTTTCTGCTCCCATAAAGATCCACAGCCTCGGAAACCCTGTTCAGGGTCACTATGGGTCAGAACCGACTCGACGGCACTCGACAACAACAACATATATATATGTTGGAACATATGTCAACCTTGGAACAGCAATGTCATACATATCCACAAATAAGAGTTTCTGTATGTATTTACCTTTGCTGAAAACACAAATAGGAATGTGGTGAAGCATACAGCAGGCAAAATTATGAAAACTTCTAAGATATTATCAAACATCTTAAGACAATGAGTTGATGGGCCTGGGGGCTCAGGTCCATAGTCTCAAGGGACACCATGGTCAATTGGTACAACATAGGCCACAAAGACAATGTTCTACATCCTACTTCAGTGAGTAATGTCTAGGCTCTTGAAATCTCTTGAGGGACTCTCTAAGGTTCAGCTATTGGTCTCTTCATGTACGGACGAAAGAAGAGTAATAAGAATTGAAGAGGCTTGAATCAATTAGTCCAATTAGCTAATAGAACATGTGAACAGCAGTCTTCATGACTATGAGACCAGATGAACTAGAGATGCCTGCCTACTACCACCAATTACTCTAATAGGGATCACATTAGAGGGTCCCAGACAGAGTGGGAGAAAATGTGGAATAAAACTCAAAAGTATTAAAAACAAAACAAAAAACAACAACCAGGTCTACTAGTTAGAAAGAGACTGGAGGAACCTGAGACTATGGCCATTGACCACCCATCAGGTCTGGACAGGAACTCAGCCTCATGCATGGCTCAATTTTTAGTCAAGCAGTATATATAGGTTTATAGGCAGGGACAACAATACTAGCAAAGAGTATACTCAACCTGGAATGGTCAATCATTCAAAATAAAAATAGCAGCATTTTCCTAAGGACTAAGTTGAGAAAGAATAGGAAGGTGCGTGGAAAGCAAATAGCAAGCACAGGGAAGACGTAGGATGACTGTTGTTGCATGGTTGCTGTTGTTAAGTGCTGTCAGTTCCCACTCATAGAGACCCTGTCTAGGGTTTCTGAGGAGCGGCTGGTGGGTTTGAACCTCTTATCTTGTGATTCAAACCGACCTTGTGGTCCAGGGCATTATATTGCAGTGCCACACCAGGACTCCTGTTGTTGCATGGAGAGGATTGTCATCATTAAGATATGACAAGGTGTATGATTTGTTGACTGTAAAGCTGATGATCTTGTCTGTAGACCTTCACTCAATTCGCAATAAGAAGTTATTTTCAAAAGGACAATACAGAAAAGAAGAATGGAAAAAATCGGAAGAAAGTCTAAGAGTTATGTGGGATACCATGGAGAGGAATAACATATGGGTGATCAGAATTCCAAAATAAGAAGAGGCAATATAAAGCACAGAGAAAATTGCAGAAGAGTTGTTGGAAGAAAACTTCCCTAACATCATGAAAGATAAGAAGATAAACACACAAGAAGCTGAATGAACCCCAAACAGGATAACTCCTAAAAGAAAATCACAAGCACAAATCATAATGAAACTTTCCAAAGACTAGAAAAGCATCTGGAGAGCAGCTTGGGTAAAATGAAAAATAATGTACATAAGAGGCAATAAGACTAAGCTCTGAATTTTCAGCAGAAACCATGCAGGTGAGAAGGCAATGGGAAGACATATACAAAACTCTGGGAAAAAACCCACCAACCAAGAATCATATATCCAGCAAAACTATCCCTTAAATACAATTGCGAAATTAGGACATTTCCAGAAAACAGAAATTAAAGGAATTTGTAATTACGAGACCCCTTTATCAAAAATATTAATTGATTTTTTTTGGACTGAGAACAAACAATAGTAGACAATAACCTGATTAACATACATAACAACACCACCCAGAACTCAATCTAGATAAGGTAGTTATTGCTGTGGAGTTGGTTCTGACTCCTAGCAACATTGCATAGCGTTAATGAGGCTATAAATCCTTACTGGAGAAGAAAGCCACATTTTTCTCCTATGGAGTGGCTGGTAGATTTGAACTGCTGACCTTGTGATTAGCAGCCCAAGTCTTAATCCACTATGCTAACAGAGCTCCTAGAAGTATTTACAGTAAAACAAACCCACAAGACCTAATATAGGGAACCAGAGAGATCAATATATAATGAAGTTAGTTACAAAACAAAAAGAGAGAATAGTATAGATACAGAAAAAACAAAAAAAATACAGGATAGCCTCAAAGAAAATGAATACACATTGATATTAAAATAAAAAAGGAGAATCAGAAAGATTTTGTGGGCTCCTGGTGTGGCACTGTAGGATCAGCCCTGTACTGCCAAACCCACCAGCTGCTCTTTGTAAACTATTTAGGGTCGCTGTGAGTGAGAACAGACTCAATAGCACTCAACAACAACAAACACAACAGAAATGAAGAAAACCCACAAATAAAATGAACTCAGTGCAGAAAATTATGTGGAATAAAGAAACTAGCAGCATCACAAATAATCTCAAAATGACAGCAATCAATTCATACCTATTGATAACTACACTGAATGTAAATAGATTAAACACAGCAGTCAAGAAACAGAGAGTAGCAGATTGGCTACGGAAGTAGAATCCTTCAATGTGCTGTTTACAAGAAACACATCTTACACACAAAGACAGAAATAGACTAAAAAAAAAAAAATCAAAGGATGGAAAAAGTACACCAAGCTAATGACAATCAAAAATGAGCGTAAGTGGTTATATTAATCTCTGATAAAATAGACCTTAAGGCAAAAATCAGCATAAGACACAAAGAAGGCCATTATATCACAATTACGTGGTCAACTGAAAAAGAGGATATAGCCTTAATAAATACCTATGTCCCCAATGAGAGAGCCTCAAAACACATAAATCAATCTCTAATAGAACTGAAGAAAGAAGTAGACAACTCTACAATAATATCAACGTGAGTAAAAAATTATCTGCACTGTGGTTGTAGAATTTTATTTAATAAATTTATAGAAAAGATAAATATATCATTTTTAAACATCATCTACTTGCTTTTCAATACACATTGTCCATCTGTCAATAAGCTTTTGTAGTCCCTAATTTAAAAAATGTTTTAGGCTGAGCTGTAAGTCACAAATGCACAGCTGTCTGTGCTTCTTCATCACTGGTTAATCTTTGTCAGGGGACCAAACAGGTGAAAGTCGAATGGAGTAAGATCAGGACTATAGGGAGGATGCAGTATACCTCAAAATGAAGTTTTTGTAGTGTCAACAATGTGGGCAGAAGTGTGAGGATGTGCATTGACATACAAGATCATAACACCCTTGAGTAGCAGTTTAATCCAAAGCATTTTGGATGGCATTTAATCCAAAGCAGCCTTGGATAGCATTTAATCCAAAACTCAGGCTTCATCTCATTAGTGAGCATCTCACTATAATGAACACTGTTGATTGTTGAATTTTCATCCTAATAGTGTTCCAATACTGGCCCTTGAGAATCCCAGAAAACTGTAAGCATCAATTTTCCTGCTGATGGTTGCTTTTTGAACTTTTTCTTGGGCAGCGATTGAGGATATTTCCATTCCATACGATGCTGTTTACTCTCAGGCTCATAGTGATGAATCCATGTCTTGTCACCAGTAACTATTCTTTTTTTAAGAAACTTTTACTTCCAGTATTGGTCCAAATTTTGTTTGCAGATGTCCAAACACTTCTGTTTATGCTCTTCTGTGAATGGTTCGGTACCCAAGGTACACAAACTTTTCAAAACCCAAGTCCTTTGTGGATTATTTCACAGATAGTGCCATGCTGATTTGCAAATGACTTGTCACTTGTGTATTCAACAGAATCATTTAATGTACACACTCAATGTTGTCATCGTCTATAGACGTGGATGGACATTTTAATATAACCGGAGTGAGAATAATTTTTGGTTCAGCCTCATAGTAGTTGTTGTTAAGTGCCATTGAGTTGGTTCCAACTCATCACAACTCTGTATAAGGTTTCTGAGGAGCATCTGGTGAGTTTGAACTGCCAACCTTATGATTCAAACCAACTTTGTGGTTCAAACCAAGCTTTCAGTCCAGTGTTTACCCCACAGTGCCACACCATTACTTCACAATAATAGTCATTGTTGTTGCTGTTAAGTGCCAACAAGTCAGTTCTGACTTGTTGTTTGTACAGGGTTTGCAAAGAACATCTGGTGAGTTTAAACTGCCAGCCTTGTGGTTCAAACTGACCTGGTGGCCCAGTGTTTACCATACAGTGCTACACCAGGACTCCACAGTAATAGTGGTTGTTGTTAAGTGCCATCAAGTCAATTCCTACTCATAAGGACCCTGTATAGGGTTTCCGACGAGCAGCTGGTGAGTTTGAACTGCCGACCTTGAGGTTCACAGTCCACTGCTGATCCTACAGTGCCCCATCATGAGTCCCACAATAATGTTGTTGTTAAGTGCCATTGAGTCAGTTACCACTCATAGTGACCCACTCATAGTGTAGGGTTTCTGAGGAGCAGCTGAGGAGTTTGAACTGCCAACCTTGTGGTTTGCAGTCCAGTGCTGATCCACAGCACCACACCAAGAGCCCACAATAATAGAAGGAGATTTTATTACATCACTTTTGATAAAGGACAGAATAACTAGAAAAAAAATTAACAAAGGCACAGAAGAACTAAACGAAAACAATCAAACTACTTGACTTCATAGAGTTATAGACAGCATTCAACTCAACAACAGCATAATATACATTATTTTCCAGTGCACATGGAACAGTCTCCAGATTAGACTATACGTTAGACCACAAAACAAACCTCAATAAATTTAAAAACATCAAAACAGTACAAAGCATCTTCTCAGATCACAATGCTATAGATAAAATTAAAGATCAACAATAGGAAGATCAAAGTAAAAAACCAAATACATGGAAATTGAACATCACCCTGCTTAAAAGCTACTGGCTAGTAGATTAAATAAAAATGAAATTTAAAAAATTCCTTGAGTCAAACGAGAACAAAACATAACCTACCAAAACCTTTGGGACAGAGCCAAAGCAGTGTTCAGAGGAAAAAATTTATAGCAATAAACGTGCACGTCCATAAAGAAGAAAGAACCAAAATTAATACCTCACTCCAACATCTCCAACAATGAGAAAAAGAGGAGCAAAGTAAGAGTATTGACACCAGAAGAAAAGAAATAAAGTTTAGAACAAAAATAAATAGAAAATAGAAAAACAATGGAAAGAATCAGCAAGACAACCTAGTATGAATATTCATTCATAATCAATGAAAAAATAGGGACAAACTTGGTGGTGGTGGTGGTGATGTGCCATGGAGTTGGTTTTGACTCCTAATGACCTGAATAGGGTTTCCGAGGTTATAGATCAATGGGAGTAGAAAACATCATCTTTCTCTGGTAGAACAGCTGATGGTTTCAAACTTCTGACCATGAGGTTAGCAGCCCTACTTAGGGACTCTCATATATAGCATAAATACACTATCAAACCTTACTGAAAACACACAAACAGTAGAAGACAAAATAGATGACTGAGACCCCCTAAAAATTAGGCACTTATTAGATTTTGCCAAAGGAGTAAAAAGGGAGTCCAAAATTTTGGAAATAATTTTTTTGATGACATATCACACAAGGGACTAATCTCTGAAATTTATAGAAAACTACAACATTTCT
>NW_006408629.1:10215944-10223426 GCF_000296735.1 Chrysochloris asiatica
CACAAACTTTTCAAAACCCAAGTCCTTTGTGGATTATTTCACAGATAGTGCCATGCTGATTTGCAAATGACTTGTCACTTGTGTATTCAACAGAATCATTTAATGTACACACTCAATGTTGTCATCGTCTATAGACGTGGATGGACATTTTAATATAACCGGAGTGAGAATAATTTTTGGTTCAGCCTCATAGTAGTTGTTGTTAAGTGCCATTGAGTTGGTTCCAACTCATCACAACTCTGTATAAGGTTTCTGAGGAGCATCTGGTGAGTTTGAACTGCCAACCTTATGATTCAAACCAACTTTGTGGTTCAAACCAAGCTTTCAGTCCAGTGTTTACCCCACAGTGCCACACCATTACTTCACAATAATAGTCATTGTTGTTGCTGTTAAGTGCCAACAAGTCAGTTCTGACTTGTTGTTTGTACAGGGTTTGCAAAGAACATCTGGTGAGTTTAAACTGCCAGCCTTGTGGTTCAAACTGACCTGGTGGCCCAGTGTTTACCATACAGTGCTACACCAGGACTCCACAGTAATAGTGGTTGTTGTTAAGTGCCATCAAGTCAATTCCTACTCATAAGGACCCTGTATAGGGTTTCCGACGAGCAGCTGGTGAGTTTGAACTGCCGACCTTGAGGTTCACAGTCCACTGCTGATCCTACAGTGCCCCATCATGAGTCCCACAATAATGTTGTTGTTAAGTGCCATTGAGTCAGTTACCACTCATAGTGACCCACTCATAGTGTAGGGTTTCTGAGGAGCAGCTGAGGAGTTTGAACTGCCAACCTTGTGGTTTGCAGTCCAGTGCTGATCCACAGCACCACACCAAGAGCCCACAATAATAGAAGGAGATTTTATTACATCACTTTTGATAAAGGACAGAATAACTAGAAAAAAAATTAACAAAGGCACAGAAGAACTAAACGAAAACAATCAAACTACTTGACTTCATAGAGTTATAGACAGCATTCAACTCAACAACAGCATAATATACATTATTTTCCAGTGCACATGGAACAGTCTCCAGATTAGACTATACGTTAGACCACAAAACAAACCTCAATAAATTTAAAAACATCAAAACAGTACAAAGCATCTTCTCAGATCACAATGCTATAGATAAAATTAAAGATCAACAATAGGAAGATCAAAGTAAAAAACCAAATACATGGAAATTGAACATCACCCTGCTTAAAAGCTACTGGCTAGTAGATTAAATAAAAATGAAATTTAAAAAATTCCTTGAGTCAAACGAGAACAAAACATAACCTACCAAAACCTTTGGGACAGAGCCAAAGCAGTGTTCAGAGGAAAAAATTTATAGCAATAAACGTGCACGTCCATAAAGAAGAAAGAACCAAAATTAATACCTCACTCCAACATCTCCAACAATGAGAAAAAGAGGAGCAAAGTAAGAGTATTGACACCAGAAGAAAAGAAATAAAGTTTAGAACAAAAATAAATAGAAAATAGAAAAACAATGGAAAGAATCAGCAAGACAACCTAGTATGAATATTCATTCATAATCAATGAAAAAATAGGGACAAACTTGGTGGTGGTGGTGGTGATGTGCCATGGAGTTGGTTTTGACTCCTAATGACCTGAATAGGGTTTCCGAGGTTATAGATCAATGGGAGTAGAAAACATCATCTTTCTCTGGTAGAACAGCTGATGGTTTCAAACTTCTGACCATGAGGTTAGCAGCCCTACTTAGGGACTCTCATATATAGCATAAATACACTATCAAACCTTACTGAAAACACACAAACAGTAGAAGACAAAATAGATGACTGAGACCCCCTAAAAATTAGGCACTTATTAGATTTTGCCAAAGGAGTAAAAAGGGAGTCCAAAATTTTGGAAATAATTTTTTTGATGACATATCACACAAGGGACTAATCTCTGAAATTTATAGAAAACTACAACATTTCTACAAGAAAAAGACAAACAATCCAATTAAAAAATGGGCACAGGATATGAACAGACACCACCAAAGAGGACATTCAGACAGCCAAGAAGAAATGCTCACGATTATTAGTCGTTGGTGGTGGTGGTGGTGGTTGTGGGCTACCAAGTCGGTTTCAACTCATAGTGAGCCTGTATAAGTTTTCCAAGGCTATAAATGTTGTTGTTGTTGTTAGGTGCCATCTAGTCAGTACTGACTCATAGCGACCCTATGCACAACAGAACAAAAACTGCGCAGTACTGTGCATCCTCACAACCATTGCTGCTGCCACTGTGCCAATGCATATTGCTGGGGGTCTTCCTCTTTTTCCCAGCCCTCCACTTCACCAAATATGATATTCTTCTCTAGGGACTGGTCTCCTCTGATAATATGTCCAAAGTAGGAGAGATGAAGACTGGCCATCCTGGCTTCCAAGGAGCATTCTGGCTGTACTGGAAGCATAAAGCCTCATCTTTCACTCATGGAGCAACAGATAGATTTGAACTACTGACCTTCTGGTTAGCAGCCAAGCTCATAATTCACTACACTCACTGCCAGGGATCTTTCATAGCCATTAAAGAGATGCCGATAGAAACAACAATGAAGTATCATCTCACACATTTTTTTTTTTTTTCATAAATAGCAAAGTTGGAAAAATAAAAACAACTAACAGAAAATAACAAATGCTGGCAAGGGTGTGAAGAGACTGGGATTCTCCTACATTGCTGATGGGATTGTAAATTGGCTAAACCACTGTGGATAACAGTGTGGCACATCTTCATTAAGCTGGAAATAAAAGTACGATATAACCCAGCAATTCTTCTACATGATCTATATCCACAAGAAATAAGAGCCCCAGGACACGAGTAGATATATGCACATTGATGTTCATCGCAGCACACTATTGACAAAAGCAAAATGATGGAGAAGCCTAAATACCCATCAGTGGAAGAATAGATAAACAAACTGTGGTGCATACACACAATGTTAGAATACTATGCAATGAATCTGCAAAACATAGTCACCTCATAACATGAATGAATCTTAAGGACATTATCCTGAGTGAAATTACAAAAGGGCAAATATTGTATGGGACCACTATTGTTAAAGCTCACGAAAAGGTTTTCATGCATAAAAAGAAACACTCTTTCATGGTCATCAGGGGTGGCAGGGAAGGGAGAGTAATTCACTGGCTAGAGGGTAAATACAAGTTAACTCCAGTGACAGGAAGGCAATATACAAGAAGGGGAGGTTGACAGAAGAACGATAAAGCTAAGTGAAGATATAAGGAGATATGTAAGGGCTAAAGGAGATAGAGGTAAATAGTAATCAATACACAACCTTGGAACAATGTTCTGCCAGTAGATACATGGACAGAGACACAGGCTGAATGGGAATGGGTATGAGAGGAAGAGTGGGATGTGTGTGTGTGTGTATGTTTTATTCCATAAATATATGAATTTGAAAGAGGATATTTGTATAGGGATATTTACTTCTCTTGAAAACACAACTATGAATGTGGTGGAGCATACAGCGTAAAATAATGCCAACTTCCTAGATATTATCAAATATCTTAAGGCAATACATGGCTGGGTCTGGAGGCTCCATACTCTCAGGAGACACCATGGTAAACTGGCATAACACAATGTGCTACATCCTACTTTGGTGAGTAATGTCTAGGATCTTGAAAGCTCATGAGCAGTTCTCTAAGGTGTAGCTATTAGTCTCTCCATGTTTGGAAGAAAGAAGAGTGATGAGAATCGAAAAGGTTTGGAATCAATTAGTTTAATGGACTAATGTAATGAAGCATGTGAACATCAGTCTCCACAACTCTGAGACCAGAAGAACTAGAGGTGCCTGGCTACCACAACTAACTTCTAAAAGGGATCGTATTAGAAGGTCTCAGAAAATGTGAAACAAAACTCAAAATTAAGAAACAAAAAAACAGACTTACTTGTCAGAAAGGGGTTAGACTGTGGCACTTGATCACCCTTTAGGTCTGGAAAGGAACTCATCCTTGTGGCCCAATTTTAAGTTAAGCAGTAGTAGGAATAGAGGGGCAGACAACAGCATTAGTAAGGTATGCTCACCATGAATTGGTCAATCATTCAATGTCAAAAGGGCAACATTTATCTGAGGACAAAGTTAAGAAGGGATGGGAAGGTGGGTGGAATTAAAACAGAAGCACAGGGAGGAAGCGGGATAACTGTAGCTGCATGGAGGGGATTGCAATCATTGAGGCGAAACTATGTGAATATGTTGAATGTAAAACTGATGATCTTGTCTGTAAACAAGTTTTTTTTAAAAAAAGGGTTCAATAAGAAGTTGTTTTTTTCAACGGATTAATGTAATCAACAAATCGTTCCTAAATCCAA
Source organism: Chrysochloris asiatica (assembly GCF_000296735.1). Lineage (NCBI taxonomy): Eukaryota > Metazoa > Chordata > Mammalia > Afrosoricida > Chrysochloridae > Chrysochloris > Chrysochloris asiatica. The sequence continues at coordinate 10,220,265 of NW_006408629.1, forward strand.
CAAAAGAGAAGAAGATACAAATAGAATGAATAAGAAATTAAATTGATGCTGTCACAACAGAGCTAACAGAAATAAAGGATAATAACAGATACTATGAAGAACTGTACTCTAACAAATTTGAAAACCTAGATGAAATGGACAAATTTCTAAAAAACACATGACCTACCTAAACTAATGTAGACTTAAGTAGAAAACTTGAGCAGATGTATAATAAGAGAAGAAATTGGTCACACCATTAAAAAACTTTAAACTGAAAAAATGTTTAGGCTCAGGAGTCCTGGTATGATGCTGTAGGATAAGCACTGGATCACAAGTCAGTTTGAACTTCAAGGTTGGCAGTTCAAATTCCCCAGCCAATCCTTGAAAACCCTATACAGGGTCACTATGAGTTGGAACCGATTCTACAGCACTTAACAACAACAGATGGACATACTGGTGGATTCTACCAAAAATTCTGAGAAGTACTGACACCAGTTCTATTTAAACTATTCTAAACTATAGAAAAGAAAAGAAAACTTTTGAATTCACTTTATGATAACCAAACCAGGCAAAAATATCACTAAGAAAGAAAATTATAAGCCAATATTCCTCATGAACAAAGTTGCAAAATTTCTCAACAACATCCTAGCCAACAGTGTCCAACTGTATATATATATATGATGTATTTTATGTATATGTATGATCACGTGGGATTCATACCAGGTATGTTGTTGTTGTTAAGTGCTGTCTAGTCAGGAAACTAGATATGTAGGGATGGTTATATATTGTTGTTGTTAAGTGCTGTCCTGTCGATCCCGACCCATAGTGACCCGGTATAGGGTTTCCGAGGAGTAGCTGGTGAACTTGAACTGCTGACCTTGCAGTTCAAATGGCTTTGCAGTTTGGTGCACTAACCCACAGCACCACACCAGGACTCCAGGTTATATATTAGAAACATAATAATCAATGTAATTTACCTCTTAAAGCAAAGGGAAACATCACATAATCATATCAATTGATACATAAAAGATATTTGAGAAAACCCAACACTCAATCTTGATAAAAAACACTGAATAAAATAGGAATAGAAGGGAAATTACTCAACATACTTAAAGGCACAGGAACAGGCTCGAAAGTGCATAACAACAACAATACAAAACCAGAAGTCCTAATGTGGCATTGTATGATAAACACTATACCGCAAGATTGACTTGAACCATAAGGTCAATGGTTCAAACCCACAAGTCACTCCTCAGAAACCCTACACATGTTGCTTTGAGTTGGAACTTACTCAGTGGCACTTAACAACAACATACAAAACCAACAGCCAGCATCATTCTCAATGATGAGAAACTGAAAAATTTCCCCTTGAGAACAAAAGCCAGAAAAATATGCCCTGTATCACCACTTCTATTCACTATTGTGCTGGAAGTCTTAGCCAGGGCTATAAGGTAAGAAAGAGAAATTAAATGCATCCAAATTGGCAAAGAAGTAAAACTCTCTCTATTTGCAGACAATATAATTCTATACTTAGAAAATCAAGCCCTCTACAAGAAAATTATTAGAACTCATCAAAACATTCATCAAATAGTGGTAGGTTACAAGATCAGCATATAAAAATCAATTTGTTGTTGTTGTTGTTAAGTACCGTGGAGTCAGTTCTGACTCATAGTGACCCTGCACAGGGTTCCAAGGCTGTAAATCTTTATGGGAGCAGAACACCTTATCTTTCTCCCGCAGAATTGCTGGTAGTTTCGAACTGCTGACCTTGAGGTTCGCAGCCTGATTCCTAACCACTACGCTACCAGAGTTCCTGTACCTTTTTATATTCACAAAGAGAACTCTGAAAAGGAAATCAGGAAAATAATATTATTTAAAATAGCTACCCAAAAGAAATACTTGGGAATAAATCTAACCAGAGAAACAAAAGATTTATACAAAGAAAACTACAAAATACTACTACAAGAAACCAAAAAAGACCTTCAAAGATGGAGGAATAGACCCTGTTCATGGCTAGGGAGACATAACATTGAGAAAATGTCAACACTACCCAAAGCAATGTATAGATATAATATTATCCCAATCCAGATTCCAACACCATTCTTAAAGAGATGGAAACATTAATCACTAACTTTATATGGACAGGAAAGAGACTCTAGATAAGCAAAGCATTATTAAAAAAGAATAACAAAGTAGGTCGCTCACTTCCCGATATTCAAAACTTACTGCACAGTCATAATAGTCAAAACAGTCTGATACTGGTACAACAAAAGACACATAGATCAATAAAACAGACTTGAGAACCCAAATGTCAATCCATCCACTTTGATTCATAAAAATGTACAATTTAAGAAGAAAAAGTTGAAATACAAAAAGAAGTGGTGCCATGCAGTTAATTTCAATAATGTAGTGCAATATCATTTATGGAAGCTCATTCCATAGTCCAATGGTGGTGGTGATGGGCAGAACAGGAAACTAGAAGCTTCTAAATGCCAGAATCATAAAAAAAGAGTCTGAATTGAGTGTAAGAGTATTTCTGGGGGTGAGTGGGAGGGTGAAAGGGAAGGGCAGCAAAGAGGCTGACTTTGCAGAGTTAATGACTAATGACTGTTTCGTGTCAGCTTTGTTTAGCTTCAACTCGGAAGAGACCAGTAGGAAGAAGGAATGACTGGTTAGCATCAACTTTGTTTACTCTCAATTGGAAAGGGACAAAAGGAATGAATGAATGTTTAGTATTCAATTGTTTACTCTCAAATGGGAAGGGACCAGTGAGATATTTGAATCAAGGTACGTATAAAGTTAGGCAATTTCAGATGATATCTAGAGCTATAAAAACACAGATAACATAGAAGAGTTTTGTGCAGAGCATTTGTTCATTGAAATTTTATCATACTTATGAAATTACAAATAGAAACAAATTTTTGAATTACATGAAAACTAGTTATGAAACTTATTACTATCCCTTCTATTAAGATTAAGGAAATATACATTTCCCCTTTTTATAGAAAATTATGAAAATATTTTTCTGTAATTTTCTTTCCCAGCAGATGAAACCACTAGTGAATTGCCATTTACTCCCTGGTCTCCTAATCAAAAAGCACAATGAAAGTGAACCCCTCATTACCCAAGCCTTCTGGGGATCCTGAATGAGTCCTTATTCAATGTTGGCCTTACATACCCAAT
>NW_006408629.1:10226996-10231166 GCF_000296735.1 Chrysochloris asiatica
CCATAAAGATTTACAGCATTGGAAACACTCTGAGGTAGTTCTGCTCTGTCCTATAGGGTCACTGTGAGTTGGAATTGACTGAGCTGCACTGACTTTGTATTTTGATTTTGTCTTGGTATTTGGTCTTCAACAAAAGAAGGAAAACTGATTCTTCAAGAATTCCTTTATAGCCCAAAGATATCACTAGGTGAGGGTACATTAGTTTTTAAGGTAGAAGAATTTGGATTTTTAAAGCATATACAGGGTCGCTATGAGTCAAAACTGACTCGACAGCACTTAACAACAAAGTTGGTGGTGGCAATACCGACCCCATAAATAATTAGATACATGTTCTAAAAATGGAACTAATTATCTTTATTGTGCTGGCTGACATCAGAACAATACATAATTTGAAAAGAATACTTTTTAGAATTCCAGTTTATTTTGTAGGAGGATTTTGCCAGTGGCTTTCACAATAAGATTTCCCCTTTCATAAAAGTTTATCTGTAGTTCTTAGTCATCCTTCAAGTCTGGAACTGAACTCACCAATGGCTCAATTTTCAGCCAAACAATAGATAGGCCTATAAGGGGAACAAAAACACTAGGGGGGGATGTACTCCTTAGAATAGCCAACCAATTGAAATAAAAAATACAGCCTTTACTCAAGGACAAATTTCAGAAGAGTTAGGAAAGACGGAGAAACAAAAACAAGAAACACAGGGAGCAAGTGGACTAAGTGATGCTACATTGAGGGAATTGCAATGAATGGGATGAAACAAAGTGTGTATTAATTATCGAATGTAAGACTGAAGATCTACTTTGTAAACTTTTACCCAATTCACAATAACAAGTTTTTAAAAAATTGTATACACCAATGCTCATTCACAAAAGATAAAATGTACCAAAGATCCAAGTGTCTACCAATGGATGAATCAATAAACAAAATGTGGATATGCATACAAAGGAATATTGTTCAACTATAAAGATAAATGAATTTCTAATACATGCTGTGACATAAATGAACCTTGAAAATGCTATGCTAAGTTAAATAACTCAGACACATATTGTATAATGCCAATTATATGAAATATATAGAATGCAAATCCATCACTCATCTGTCAGTTTGTTGTACTGTGGTGGCTTGTGTGCAGCTGTAATGCTGGAAGCTATGCCATGGTATTTTAAATATCAGCAAGGTCATTCTTGGTGAATAGGTTTTAGCAGATCTTCCAGACTAAGAGTAGGAAGAAGGAAAGACCGACACTTCTGAATGGTTATCCACTGAAAACCCTAGGAATTGCTAGTAGAACATTGTCAGATATAGTGCCAGAAGATGAGTCCCTAATGCTGCAAGACATTCAAATACTACTGGGGAAGAGCTGTCTCCACAAACTAGAATTGATCTTAATGATGTGGATGGAGCAAAGGATTTGGGGCTTTCATGTGCTGATGTGGCAAAACTCAAAATGAGAAGAAATAGCTGTAAACATCCCTTAGTAATTGAAACATGGAATGTACAAAGTATGAATCTAGGAAAATTGAAAGTCATCAAAATGATAGGAACATATAAAGATTAATATTCAAGGCATTAGTGAGCTGCAATGGGCAGGGTTTGGCTATTTTGAATTGGACAGTCATTTGTTTTACTATCCTGAGAATGAGAAATTGAAGGGAAATGGCATCACGTTAATCATGAAAAGGAGCACTTCAAGATCTATCTTAATGTACATGTTGTCTGTGATAGGATAATATACATACGCCTACAAAGAATAAGGAGTCCTGGTGTGGCGCTGTGGGTTAATTCACCAGACTGCAAAGCCCTTTGAACTTCAAAGTTGGCAGTTTAAGCTCACCAGCTGCTCCTCAGAAACCCTATACAGGGTCGCTATGGGTTGGAATCGACTTGACGGCACTAAACAACAATAACAAAAAACAGAGTTAATATGACTATTATTCAAATTTGTGCATCAACCACTAAAGCTAATGATGAAGAAATTGAAGAATTCTACCCATTTCTTCAATCTGAAGTTCATCAAATATGCAATCAAGATGCATTAATTTTACTGGTGTGATTGAAATGCAAAAGTTGGAAACAAAGAGGAAGGATCAGTAGTTGAAAATATGGTCTTGGCGATAAATACAATGCTGGTGATCGCATGATAGAATTTTGGAAAACCAATGTCTTAGTCATTGCAAATACCTTTTTCAACAACATAAACAGTGACTATACACTGAACCTTGCTATGTGGAACACACAGAAATTAAATCACATTTATGGGAAGAGACAATGAAGAAGCTCTATATCATCTGTCAAAACAAGGCCAAGGGCCAGTGCTCATATGTAAGTTCGGGCTGAAGCTGAAGAAAATTAACACAAGTCCATGAGAGCCAAAATATGACCTTGAGTATATTTCACCTGAATTTAGAGATCATTTCAGGAACAGATAAGATGCACTAATGACCAAAGACTTGTGGGATAACATTATGAACATCATCCATGAAAAAAGCAAAAATTCATTTAAAAAGACAGGAAAGAAAGAAAAGAGCCAAATGAATGTCAGAAGAGACTCTGAAACTTGCTCTTCTGTGTAGAGATGCTAAAGTAAATGCAAGAAATGAGGAAGTAAAAGACCTGAACAGAAAATTTGAAAGGGCAGCTCAAAAAGCAAAGCCAATTATTATAATGAAATGTGCAAAGATCTGGAGTTAGAAAACCAAAAGGGAAGAACACACTTGGTATGTCTCAAACTGCAAGAACTGAAGAAAAAAAAATTCAAGTCTTGATTTGCAATATTGAAGGATGGGCAAAATATTTAATACCAAAGGAAGTGTCTAAAGAAGATGGAAGGAATACACAAAGCCACTGTACCAAAAAGCCTTGGTCAATGTTCAACCATTTCAAGAGGCAGCATATGATCAAGAATCGTTGGTACTGAAGAAAAGTCCAAACTGCACAAAAGGCATTGATGAAAAACAAGGCCCCAGGAAATGATGGAATCCAAATTGAAATGTTTCAACAAACTGATGAAGCACTGGAGGTGCTCACTGGTCTATACCAAAATTTTGGAAGACAGCTACCTGGACAATCAATGAGAAGAGATCCATATTTGTGCTCATTCCAAACAAAGGTGACCCAATGGGATGTGGAAATCATAGAACAATGTCATTAATATCACATGCAAGTAAAATTTTGTAGAAGATAATACAAAAAAATGGTTGCAGTACTACATCAACAGGAAGCTATCAGAAATTCAAGCTGGGTTCAAAAGAGGCTGTTGAGCTACAGTTATCACTGCTGATGTCAAATGGATGTTAGCTAAAAGTAGAGAATATCAGAAATTATTTACTTGTGCTTTTTAGACTATACAAAAGCATTTGACTACGTGGATCATAACAAACTAAGAATAACATTGTGAAGAGTGGTATTCTAGATACTTAGTTGTGCTCATGAGGAACCTGTACATAGACCTAGAGGCAATTGTTAGAACAGAACAAGGAGATACTGAATAGTTTAAAATCAAGAAAGGTGTGCTCCATATTATATCCTTTCAGCATACTTATTCAATCTGTAAATAGTCTGAGAAGCTGGATTATGTGAAGAATAACATGGCATCATGATTTGTGGAAGACTCAATCACAGCCTGAGATATGAAGATGACACAGCCTTGCTTGCTGGAAATGAAGACTTGAAATACTTACTGATGAAGATCCAAACTACAGCTTTCAGTATGGATTGCACCTCAATATAGAGAGGACGAAAATCCTCACAACTGGACAGATAAATAACATCATGATAAATGGAGAAAAGATTGAAGCTGTCAAAGACTTTATTTTGCTTGGATCCACAATCAAAACTCATGGAAGCAGCAGTTGAGATGTCAGGTTATATATTGCATTAAGCAAATCTGCTGCCGAAGACCCCTTTAAATTGTTAAAGAGCAAAGATGAGTTTGAGACTAAGGTGCTCCTGACCCAAGCCATGGTATTGTGAATTGCCTCATAGGCATGTGAAAGTTGGACATTCCTAATGAATAAAGAAGAATCAATGCACTTGAATATGGTGCTAGCATAGAATATTGACAGTACCATGGATTTCCAGAAAAATAAACAATTATGTCTTGGAAGAAGTACAACCTTAGAAGCAGGATGGCAAGACTTCTTCTGTTGTACTTTAGACATGTTGTCAGGAAG
>NW_006408629.1:10232461-10249152 GCF_000296735.1 Chrysochloris asiatica
ATCTTTATGGGAGCAGAAAGCCTCCTCTTTCTCCCGTGGAACAACTGGTAGTTTTGAACTGCTGAGCTTAAGGTTAGCAGCCCAACTTGTAACCACTACACTACCATTGTTGTTGCTGTTGTTAAGTGCTGTGGAGTCAGTTCTGACTCATAGCAACCCTGTATTTACAGGGTTCTTGAGGCTGTAAATCTTTATAAGAGCAGAGAGCCTCATCTTTCTCCTACGGAACAGCAGGTAGTTTCGAACTGCTGACCTTGTGGTTTGCAGCCCGATTCGTAACCACTATGCTACCAGAGCTCTGACACTACCATAGCTCAGGATTACAGCTGAAGGGGTACTGAGCTTTTGTTTGGGATGATGTAAAACTTTGGAAATAGATAGTGATGGTAGCTGCACAACATGTTGAAAGCAATTAATGCCACTGAAAATGATTGAAAGGCAAACTTTTTGTTCTATACGTTTTACCATGATGAAATTCAAATAAAACCAAGTTTATCTAATTATTGGTTTCTCTCCCTGTTTTCTGACAGATAAGTGTGTGTGCATGTGTATTGCCTGCTCCACAACAGGATTTAGTTTGTTGAGTGTTATGCATAAACTTTACACAGAAAGCAGCAATCAAGTTATCAGATTGATCTTGAAGGGAATCTTTGAAGGCCAACCTCGTTTCTGAGGCTGAAAAGAGAGGAAGTTTTCTATAAGAGACAGGCTGGGGTGAAACAGACATCCAGCTCACTGTTGTTGTTAAGTGCCATGGTGTTGGTTCCCATCCATAGCGACCCAGTATAGGGTTTCTGAGGCTGTAAATCTTTGCCGGAGCAAAAGCCTTATCTTTCTCGCACAGAGCGGCTGGTAGGTTCGAACTGGACCAACAAGTAACTTCTTGTGTGGTTTTAAGTCCAATGCTTATCCTACAGAGGTACTGTGTGCCCCCCTCACATGCACTGTTGTTGTTGTTGTCAAGTGCTATCGAGGCAGCTCCAAATTACAGTGACCTTGTTTCCAAGGAGCAGCTGGTGAGTTTGAACCACTGATCTTGTGGTCCAGTGCTTTATCGCACAGTGCCACATCAGGACTCACATGCCCTAATTGGAGCTAATTTCTACTTTAGATACAAGCCTTGTTTCTAGGAATGTGAAACCTATGAAATATTTAATTCTTTATAAAAATACTAAGCAAATTAAATGGAAATCTGGACTATGAACACATATTTTATTTTAGCTAGGTTACAACTACTATTATTTATATTTAATTAAAATAAACCTAGGTAGGAAGAAATGTTTTCTGGTTATAAACAAATGACTTGAACCTGAGATTAGTTTATGAGTTCAAGTAAGCCAGTAATTTCATAGCTGCATATAAGTTTTAGATGAAGTTTCCTGTAAGGACTACATCACCAGTAAACTCTTAATTCAATTTAGGCTACATTTATGGCTGTGCTTACATTAAGATAAAAGCTTCATGCCCATCGATTTCACACTGTAAACTGTAATTTCTACTTTACTTCCTATGTAGTGGCCCCCAGAGCACTGCACTTAGCAAGCATCCTACTGACACAAAAGAAACATTAGCTCTTTCCAAAATTTGTTTAAAGAACGAGGAATGGGAAACTGCATAGAAAGCAGGTCTATTTTTCCGTAAACTGAAAACTGGAGAAAGACCAAGTTAGAGACCCTCTCAAGCCTGGAGCTCAATAATAGAGGACTACTTTTCCAGCACCACCCCTCAATCTCATGAAAAAACTGAAAATTTCCCCTGAGGAACTTCTTTTTATTGAGATCAGTTTTCTTGGGCATGGGCTAAGAAGGTGAAAGGGCTTATTATGAAAAACAAAGCTTTGTTTTCTAACAAAGGAAGAAATTGTGGAGGATAGGACTCAACACCCATTTGTGAGGACTAGCTCTGCTGACATGCTCACAACACTAGGAAGACAAATCGGTTTCTGGCTTTGCAGAAGGCACCCTGGACCGAATACAAACTCTAACCCCCTGAGTATGTTGTTTTCCTACCTTCTCAGTATTTACCATTGCCATATTTTCCTCGTAATACCTGTGTTATCCTTTCCTCCCACTCCCGGCCAACCTTATTTATGCAGTGCAATTTTGAGGAAGTATTTTTACATCTCATGATGTTTTCTCGACTCTAAAATGAAAACAAGGTAATAAAGAACCTTAATGCACTAGACTGCAAGGTCAGTTTGAACTGCAAGGCAGGTGGTTCAAGCTGTCAGTCCCTGCTTGGAAACCCTATGTCGCTATGAGTTGGAATTGACTCCACGGCACTTAACAACAACAACAAAAGAATAGCTATAATTCTAGTATATGATAGTAGGAGTCTAGTCTAGCTTCTCTTAGACTTAATGCTTCGACTACTGACTAGACAACCTCCTGAATTCTGTTCCCCTCTCCTTCTAATCCAGTCTAACAATTGCTAGACAAATTTCTCTAGCTTCTTGTGCTCCCACCCTTCTATAATCAAATTTCTGTACTGCTCAAACCTACAATTGGTCTTTCTCCTAATGCAGTAAATTGAACTTTCCCCCCTAAATTAAAAATCATTTTTAACTTGGTCTTTTCTGTCTATCACTATCTACAATATAGGAAGCATATCACATTTACGTCTGTATTCTGGCTTTTCTGTATGACTTCCCCCTTTGGAAACTCTCTTTCAGCCTACCTAGTCAACCAAATCCTTCCTGCCTCAGAAAACACTGATTGAAATTCTGGCCTCAGCACTAATGAATGGTTGTTGTTGTTAGGTGCCATGAAGTTGGCTCCTACACATATTAACACATCAGAAGTAAAGACTGCCATCCTGTGCCATCCTCACAGTTGGTATGTTTGGGCCCACTGTTGCTGCCACTGTGTCTATCCAACTTGGGAGTTTTCCTCTTTTTTGCTGATCCTCCATTTTACTAAGAATGATGTCCTTCTCCAGGGACACTCCTTCCTGCCATTCTCATTTCTAAGGAGCATTCTGGCTTTACTTCTTCCAACATATATTTGTTTGTTCTTCTGGCAGTCCATGTACTTTCAATATTCTTTGCCAATACCATAATCTAAATGGATTGACTCTTCTACAGTCTTCTTTAGTCATTGTCCAAATTTCACATGCATATGAGGCAACTGAAAATACCATGGCTTGGGGTAGGAGCACCTTTGTCCAAAAAGTGAGATCCTTGCTCTTTAACACATTAGTGATGTCTTTTCCAGCACATGTGCCCAATGCAATATGTCATTTGATTTCTTAACCAAAGGTGGTGGTTGTTGTTTTTAGGTGCCATCGAGTTGGTACTGACCCATAGCGACCTTATGCACAGCAGAACGAAACACTGCCCGATCCTGGGCCAACCTCAATACTGTTGCCACACTTGAGTCCATCAATGCTGCCACTTGGCCAATCCATCTCGTTGGGGGTCTGCCTCTTTTTCTCTGACCCTCCACCTTACCAAACATGAAATCCTTCTCCAGCGACTGGTCCCTCCTGATAATATGTCCAAAGTATGAGAGATGAAGTTTGGCCAGCTTGGCCTCCAAGGAGCATTCTGACTGCACTTCTTCCAAAACGGATCTATTGGTTCTTTTGGCAGCCCATGGCACTTGTAGTATTCTCCTCCAACACCACAACTCAAAGGTATCAATTCTTCTACAGTCTTCCTTATTCACTGTCTAGCTTTTGCATACTTTTATTTAGTCTATTTTGCATTTTCAGGTAAATTGGTCTGTGTTTATTTTTGTCTCTCCAAATACAGAGTGAACTTTCAGTCAATAAAAAGTTCATTTTAAAAATCTGTGCACATCCTCCATGCTACAACTTTAAAAATAGCATTATATACTTGGAAAAGTGATTTGTGAATATATACATTCGAGGGTGTTTAGAAGTTAGAGGAAAATTCCATTTTATAAAAACTTTTTGAAGGCCCCTCGTATTTCTTTACTTATATCTTGGCTCCAAACCCCTTCTACCAACAGCCAGATTACATAATAAGTTAAGTTTTTTAGATTCACTCATTTCAAGTGGTTACTGTTTTAAAAAAATGGAAGCACATAATATTGTGATGAATGTCCCAAATAATTTTATTTGTATTCTAAGGCATGCTTCTATTTATGGAATTAAAACTGTAACAATCTAGTGATTTTAACTGTTACATAAAATGTTAATTCCAGTGATATCTTCATTATTTACAACACTAAGCTAAAAGAAAAAAATACCTCTTTAAAATGGAGTAACAAATACTAGTCTTGGATGACAAAGTGTTTTTAGTGTTTAATGAGATGGACTGACAGTGTCTGCAACAATGGATTCAAACAGCAATTTTTGTGAAGCTGGTGCAGGACTGGGCAGTGTTTTATTATTATCACACATGGAGTCAGAGTCAACTCAATGGCACCTAACAACATAGAGGTATTTACTGTAAGCTTTGGAGTTATTCCCACATCGGGTTATTAGACAACTATGTAGCTAGCCCATGGATATTCTGAATTTACCCACATCCAAAAGTTACCCCTCCTGAAAGTTGTATCTGATGGATGCAGGACTACATAAAACAAACCAAGGTTTTCACCTGAAGTTTTTAAGGGAGGTCTTCTGAGGCATCTCTCTATACATGGAAGTGCTCTGCAAACATGGGCTACACCTGAGGACATAATGAATTTGTCCTTCCATCCAGCAGAAATGGCTGATGTAGCTGGTGAGCAGCATCAGGCAGAACTGTTAGTCAGGAAGTAGGGTTTTTGCCAGCAATGTGATTACGCAAGCAGCACTAATCCTCTAAGCTGTGCCAATGGATATAGAAACCGAGCACAAGAATACATGACGTGTACATCTTGTAGGAAAAATGTGTTCAATAGAAACAGCAAGTAGACTATGCAAGATGACAAACAAAACATTTGTACCCCTTGATTAAGACTAAAGGCCTGAAGCTGCCATTATCATTGACTGAAAACAGAGATGGCCAGCCTCTGGAACCTCCCTTTTGCTGACCTCATTTTAGCCACATTGACTGAACATATAGTATGTACTGTGTTAAGCTCCTTACAGGGGTCCTTTCATTTAATTTTCAGTGTTGTAAAGTGCTGTCAAGTAGGTTCTGATTTATAAGGACACTATATAGGATTTCTGAGGAGCTACGGGTGGGTTTGTAGTGCCAACCTAGTGGTTAGCAGTCCCGTGCTCATCCTATAGTGACACAGCCTCCAAGGTACTATATTGTTGTTTTTGTTAAGTGCTGTCCAGTCAGTTCCACTCATAGCAACCATGGAAAGGGTTTCTGATGACCTTATGGTTAGCAGTTCAGTGCTTATCAAAAACCATACCAGGACCCTGGCACTACAAATGTCTGTCTTTTACAAATCAGACATCCTATCTGGTGACTAAGGAGCCTTGGTGGCAATGTAGGATACTCACTGGACTGCTAACCACAAGGTTGGTAGTTAAAATCCACCAGCCGCTCTGCAGGAAAAATATAAGGCTTTCTACACCCCTAGATGTACAACATCAGAAACCCTATATAGGGTCGCTTAAGAGTTGAATCAACTAGATAGCAGTGGGGTTGGGTCTTGGTCTGAGAACTGGTGTGACATTACCATCTAGTGGTCATTTTCACTGCAAGGCAATATCCCTTTTCGGAGGGATGATGCTGGAGATCAGGTGTCCAAGGATTTAAGCACCCATCTGAAAATCCCACTGGATTATAAAGTCCTTAAGGGAGTGGTTAAAGCACTCAAGTGCTAAGCACAAGTTTGGTGGTTCAAATCCACCAGAGAAAGATGTCTGTTTCTGTGATGATTAGTCTTAGAAACTACAGATCAGTTCTACTCTGCCCTACACATTGACTTGACAGCAGAGAGTGTCTTATGTATTATTTTTCTTTCCTGCACTATTTGTTAATGTTGAAATGAAAACAATCAGTTCTGATCCAGTTAAAACCATTTCCCTCATCATCCCCCCTGTCTTCCTTAACCCTTAGCTCTTCTAGTTCTCAGACCTGTGTAAAAGCTGGCAACTGTAAATACTGTGATGGAACTTTTCCCATGCCCACATTACAAATGCAAGTGGTAGAAAATAAACTAGATAAAATTATGCATCAATGACTCATTAGTTTTTTTTTTTGCCCTTTTGGATAATCTTTTAAAAAAGTTTTTGTGCAGATAGTTTACATGGGAGAATATCGGTTTTACACCATCATTTCACTGTAATTATTACAATCATCTCCATACATCATCATTCAACAGTATTTGCTGCCATTCCCTGTTTTTTTTTTGGAGGTGGGGTGGGGTGAGGGGGTTTTCATTATATGAAACACTCAGGTATATATAATTTAAACAACCAAAGGGCACATTCTGCAAGCCTGCCAGCACCCAGTCCTTCTTTCCATGAGTCCTCAGCTGTTCCCTCTCTCCATGTTCCCACCTCTGCCTCCATCTCTGGTGTTGCTGCTTCTCTGGATAGGGTCCCGCAGTGTTTGTGCTCTTCTCTCTTGATAGTTCTAGGGTTCTGTTTCTGGACTGTAACATTAACTAATCCCTCATTTTTGTTACAAAACTTCTACCTTTACAATTGTGACAGTTGCAATTAGTCATGATAACAATTTCTCACTATTGAAGAGTCTTATCCCCATCTCATTTCACCAGACCCGTCTAGATTAGATGAAAACTATTCAGTGGGGATTCTATCTCCCCGCGCATACTCTTTGACTCATTAGTTTTTAGTGGAACTAATTTATTGAAGAGATTGTGTTCATTTACACTTTGGATTTTAGCCAGTGTGTACATTTTTATGTTGGGAAGCCATCTAGTGTAGACCCTGGCCCTGCCACTCAGTGTGTCATCTCAAGCAAGTTACTGAGCTCCTCTGTGCTTTAATTTTCTTACATACAGAAAAGGGATTATTACACCCTGGGTAGGAGTCTATGATTTACAGTAGCAGTTGCACACAAAGGCTTGCAATAGGTCCTGTTCATGTAAATTTTGCTTACTGGATTTTATTTTTTTTTGGGGGGGGCGTTATTTCATTTTTTTTTGCACAATTACTGACATATTTTTCACTACTATGAGTGGGAAGGCGAGCGTCAGGCAGTAAATTCTCCAAGAGATTAAACACAACCAAGTTGTCAGTAGAATTTCAGAAAAATACACATGATTATTACTTCAATGTCTAGACATTATTGAATGGTTACAATAGTCTAGAAATTTTCAAAATGCCTCATGTGCATTATCTCATTTAATCCTCAAAACGATCTTACAAAGTAGTTATAGAAAAACTGAGGCAGAAAAGACAATGAAGGGAAAAGCAATGTCTTATCTAAGGATGTTTCCACTATTAAGTAGTAAAGCTGAGATTTAAACATTCAAGCAGTTCCCAGATTATGAATGAGATGGGTTCTTTAGTTGGATTTGTAGGTGGAGGCAGAACAGGTGCCCAAGGTTCCTATTTAGCTTTACTTTGGTGCAGGAACAGACTTTTAATTAAAAGCTGCATGCACAGCAGGGGAAGGTGACTATGGTTACAGATGTTTTGAGCAAGGGTTGGTTCAATTGGTTCAAAGTGAGGGCACCCATTAAAAGAGCAAGTTATGAGTTCACCTTAAAATTGGATGTTCAATAACCTGGGAATTTACTGTACACCCCCCGCCCCAAATAAAACAAAAATGGTGGTGTTTAGATTTAAAAAACAAAACACCAAAATCCTCAAATATCCTCCCAATGTAATTAACACTGTTTTGAAAAATGATTTTTAGCAGATTTACCATCATCAAATGACTTTGAAAAACTGGGTTGCTTTGACAGGATTACTTTAATTATTCTATGAAGACACATGAATGAGTCAAATTTATAGGAAGAAAAAAAGGGCTATTTATTTATATGCCGTATTGTTGCTAAGTGCCGTTGAGTAGATTCCAATCCATAGCGACCCCTGTGTAGGGTTTCCAAAATTTAGCCCCTCAAAAGTTCAAGGTGAAAAATGGTGTAACATTTTTCAAATACATGAGAAATATCTAAGATCTTAAATTTATTAGTTTTCCCAAAAACTAGCGGCTTCCAAGCTGGACTTGATATTTTGCATGTTTTCCCTCCGTTGCTTAGTAAATACATTTGCTTCTCCTTTCTGCAATCGACGTCTGACAGTTGCTTTTTGCTGTTTTGTCAACTGACGTTTCACTTTTTGTTTCACCAATTCCTGAAAAGAAAATGTCTAAAATTAGCATCACTAATAACAGATCATATTTCCATGAGTTGCGTGACCTGTCAGTAAAACGCTTCAGTGTTATCTTCCAAAGTTTATGCTAGCAGCAATTAAAAAAAAAAAAAAATTCCAATCACTGATAGCACTATATGTGCCAGCCATAAAACTCCATGTAAAATAGGAGAAACGAAATTCCCAACAGAAATACAGATTATATAACAAAGAGTAGCATATAGGCATAATTCTTTAAATATCAAATTACTACAGTGCCACCTAGTGTCCATTATGAAAAATAAAAATAAACATTTGTTTTCTAAGTAAAAATTGCATGCTTTTATAGTGGAAAATTAATGTTGAAAATATTTCCTATTGATCAAAATATATACGAGAGTATCCTCATAACATAACCTAATGCAGCAGTTACCCACAGAGAAGTCTTCATGGAGTTTTGGGGAGATGTACAATGCTTTCTCATAGTGAAAGGCCATTCATCTAAAGTTCTTATTTGTTGAAAAACCAGATGCACATATCACAGGACTTAAGATTTATAAATTTTATTTTTTTAATTAAAAATGTACTCATCAAAACATACACCAATCCAACAACTGCAAATATAGAACTGATATTGATTACATTCTTCAAGTTGTGCAACTGTTGTCACCTTCGTTTCTGATTAACACTTTTAACATAAATAACAGTTTCTTCACTATTAACATGAACTCATGACAACTAAGTTTCTTCACTAACCTTTTGAGTTGCTCTTGCCAATTTGGTTCCATATATAGTTTAGAAATGCACACTACTCAAGGCAGACATTCTTTATTAAACTATTTGAGTTTGGAGTCACTGCAGGTTAATGCACTGGATTGCAAGGTCAGTTTGAACCACAAGGTTGAAAGCTTACCAGCTGATCCTCGGAAACACCATACAGGATCGCTATGAGTCAGAACTGACTCAAAAAGCACTTAACAACAACTTGAGTGAAAGACTTCCGGGGATATTTCTGGTTTAAATTTTAAATAGCAATAATTTTAGGGGTTCAATAAGACTTAATGGTTTTTGAGATTGGATTCCATGAAAATGTAAAGTTCTGGTATATAATTTACCCCCTTTTGCTCAGAATTCTGTTTTGAAATCTTTGATTAAAATGTTCAGTAATGGTGGCAGCAAGGCACCATTCAGGCCTGGTCTTGTGGCATGGGATTGCTCAGGAAGACAATCAACACCCCCTTTGTCATGATCTCAATGAGTAGGAATGACAGACGGCAGTGAGTTTATTTGGGTTTTACTCCTGACTCGGCTTCTGTTCCAGGCAAACAGGTATCAACTGTGGTGTGGATTGGCACTTACAATCTTTTAAGAGCCCAGACACTAGAGAATAGAACCACAAGATCTGCAGTTCAAACCTACCAGCTGCTCTTTAGAAACCCTATATAGGGTCGCCCTGAGTCTGAACCACTCAATGACACTTAACAACCCAGTTTAGTGGCATCAATTACTTTAATTGGCTGTGCAACAATTACTTTTAAAAAATGATAATTTACCATCACTTTAGACAGAAAATCAGTCCTGGTGTAGGACTGTAAGATAAGCAGTGGACTACTAGCCCCAAGGTTGGTGGTTCAAATCATCCACCAGTTGCTTAGGAAACCCTATATAGGGTTGCTATAAGACAGAACCAACTTGAGGATACTAAACAACATAAGTAATGCCCCCCACCTTCTCTCCCACCTGGTTGTGATTATTAGGTGCCATTGAGTTGGTTCTAACTCAAAGCAATCCTATGCACAAAAAAATGGAACAATTTTCCATTTATTTAAGTCCTCTTTAATCCCTTTGAGCAATGTTTTACAATTTCAGTAGAAAAGCTTTATTTCTTCAGCAAATATAATTAATGTTCGCTGTTGGGTTTTTCATTGATGTCCTTCATTATACTGAGATACATTCCTTCTATCCAGTTGTAATGTTTCCACTTTATGAGGGGCTTCAAAAGTTCATGGAAAAAATCCTTATCTTTTAATTCCATTTTTCCATGAACGACTTATTCATTGCAAATGCCTTTTTAAAACAACATAAAAGACGACTATATTCTTGGATCTAACCAGGTGGAATACATAGAAATCAAACTGACTACATTTGTGGGAAGAGAGGTAGAAGAGTCACTAGTCAGAACAAGGCCAGGGGTAGACTGTGGAACAGACCATCAATTACTCAAATGAAAGTTCAGGCTGCAGGTAAAGAATATTAAAACAAGTCCATGAGAGCCAAAATAGGAAGTTTTGACTACATCTCATCTGTATGATGTAGCAAAATTTCTGTATTTACTCTCGGGTATTTTTGTTAAATATTCTTGAGGAATTGACCCTTTTATTCACTATATATAATGCCCATCGTTATCTCGTCTAACAGGTTTTGCCTTAAAGTCGATTTTTTCTGATATCAATAATGTCATTCCAGCTCTTTTTTGGTTATTATTCACACACATTCTTTCACTTTTAACTTACTTCTGCCCTTGGGTACGTCTCTTGCAAACAACATCAAGTTGGGTCATGTCTTTTTTTAGAATCCATTCTGCCACTTTCTGTCTTTTGATTTGGACTCATTCAGTCCATTTACATACATTGTAATTACTGATAAGAACTCACTTATGCCACTTTGTTGCTTTTGGGGATGGAGGCATTTTGACTTTTTCTCCTTTCCAACTTTCACATGTATCTGAGGCTATTTGTGTAACATTATTTAGATATTTCCTAGTGGTTACCATGAATATTACATTTGACATTTTGCAATTACAACATCCTGTGGTCAGTTGATACCAATTTAAGGTCAGTAACATGCAAGCATTATAATACCTATTCCATTCCTCCTCCTATTCACTTTATTATTCTTATCCCCGATTACATCTTTATATCTTATGTGCCCTAAACCTGTTTCTTTACTCATTTGTCATTACAAAGCATGGAGAGAACACTTATATATCATTTAATCTCTTTCTGGCCTCCAATGTTCTGTAGGGCAAATCAATGCTTAATGTTATTGGGGATCCTTTATATGTGACTGTTTGCTTTTCTCGCCACGGCTTTCTTTCATGATTCTTCATCTGTAATTTTTGAAAGCTGAGTATGATGTGTCCGGGTATAGGTCTCTTTGAGTCTATCCTGCTTGGGGTTGTCTGAGTTTCTTGGATTTGTAGATTCCTATCCTGTCATTATTTCTTCTTTCTGTCTCATTCTTTCTTTTATATTTTGGAATTCCCATGATGTATATATTACGTCTATTGAAACTGTTCCATAATTCCATTAAACTGTGCTCAGCCTTTCAAGCTTTCATTCTTATTGCTCTTCAGCTTCTATAATTTAGAATATCTCATTTAATTTTCTGAATCTTTTCTCTGCCTTATTAAATTTG
Organism: Chrysochloris asiatica; assembly: GCF_000296735.1. Classification (NCBI taxonomy): domain Eukaryota; kingdom Metazoa; phylum Chordata; class Mammalia; order Afrosoricida; family Chrysochloridae; genus Chrysochloris; species Chrysochloris asiatica. Next base: position 10,244,054 of record NW_006408629.1, read on the forward strand.
TTAAACCCTTACATTATGTTTCACACTTCAGTTATTGTCCCTTTCAGTTCAGTATTTCTTTTGTTTTTTTTAGATGCTCATTTTCTTCTTACATTGTTTTATTTCTTTTGGTTCTTTGTCTGTTTTCCCTAAGTCTTTAATTATGTTTAACATTTCTGTATTATATTCTTTCATTCTTTTTGTTATTCAGGCTTCCATAGATATGAGTTCACTCACTTCATCTTACTCATTTGGATGCGGCACTATTGTACTCTCTGCAATATGCTAGGTATAAAGAACCATTTATTAAAAAACTGCCAGTTTTAAGTATTAAAAAATAATATATTTGAGAAGTGAAAAGGGACTAGTAGAACTAGTTTACCTTTTCAACTATTTTTTTGGTTATACATAAATATTATAAATCTGTGGATCAGAAGCGTTAGTGCAGATCTTAGATTTGATATCATTAAATAGATTATATTCTATTAACTGGGTTTAACAGGCTAATAATTTAGACTAGTGCTTCTCAACTGGGGAGACATGAGCAGTGAGGAAGTTAAGAGTGGAGGGATCAGGGCTCAAGTCCCTGCAAAGGATGATCGATAAGCAGCCCAAATCATATGCAAGCCTGGAACTTAGAAGGACCTGGCATCATAGAAGTTCGTGGGCAGATACAAGCAGAACTGGCTGAGGATTTAGAACAGGATTGGCTTACCCCTAGGAGACTTCCCTATAATAACAAGCTAGCAGCTCTCACTGTCTCCCTAGACCCCAGCAGCAGACCAGAGTCAGGAATCAGACTAGCATATCTCCTTAACTATATAATACTGGAAACTAGTAGACAATAAAGTACTGGTGCCAAAACTCTGAAGGTTAATTATTTTCAAACCCGAATTCTAATACTTTATCAAACACTCAACACATGTGAGGATAGAATAAAGACATTTTTGAGTAATTAAAGGCCTCAAAAAATTTACTCAGAAAACAAAAGAAGACATCCAACAGAGAGAGGAGATGAGGTGTTCTAGGAAGCTAACAGCAGAGCCTGATCTGGTTTAAAGTAGAGAGCAGAAAACTCTAGAACATTTCTGAGATAAAAGATAGATTTATTTTTTATATATTCTGCTTGAATATTCCCTTAGTCCTTCACTCTGATGGAACTGTAGCTAATAATATCAAGAATGTGAACAAAATAAGACCAAAAAAGAGAAAATTACAAACCTATAAAAATTTACAAATACTACAAAGTAGGAATTTTGTTATTTTAAGAAAGTGATAGAAATCCCAGTCGATTTTTTTAAAATGGTGAAATGTACAAGTAAATACTTGTGTGGCATTTTAGGGGAACCATGGTTTTCTTTGTTAAAGCAAAAAGTATTAACATTAGGGAAAGCCAAAAACATTAAAAAGCAATATACTATACTGTTTAACTGTGAAATAGTCTTGCTACGTATTAGCAGAAGTCCTGGTATGGTCATACAGAATAAGCACTGGTCGACGAGGTCAGTTTGAACTGAAAGGTTGGTGGTTCAAATTCACCAGCCACTCCTTAGAAACCCTATACAGGGTTGATATGAGTCAGCACCTACTAGATGGCACTAAATAACAACATATTAGCAAGAACAGGGTTTATAACTTAAAAATAAAGAATTAAATAATATTTTAAAGAAGAAAAAAAGATCTTATAATTATGCCTTCAAAGACCAAGGAAAGAATCTTTTGCCTCAGCTAGATACCAAAAAATAATCATAAAGTTAATGGTAGTGGTGTGCCGTAGAGTCAGTTCCAACTCATAGTGAACCTGCAGTATAGGGTTTTGGAGGTTGTAAATCTTCACAGGAGCAGAAAACCTCATCTTTCTCCCGTGGAACTGCTGGTAGTTTCGATCTGCTGACAGTATAATTAGCAGCCCAACTCATAACCACTATGCTACCAAAATTCCTTAAGAGCACATAGTGTGCAACACAAATCAAAACACTCCTTGATATGGCTTTCAAGGACTTCTATAATTGGAGCCTTCCAAAACACATTATAAACCACACAAATCTTTACAGGAGCAGAAAGCCTCATCTTGGCTCCACAAAACCTCTGGTAGTTTCAAAACTGCTGACTGTGAGATCAGCAGCCCAACTTGTAACCACATTCTCCAGCCCTTTTATCGAAATGAAATGTGACCTCAAGGGAAAGAGTGATAAGTTTCCAAAATATATAGAATTAAGATGATCAATTTGTTTCATATGATTAAATGGAAACCTTTACTAGTCAAGCGAGACTGAAGAGATATTTTTTCCCCTTAGAAGGCATATTTGTATTTCATAATGCAAGTCACAAAGCCCAAGAGATAACAATAAAAGGCTTGACCCTCACACTTTACTTTAAGCTCATGCCACTAACTATAAGGTACATGGGTAAAAAGAAAAAGAACAAGGAAGTAAAAATACATAATGTTTAAACCATGCAAGGCAGCTTCAACCTGGCTTTGTGACAATATCAGTGACATCCGCTTTATATACAAAAGGAGAGTCTAACTTCCAATTTTAGAATTAATAATCTAATTTTTCTATATATGCATTTATCCACCTTATCCCATTTATGTACCGATTCTGTGAAATTAAAGAAAAGGACAGTAGAAAAATCTCAGTAAGTATAGAAATATCAAAGCTAAGAGTACACAGGCAATCATGAAGCACGAGAAATCCATAATAAAGACAAGTGATAATCCTCAAAAGGAGACTAGCTTCTAAAGTAATCATCATGTACTATTTAACAGCAATTCCATAGATGTACTATATTATAAAATACAATATTGTTATTTTAGCTTCTGTTTTTGACAGCTCTAATTTAATTTTACAAGTTAGCCCATGGAATTCACCATTGGGTTTACATTTTAACTTACTGATAATATTCTGAATTTTGGGGAATAAGAAGTTCAGGAAAAAGAAAAGTTCTCTTCTTTTGAGTTCACTTTCTTTTATTCATTTTATTTCTTCCTACTACCTTCTATTATGTGAAAGCTGGACAGTGAATATGGAAAGCTATAGAAGAAATTGATGCTTTTGCGTTATGGTGTTGGAGGAGAATACTGAAAATGCCATGGGCTGCCAAAAGAACAAACAGATCTGTGTTGGAAGAAGTGCAGCTAGAGTGCTGCTTGGAGGCCAGGATGGCCAAATTTTGTCTCTCATACTTTGGACATATTGTCAGGAGGGACCAGTCGTTGGAGAAGTATATCATGTTTGGTAAGGTGGAGGAGGTCAGAGAAAAAGAGGAAGACCCCAGCAAGATGGATTGGCAAAGTGGCAGCAGCAATGGGCTCAAGTGTGCCAACAATTGTGAGGTTGGTCCAGGATCGGGCAGTGTCTAGTTCTGTTGCTGTCGCTATGAGTTGGTACCGACTCGATGGCACCTAACAACAACAAACTACCTTCTATGGAGTCTTGCTGTGGTGCTGTAGGATAAAGAACTGAACCAGAAGGATGGTGGTTCAAACTCAACAGCTGCTTCTTGGAAAGCCTACACAGGGTCGCTTTGAGTTGGAACGGATTCAATGGCACTTAACAACAACCACCTTCTATGATTTTCTTCATTTGCTCATTTTAACTGAAGTTATAACTAAAGCCTGGGCTTAATGATAATGAACATAGTACCTTACTTAACCCAGAGGAAAAAAGTCAACACTCCTCATGTGACTTTAATTTATGAAAAACATTGAAAATTACTGTGTTGTTCTTTCTTGGTATTGGTTGGAAAGTTATATATATATATATATATATATATATATATATATATATATATGTGTGTTGTAAAAGTTTAAATCAGAGAACAATTCTGAAAACACTGCCTAATCCAGAAACAAGATTAGGAAATCACTGTTCTGTAGGCTTTCAGTAAATATTTTCTGACTGACTGCCAAAAAGATTCAGGAACTCTAACTTCCTATGAAAATCAAGAACAGCTTTGTTCCACTCATCAGAGGATATTTAGAAATTCATGTTGTTCCTAAATGGCACATTAGATACCATACCTTCAAATCTGATGTCAGAGATCAGGAATGACGCCTCCAGAGGCCTGGGAGAATGGCATTGCCCTGGGGAACACTGTCTCTCTAAAACCATTTAAGGATGAACTGCATCTCGCTCTTTATAAAACAGGACAAAGTAAACAAACTGATTCTCCCTTCCCGGTAATGCTGAGAGGAGAAATGGGAGGCAGAAAAGCTCCTTAGCAGCAGTGGCATTATTTATGCTCATTATCATGCCCAGAAAATGTCCCTTTGTAAGTTTCTTTGGATACTGCTACCTCAATAAATACCTATCTTTCTCCTTCAAATTTTAAGAACAAAGGAGTTAGTGAAGCTGATGCATGTTAACACTACAGTTCCAGGATTGTCAGTAGCTGGGTAATTTTAAGCTAAGTTATGTAACCTATCTGGGTCTTAATCTCCTTATCATGAAAAAGTGGTACTATTCCTGGAATAGCACTGTAGGACCAGCACTGGACTGCGAAACAGAAGGTCGACAGTAAAAATCAACTTGATGGCACTAAGTTTGAAGTGGGTAGGCCACATAAAAATCTACAAAGTCCTCCCCATTGGACTAAATCGCTATGATTTTATCTTGCAAGTTTCAAGCTACCTTACATGCTGGTTTTTCCCTGAAAACTGTTCTTGTTCTGTATTATTAAATTTGTACCTGTTGTAATTTTATACTATTAACATGTGAAGGCCAAATGGCCTTGTAATCCCTACAGTGACTTTGCTCAGCAATTTGTTCTCAGTTGTAACCTAATAAACATTTGGTAAGTATTAGATGAATAGTTACCGGGGGAATTGTTGAACAGCTTACAACAGTGCCTGCAGAAGTAACACTCAGAGTTCTCGTTCTATGTTGATTAGAATCTCCCATACTTTCTTCATCTCTAGAGTCAAAAAAGAAGAAAAAAAGACACACAATAATTTATCTAATCTTTTAAAAAATATAATTTGTTATGCTTGACTAAATTTACATTATTTCTTACATGACAGTGAAACTTAAAGATAAAATACCTCAGAATCAGCAATACATTTAAAATTTCTACAAAGGTTAAAGTAAAATCACCCACAATTCAGCCCAGTATACTAA
>NW_006408629.1:10249487-10262417 GCF_000296735.1 Chrysochloris asiatica
AGAGTCTGATCCTCAGAGCCTATGGTTTGGACGGTCAACAACGCTTGGGCCCACAGGGGCTTGGCCTCCTGACCGAGTCTGTGCTGTCTGCATCTGAGTCCTCCTTTTTTATTGATTGTTTAAGGGACGCTGCCTGTCTTAGGTGGTCAGTGCGAATTCCTCAGTCTTACCAGTCATTGAGACTCATTGCAACATGGCAGTATACTAACGGTTTTTAATGTATCCACTTTCTGAGTTACAGTCACAATCAAACTTTTGAAGCAAAAGGCTCTACTAATCCTCACTTCTGTGTTCACAGAACTATACAAATCTGACTCGTACTACCTAACCCTGACACAATTTCTTGCCTCCTTCCCAAATAAGAGTAGAATAGAGACAGTACACCATGGAGTCTGCTCTGCTAAGGCAGAAAAACGACATCTATGGAAAATGCCTAACCAGTGTTTCACGCTGCTTGTTTCAATATATACAATGTGTGAGAATCTCAGACAGTAGTAATTCTTAACAGAATATAATTTTTAGCAACATCTTTATGTTGCTACCAGTAGAGCAGTGGTTAAGCAATGGATTGCTAACCAGAGGACTTGCAGTTTGAACCCACCAGCTGCTCAGGGGGAAAATGATGTGGCAGCCTGCTTCTGTAAAGTTTACAGTCTTAGACAGCCTACGGAAAAGTTCCACTCTACCCTATTAAGGTCGCTATGAGTTGTACTGCCTTGACAGCATCAAGTTTCTAACTTTGAATACAATTTTTTTGCCCGAAATGTGTTAAGAGAGCAAGAACAAATTAATCCTATGTAGGCTTTCTTCTATCACTCACTCAAAATTCGGAAGCACTGAATTTTTCATTCTTTTCTCTTAAAACTTCTGCTTTAATATGCGTATTTTGCTTAAATGATACTAGCCCTAAGAATTAAAATGTTGAAGTATATGAAAAGGAACAAAATTCTCATAAGTTGCTTCACAAAGCTGTAAAGATAAAACCAGCCCTAGTATGAAATTAAAACAAACGTCTATTGGGAAAAGCCTAATGAATGTTACTGTTGTTCTATCTTTTTCATGGTACTTTTTGAAATAAATAGAACCATATTTAACTAAGCTATTAGTTGTTTGATTCTGGATTGTTCTGGTGAGCTTGAACCACTGACCCTGTGGTTCAAATGGCTTTACAGTCCAGCGCATTAACACACAGGGCCACACAGGGACTCCTTTGATTCTGGATGTTATCCTAAATCTAAAATTAAATTTTAGACCATTTGCTAATCTAAGTAAGGTGAGTCTGATTAATATCTGAAAGAAAAGAAAAATTCTTAAAAGAAAATAATACAAATTTGTAATTTTAATTAAACACAAACAAATAAGGGCAAAAAGTTCAATTAGGGCTTAGAATCAGTTCAAATCAGTTCAGTCATGGTCTATGAAAAGAAATCAGAATAGACCCCAATTAAAAAAATTTGGGTGATCCAGAACAGTAACTAGAATGGGAAAAATAACAGGCCTTTCAGTTTCCCTAGAATGGTAACTCGAAGAGGCATAGTGAGCCTTTTCAGTAGCCTGATGTGTGAAACTGGATTACTGGCAGGACTGTGGCAAGCAACACATACTCAAAGTGCCTAGGTCAGTAATGAGGCCAATGCTACTTGGACTCTGCTCAAAATTCAACAGGCAAGAGACTTGGTTGCTATGTAATGTGCACACTGCCCTTGTTTTCTAAGAGGGGGATTTTGTTTCTAGCAGGGCTTCAAACAGTAATTTTTTTCCCATTCTGGTTATAGTTATGGATCATACAAATTTTAGAAATTTAGATATGTTCCAGTTTTACTTCCTCAGCTATGGACTAAACCAGGAAGAACTGGCTCTAAGTCCTGGACTCAATGTACCAGACAAAATTCATCTTAAGTAAATATTTTTGGTAAAGAGCATATTTACTGTAATGTTATACTATATGTTATCGTTTGCCATCAAGTTGGTTCTGACTCACAGTGACCTGTATAAAGTTTACAGGAGTGGCTGGTAGGTTTGAATTGCTGACCTTGGAGCGGCCAGTCCAGTGTTTACCTACAGAGTCACACAAGGACCCTATGTTTAACGTATCAATATGTAACTATAGATACATAAATCTATAGACATTCAAATATAAAAATACTTGAAAACAATTTATCCATCTTAAAACCTTATCAATTTATAAAGAACTCTATTCATTCTCTGAAAGTCTGCAAAACAACGGCTTAAAATTTAATTAAGTCTGTTATGAATCATGCCAATATTAAAGGAGGGATTTTAACAACAGAAGGTTATCTGCTTTTGTTTTATATAATGGTAGCAGAATAAAGCTGCTCTAACATTTGAAAAAAACAGTCCTTACCAGAATTGAGAAAAACACTGGTTTCAAGACGAAAGTAAAAAAAAAACAAAAACAAAACAAAAACAATCAATCAATCAATCAATCAACAGCATCTGATACCTGAAAGGCCTGAATTCTTTATTTAATGATGACAAGGCAGTCAGATGAGGGCATTCGTCTTCATCTTCCTCAGAGCCAGCAGGGATTCCTCCCTGACCTATCTGATTGTCTTGTGTGGTGCCATTTTCAGTGCTACTTTTCTCTGTATAAAACTCAACTGCATAATTGCTTTCACCAATTTGGCCTTTTATTTCATCTAAAGCTTGACGGAATTCAGTCATTTCAAAATTGTGTGCATCAGCACTCTCCTCTGACAGAGCACCTGCCTGTATTTGTTCATTTGCAGATGATATACAACAGCAACTACTTGCTCCATCTATAGCATCTTCTTTACTTTCATTTTCGCATTGACAAGCCTCTGACATCTTTTCGTCAGAAAATGAGAATTCAGATCCTTCTTCTTTTTCAGTATCTGTATCATCTGGACCCACTGGATGAAGCAGTTCATCATCTGCCTGCATTTCCTTTGTGTAGCCACTGGCAGAAACTTCTACATCAAGAGAGTCCTCTCTCCTAGGAATGAAAGAAATCCAAGCATTGAAAGAGAGTGAGAGTTAGAGAGTTAGAGAGAAAGAGAGACGAGAAAGAGAGAGACAGTCAGAACTACCTGGCATGGATAAATATTTAAACTATAATCCTGACAGATTATTAGTTTAACGGTAATACACATTTTAAAGATTTCTGTTTGCCTAAAATATTTAAATTATGTAAGTATATAGATGTAAAAGACATGCTGGTTGTCAATTTAAGAATAAAACAACCATGAAAAAACCCCCACAGATTTTAATAATCAACTTTTGATTCTATTGATTCTAAAGATCTTTTTCATTTTAAAGTGTTTGAATCTCAATAAAAAGCATGAGCTTACTTAAGTATATAAAATAAATGAAATTAGGCTTTGAGAATATACAAAATATTTCTGTTCCATGAATCAATTACAATAGCTGCTATTTTGAATAGTGAAAAAATACAAAGTCTGGTACACAATTGGTTTGATTCCTTAAAAATTGGTTATTCACAAATACCTAGAATAAAAGTTGTTGAACTCATAAGAAACTAGCCATGTTCTTCATCAACCCATTAACATGGCTTTGATTTACTGCAGGCAGGTATTTTTGAGTTTTAATTAAGTTATGTACAAGATAGCAATGATACTCAACAATAACTATAATTATCAAAGATCACTTTTTAAAAGATTTTAGATGAATGTGTTAACTTTTAGAATGAAACAAATCAGTTATATTTAAACAGAGTTCTATCAATTTTAAGCAATGAAGAGTACAAACCTGATGTCACTAAAGGTTGGATAAAGCTCACTTTCATAACTGAAACGTTTTATGAAGAAATCTCTAATACATTTTACATCTCTGTCAAAATACCTGAAAAAGCAAGAATCATTTTTATTATAGCCTTTGTTAGTCTTTTTCCTTAATCCTCAATGATAACGTTATGATTTGCTATGATGCTTCTAATTCTTACGTGAAGGAGAAAAAGGAAAACAAATATATTAAACAATTGCTAATGGAGTCCTGGTGTGGCACTGTAGGATAATGCGCAGGACCACAAGGTCAGTTTGAGCTGCAAGGTTGGCAGTTCAAACTCACCAGCCACTCCTCAGAAGCCCTATACAAGGCCACTATCAGTCAGATAGCACATAACAAGGTGTGGAGTTGTAGGATCAGCACTGTACTGCAAATCACAAAGTTGGCAGTTCAAAACCACCAGCTGCTTCTTGGAAACTCTATACAGGGTTGTTATGAGTCAGAATAAATTTGATGGCACTTAACAACAACAAGGTTAGAGAACTCAAGGCTTTCTTATGAGGAAATGTACTAAGGGATTGATGAGATAAGAGACAATCCCAGGAAAAAAGAATAGAATCCTGCCCCACCCATCCTCTTTAGTTGCCAGTCTGTCTAGTCTTATTATGCTTCTCATAAGTTTCATTCAATAGAGTCCCTAGTCAACGGGGGAAGCTGACGATAAAAACAGATAAGGGATTCATAGAGAAAAGAAAACTGTTATGCTTATAATGATAAAGCTATATTATCCATTACTGATGTGTGTTAATACTCAAGAGAGATTACATAGCACTGTGGCTTACAATTAACAATGTGAAGTCAAATTAGTCTGAACATAGATAATCAGGTTGCTTTTTAGGTCACCATGAAGCAGCAAGAAATGATTCAATTTTGTAGAAGAGTCCCAGAAAAGGGAAAATTAAGGACAGGGTGACATAGAATGGCATATCTCTTTGAATTTTCTGATTCGTTTTGAGAAACAAGAAGCCTGTGCTTTGTTTTCAGGATAACCTGGAAAAAATCTCTTTAAAAATGACCCTTTTATATATGTTCACATCTCCTTACAAGACAATAACACTGGTACAATTCAACTACTTTACCCAGTACTTGTCCATAAAATTACAAATTAAATTATAATGTTACCTCATATTAACAATGTAGCCTAAACATGGCATATGTTAATAATCTTCATCAGTCTCTTCTTCAGTGCTGGTGGTTCCAAATGTTCCTTTATTGCACGACTATGCTTCTCCACATTAATAAAAATTAAAATACTGTGATTTTTATTAATCATACAAAGATATACTGACCACCCAAGTATCACGCATTAACCTAATAGTATTGTTTTGTTGAAAATATATTTAAATTAGTTTTTCAATGACCTTTCTCTAGCATAATGAAAACCAGACAGAAGACAAGATTCATTTAACACAAGCTGGTCTAGGGCTCAAACTTCCTAACAATGAATGTACTCTTTTAGGTAATACCAGTTGTTAGAATAGGAAACGGGAGAAGTTTTTCATAATTGGAACTGTTGTTGTTGTTAAGTGCGGTCAAGTCAGTTCTAACCCACAGCGACCCTGTATAGGATTTCTAAGGAGCACCTGGTGAGCTGAACCATCAACCTTGTAGTTCAAACCGACTTTGCAGTCCTGCACATTATTAACCCACAGCACCACACCAGGATTCCATAATTGGAAAACATTTATACTTAGTTTGATTGCATTCAACTGCACTACAGAAAATAAGCAAATGAAGTACAAGGTCAAGTTTCAACAACATGGCTAGTGTAAGTGGATAAGTAATGTAAATAATATGATTATCACAAATTATAAAGTGATTCTATTCTATGCCAGAGATTAGGCTTTACATGAATAAATAATAAAAGCTAAAAATTACATGAGAAATATAATCAATGGTTTGACAACCAAGTCTGATCTAAAACTGAGTAATGATTCCAATACACATAAATACTAGAAAGCTGTTACACCCGTGTCTGACTAACTATCCAAGCATTCAGCTGTGTAGATCATAACAAATTATGGATAACATTACAAAGAATGGAAATTCCAGAACACTTATTTGTACTCACATGGAATTACACACAGAGCCAGAGGCAGTCATTTGAATAGAACAAGGGGAACACTGGGTAGTTTAAAATCAGGAAGGGTCTGTGTCAGGGTTGTATCCTTTTGCTAGACTTATTCAATCTGTATAATGAGGCTTTTCAAAAGTTTGTGAAAAATGAAATAAAACATAACAAAATTTTCCATGAACTTTTTGAAGATCCCTTATATACTGAGCAAATAATCTGAGAAGATGGACTTTGTGACTAACAATGCAAAATCAAGATTAGAGGAAGACTCATTAACAATCTGTGATATGTAGATGACATAACTTTACTTGATGAAAATCAAGAAGCCTTTGGGAAACATTACTGATGAAGAGAAAATACTACAGCCCTCCGTTTGGATTATACCTCAACATAAAGAAAACAAGAATTCTCCCAAGTGGACCAATAAGCAACATCATGATAAACAGAGAAAAGATACATGTTGTCAAGGATTTCAGTTTAGGCAAAGATGTTTTCAATCGCCTCATATACATACAAAAGCTGGACAATGAATAAGGAAGACTCAAAAAAAACAATGACTCTGAATTACGTTGTTAGCAAAGAATTTGAATATACATGGTCTGCCAGAATGCTCCTTTGATGTGAGGATGGCAAGACTTTATCTCACGTACTATGGACATGTCATCAGGAGGGAACAGTCCCTGAACAGGGAACATCATACATGAAGTAAAGAGTCAGAAAAAACAGGATGACACTCAATGAGATGGACCGACACTATAACATATGTTCAAACACAGTAACAAATGTGAGGATTGCACAGAACTTCTCAGTGTTATGAGTAGGAAACAACACGAACACTCATAGGAACACTCAAATGGAATAAATTAATTTTAGCACATACCATTCAGCATTGGGATGAGAAGTTGAAACCATTTGTGGAAAATCAATCATGGTGATATGGTCATCTTTATCCAAAATGAGATTGAACTCATTGAAATCTCCATGAATCAGCCCATGATTTCCAAGTTTGACAATTAGTTCCATTGCTTCATTATATACTGATGCAGGATCTTCAACATGGTGTATTTGACATCTAAAAGTATTAAAGTTATGATAGCAGGTTATTTTTATATATTTATGATTTAAATCCATCACTTTTCTGTCAGTGTGTTGTATCGTGGTGGCTCTCGTTTGCTGTAATGCTGGAAGCTATGCCACTGGCTTCTCAAATGCCAGCAGGGTCATGCATGATGGGCAGGCCAGCAGGATTTCCAGACTGAGAGAGACTAAGAAGTAGGACCTGTCAATCTACTTCTGAACAAACTGGCCACTGAAAACCTTATGAATAGCAGTAGAACATCTGCTGTAGTGCTAGAAGATGGACCCCTTAGGTCAAAAGGCACTCAAAATACCACTGGGGAAGAGCTGCCTCCTCAAGTAGAGTTGACCTTAAAGATGAGGATGGAGTAAAGACATGCGGATCTTCATTTGCTGATGAGAAGAAACTGCTGCAAACACCCATTAATACTCAAAACATAGACTGTACTAAGTATGAATCTAAGAAAATCAGAAGTTGTAAACAATGAAACATAATAATGATGGATATAATAGCATTTGCTGAGAGGGTCTGGTACAGCCAGTTTGAATCAGATAATCATATGGTCCACTATGCTGGTAATGACAAACTGAAAAGGAATGTTGTTACACTCATCGTCAAAAGAAACAATTCAAGATCTACGCTGAAGTACAACTCTGTGAATGCTAGGATAACATCCAAATGTCAACAAAAAGACCAGAAATATGACTATTATTCACATTTATGTAACAAAACCAAAGAAACTGAAGGTTTCTGTCAACTTTTTCAGTTTGAAATTGATCAACTGAAATGTAATTATCAATAAAATTACTGGTGCTTAAAATGCAAAAAATTAGGAACAAAGAAAGATGATAGGCAGCAGGAACTCTGGCAGGACCATTGTTGGTAGATATAGTGATTCGGACTTCCGCTCTCCAGGACTATGAGACAATACAATTTTGTTCTTATAAACCATCCAGCTTGTGGTATTTAGTATTCTTAGAATACTAATACATATATGCTAAAACCCAAACTGTCAGAATTAAAATGAATTTTCAGTTTTCTCGAGTCACTCTTTAAACCAATGTTTACCCAAACAGAAGAAATACTACACTTAAAAATCCTTAAATTTATTAAGATCCACAGTTCCAAGAATAAATACTTACAAAGGATATCCATTTATAAGTTCCATAACCACTGCGTGGCGATTGTAATCAATTGGCTTTGGAACTGGAAATTTCCTTTCATACAATGCCTAAAACAGTGAAACAGGTATAAGCTAATACAGCAGTCACTATTTTTAAGAGTACAATCAAGTAAAAATACTTGCACAGCCTCAGAAGAAAAACACTCAAGTCTTTGAAGAATTACAATTAACACGGGACTAGTTATGTATGGCTTTGTCATTGCACAAAATAAGCTGGGTATAAGAACAAATTTTAAAATGAAGTTTAATTCCCTTTTTACCCTTCACTTACTAAACATTTATTATATATTGTGCATTGTACTATAGTTGTTAAGTGTCATCGAGTCGGTTCTGACTTACAGAAAAGCGGCTGTATAAGGTTTCCCAGGAGTGGCTGGTGAGCTTGAACAGCTGACCCTGCAACTAAAAATGACTTTGCAGTGCAGCGCATTAACCCACAGCGCCACACTAGGACTCCATACATTGCACTACAGTTACAAAAAAATTAGTGTGAAAAAGTCCCTGCCTTCAAGAAGCTTACAGTCCCTCAGGATATTTCCTCTTTCACTTGTGAGTTCCTGCCACATGCTGTGGAATATGCTCAAAAAATGCAAACCAAAACAAATTATATGTTAGGAAATACTCCGTCTTCTGACATATTAGGAAACAAAGTAATGTAACAAATCATGTATTTTAGTTTATAGAGCACTGACCTTTCTCTAGATAATAGCATGCAATATGTTTATATATTCATAAATATATAAATATAAACATGACAAACATGCACACTGTTGTCTGAGACAAAGGTTACTTCAAGTCCACGTTGTTGTTGTTGGGTGCCTACAAGTCGATTCTGACTCATAATCATCCATACTATGAACTGTCCTCTATGCTTAATTTCTTCTATTTCATTATTCACAGAAGTCTTGTTTTTATACTCCACAACACCTTACTTAAATTTATCCCATCATCTGGAATGCTATGGTCATTTATGCCTGATTACTACCACAGGAGGATCCCTGGTGGCACAATGGTTAAGTGTTTGTCTTCCAATTCAAAGATCAGAGATTCAAACTCATCAGCAATTCCAGCAGGAAAAAAACCTGGTAATCTGTTCCCATAAAGATTTAAGTCTAGGAAACCCTGTGGGGCAGTTCTACTTTGACCTATAGATTTGCCATCAGTAGGAATCAACTTGACAGCACACAGCAACACCACTGCAACAGGATTGGGTCTAGCTTTTACTACCATTCCTAACTTATTCTGTGACCTATAGAAGAAATTGTAGGTCAGAGGAACAGGTGCATATGGTTCTTATTTAGCCTTACTTTTGCTCAACAAAGGAGCCCTAATGGCACTGTCGAATAGAAACTGGACTACTTATCACAAGCTTGCCACTTCAAACCCATCAGCTATGCCATGGGAGAGAGATGAGTCTTTCTGTTCCCATCAGTATTTACAGCCTTCGAAACCTTACACAGGGTTGCACTGAGTTAGAATCAAGTCCATGGCAGTGGGTTTGCTTTTCTGGTTTTAGTTAAACAAAGGCTCAAAGCTTTGTCAATAATTTGAAAATGGATTTTAAGCTGAAACAGTGCTGCTCTTCTCAAAGATGGCAGCTGACCACACTACTTTAAATGTGTGTGGCTCTCTGTGGTTCTGCCAAAATCCAACCTCAAGAATCAGGCTCCTGATGGGCTTACTGCATGTCTTGCCATTTCAGGAATCCAACCTGTCATTTTTCCTATTCTGGTTATACTGACTAACCACCCAAACTGAAAAAATTCAGGTATGTTTCTATTTCTCTTCAATGTCCGTCACAGAACTGGTTTGAAATCCAGCTTAAAGGACAAGTTGGAGTTGTCCATAAATTGGGCATTTGTAGCCAGGGGACTGCTTGCACTATGTTTATTTTAAAAGGAGTCCTGGTGTGGTGCTGCAGGATAATGCACTGGACTACAAGAGTGGTTTGAACTGCAAGGTTGGTGGTTCAAACTCACTAGCCGCTCCTCAGAAACCCTTTACAGGATTGGTATGAGTCAAAACCAACTCAGCAGCACCTAACAACATTAGCCTTACCTGCTACCTACCTACTAGATTACTTCCATTCCCAATGATTCTTGTTTGCTTTGCTTTCAGTTTTTCCTTTCAAAGCAGATAGTTCTTAATACATCTGGGCAGTGCACAGCACACAATGCTAACAATTAGCAATTGTTAACCCTTTGTCTAGCTCTTGTTCTGTATCTTAGCCATGAAAACCAGTTGCCATCCAGTCAGATGGTGACCCTACGTGTACCAGAATACAACTGTGCTCCATAGTTTTTAATGGCTAACCTTCAGGAAGGAAAATGTCAAGCCTTCTTCTTTCTCAGGTACCTCCACGTGTACCTGAACCTCCAACCTTTCAGTTAGCAATCTAGTGAGTTAACTGTCTGCACCACCCAGGGACCCCAAGCTATATTTAAATCTTAATTTTTTCTCTCTTAGGAAAATATCAATGGAGCACAAAAATATAAGGCATACAACTAGGTTCCAGTTTTGTACCTTCATATATACACCCCATGAAAATACTTAATATGCTCTTAGAAATCACTATCAAGCTGCCTACAGACTGACTATCATATGAGCTATTATTACAAGACAAGAAACAGTAGCACTTATTTATACTGTATCCAGTATATTCCCCTCATGATTATGAAAAAATTTAACCACAAAAATTTAAAAAATCTACTCAAGAAACATCAAACTGAAACTCAAAAAAACAACTGCTCAAAAAGTGAAATAATTTTCCATTATTAAAAAAAAAGTAAGATAAGTTATGATAAATCTCATTTGATAGAATAATAAATACACAATGTTATTTTCTTTAGATTTCTACTATTTTAATACATATGGTGGTTTCAACAAGGTCATGGCAAAATTCTGTTTCCTTTTAATTCCATTTCCCCCACGAACTTTTCCAAGCCCAATCATATTAATTTTTTTATAATCACATTTATCCCATTATGTCAAAGAAAAATACCAGTCAATTATCTGAGACACTAAGGTTTCCTTGCACAATAACAATCTTATTTCTTCAATAAAAAGATAGACATATGTCTGAAAAAGCCAAGTGGATACATATTTACAAGGTACTTAAATTATCAGTTATGCTAAGCTAGTTATTGCATTAATTTTGTATAATACATGTTAATTTTATGCATTTGTAATAATTAAAAATACCTTCACATAGAAGGAAATCACCAGGAAAATAAACAACAGAAATAACGGAGCATTAAAAGTGCCTATCTCTAGAGAGATTGGGACTGGGAGTAGGGAGATTTCTGGGGCAACTAATGCTTGTCATTAAGGCCTTGGAGCTACATTTACTATTTAATTGTAAAATGCACAATTATTTTTTAAAATACCTTCATATAAGCAAATTCCTTCATGGCAGAGAGACGAGATAAATACAGCCAAGACATATTGTGTCTGTGTTTATGGTAATCACGCTTGTTTTTCAGATTTCGAAAGGAGGTTCTTCCTAGTCTGTGAAGCTTTAATGCAAACTGATGTCCCTCTTCATTTGCAACAATGTAAATATCTAGAGCCAAGATTTTAAAAGTTATTATTATACTTTTATTCTATTAAAATGAAACAATTCTAACTTCCTAGTTTAGATTTTATTTGTATAAAATGTTATATGCTAATACAACTAGGAATACTTTCCATTTAGCAGAAATCTTTATAACCAATGTACTCACCATTTTACTTTAATTAAAACCTCAAAGAGAAGTTGACATGTACAAAGGGGCTTCAAAAAAATTCATGAAAAAATTCCACTATGTTTAAATTTCATTTTTTAAATAAATTTTGAAGCAAACATTTGTATCAATCTCTCTACCAATGTAATTACAATGTATATACATATTATGGCGTTCTGGTGTGGCGCTGTGGGTTTAATGCGCCAGACTGCAAAGTCGTTTGAACTGCAAGGTTGGCGGTTCAAGCTCACCAGCTGCTCCTCGGAAACCCAATATAGGGTCTCTATGGGTTGGAATCCACTTGACCGATGGCACTTAACAACAATAATATATATTACACAAAAGGAAAGGAGAAGGGATCTGAAAAGCCTCATTACAATAAACCAACAGAACACACAAGCGAGCAGTACTAAGTGCAAAGAAGGCTTAAAACACACACACAAAAAAAACTCCCCAGCAAAATGGGACAAGTAAATTAATTCTAAACAGTAATTATAGTGAATGTAAATGGACTAAAGGCTCCAATCAAAAGGCAGAGAGTGGCAGAATGGATTAAAAAAAATGATATAACAATATGCTGTTTACAAAAGATATATCTTAAACTCAAGGACACAAATAGGTTGACAATAACAGGATGAAAAACCTACTCCATGCAAATAGTAACCAAAAGAAATTAAGGCGGCAATCTTAACATCAGACAAAGTAGATTGTAAGACAAAATCTGATAGAAGAGACAAAAAAATGGGCATTATATAGTAACAACATTAATCAAGAAAATATAAGTCATAAATATATGACTTAGAGCAACCCTGTATGGGGTTTCTGACTCAGAGTAATCCTGTGTACAGTTTCTGATGACTGAATGGTTTGAACCACCAACTTTGTGGCTAGTAGTCCAGTGCTTATTATACAGTGCCATACCAGGAATACATAAATATATATGCTTTCAAAATCTGGGCACCTAAATATATTAGTAGTCCTGATATGGCACTGTAGGATAAGCACTGAACTGCCAACCACAGGGTCAGCAGTTCAAACCCACCAGTCGCTCCTTGGAAACCCTATACAGGATCACTAGGAAAACTGA
>NW_006408629.1:10262882-10263849 GCF_000296735.1 Chrysochloris asiatica
AAAACAGGATAATATATGAGGTTTTAAAGAGTTAGTGGAAAAATTCCATTAGCTTTAAATTCCATTTTCCACAAATATGTTTTTTTCCCCCACAAACATTTTTAATCTCCTTATACATTTTGTTCTAATGGACAAGGATCATTCTCCAGAAAAAGCCACATTTTAGGTCACAAAGTAAGTCTTCATAAATTTACAAAGACTGAAATCTTCTCTATTTTCTCTGATCACAATGGGGTGAAGCTAGAAATTTAAAACAGAAAAACAAACAGAAAATGCACATGGAAATTCAACAACACACTACTAAACTACCAATGGGTTAAGGAAGAAATCAAAAGAGAAATCACAAATTTCTTAGTCAATAAAAGTGAAGCTTAACAAACACAACTTATGGGATACAGGGAAAGCAGTACTCAGATGCTTACATAAAGAAGAAAGATTCAAATTAATAACATAACTTCAGGAACTAAACAGAGAAAAGAAAACTAGACCTAAACTTACCAGAAGAGAGGAAGTAACAATGAGCAGAGCAGAAATAAAATCAAAACCAGGAAAACAGAATCAACAGAACCAAAAATTGGCTTTTTGAGAAGATTGATAAAATTGACAAAGCTGTAGCTTGACTGACAAATGATACAAATGACAAATACTTAAAAAATGAAAGAGGGGACAATACAACTCACCTGACAGCAATAAGGAGAATTATGGGAGAACAAACAAGATGGTGATTCGGGTAGAAGTGCAGCGAGGAGCTCTGTCAGCAACAAAACAGAATAATGGGCTAACCAGGTTCAGGGGATGGTCCCAGAACTCTGAACCATATATAAAGGAATATTTAGAAGGTTTGAAGGCTTATAGCTAGGGGAATTTGCAGCAGAAGAAATGTATTGCTCTCTAATTCAAGATGCTCAGCTGATCCTGGAGAAGCCATCTTGGGCAAGACCAAGCGCGGGAAGGATCAGAGCAGCCA
>NW_006408629.1:10269375-10279506 GCF_000296735.1 Chrysochloris asiatica
CTGGAAAGCTGGTTTGAACTGCAAGGTTGGCAGTTCAAGCTCACCAGTCACTCCTCAGAAACCCTATACAGGGTCGCTGTGGGTTGGAACTGACTTAACAGCACTTAATAACAACAAAACAGCTACAGGACAGCAAGGAATCCTGGTGTGGCGCTATAGGGTAAGTACTGGACTGCTAACCTAAAGGTCAGTGGTTCAAATCCACCAGCCGTTCTTTGGAAACCCTATATGGGGTTGCTATGAGTCAGAACCGACTTGAAGGCACTTTAACAACAATAATACAGTTAGAGTAATCAAAACAGAACATAAAATAATAGAATTGAGATTCCAGAAATAAGCCCACACAAATGCGGTCAACTGATTTTTGATGAGTGTAAAGCCCAGTCCATGGGGAAAAAAGAGTCACTTCAATACATGGTACTGGGAACATTGGATTTCTACATGCATGCAGACAAATGAAACAGGATCGATGTCTCACACCATACACAAAAACAAGTTCAAACTGGATTAAGGACTGAATGTGTAAGCTAAAATCATAAAATTCTTCGAAGTATAAAGCAAGGGCAAATGCTGTTGGGCCCACATTTTAACAATGGATTATCTAAAATAATAACAAAAACATAAACAGCAAAATACAAAACAGATGGGACCTCATAAAACTTCATCAAAAAAGACTTGCTCAAAAAATTGAAGAATAGCTATCAACTGGGAGTAAACCTTCAGAAATCATATATCTGACAAGCATCTACATACAAAATTGTACATGTATCAACTGTTGGACTGGTATATGTTTTGAAGTGTATATTCCCAACAACAACAAAATAAATAAAATTTAGGGAGGGGGAAATAAACCATCTCTACCAAGGTGACGAACCCTGTCAAGGGTGGCTGCCTCCAAAAGTGCCTGCAGTGTACTGGTGTCCACCCTATGTCAAAAACAATCACTCAACTAGTGGGGAAACCTTACGTTGTTCCTTAATGTCCTTACATAAGAAGTGATTTAACATCTTCCTTTCAACAAAAGGTTCAATTTTTCAACTACTTCAATAATGAATTGTTAGAAAACAACCTGTTAGTAAAGAGAATTCAGATCTTCCAATAAACCTTTCAACTATCCAAACAAGTTGTTATTTATAATACTGACATTCAGAACATGCTATAAGCATTCAGGAAGAATTTCATTATTCATTTCTTTTGAGAAACAGGCTCTCTCTTATCTTGTTAGAGGAATTATAAATGGGGACAAAGTCTTTCAGAATAATTTGGAAGTATCTATCAAAGAATTTAATGGAAATACCTTTTGTACCAATAATTAAATTTCTAAGGTCATATTTATAAATTAATTCACATATCAATAATTGTTCAGCAGTGTTTACAGTATCAGGTATCAAAAAGCAAAAAAAAAAGCCCATTAGCAACTGGAATGGTACAATATATTATGGAGCATCCATAAAACTTAATACTCTTCCAATTATGAGAGATACCTGCTGATATGAAATGTTATCAGAAATCTATCTTGACAAAAAGTTAAAGTGCAGAAGTTGTTATTGTTATTAAGTGCTGTGGAGTCCACTTCAACTTATTGTAACCCTGAATATGGTTTCCCAGGAGTAGCTGGTAGGTTTGAATCGCTGATCTTGTGGTAAGCAGTCCACTGCTTATCCTACAGTACCACGCCAGGAGTCCAAGTGTAAAAGCCTTGGGGGGTGTGTGTATCTTTAAAACCATTGTTGTTATGTGCTCTTGAGTTGGTTTCAACTCACAGCAACCCTTCATCTGATTGTCTCCTTAAAGTGTGCATTCGGCTGTATAATTGCTTCTTTATAGAATAATTCAATTAAGAGTCGTACAAAGAAAGTGAAGGAGCTCTGGTAGCATAGTGGTTACAAATCGGGCTGCTAGTCTCTGGGTCAGCAGTTCGAAACTACCAGCTGTTTCGTGGGAGAAAGATGAAACTTTCTGTTCCTGTAAAGATTTACAGCCTCAGAAACCCTGTACAGGGTCACTCTAAGTCGGAACCGTGTTACCAAAGCTCCTTTTAAAACCATTAGAGGGGAAAAAATAAACAAAAAGAGAACAGCTCTTTCTTAAGAAGCAAAGCAAAACACAACACTGTATATTCTGTCAGATATTGCCCACAGACATTAAACAACACATAACTACATATATGTAAAAATACATAAGCAATCACATTCACACACTCCATCAGTACATATATGTTGTTGTTGATGTTATTGCCATCAAGTCAGTTCCTACTCACAGCAACCCTGCATAGGGTTTCCAAGGAGTAGCTGGTGGGTTTGAATTGCTGCAATTATCTACTGGTAGCGGAGTGGTTACGAACCGGGCTGCAACCTCAGGGTTGGCAGTTTGAAACTATCAGCTGTTCCATGGGAGAAAGATGAGGCTTTCTGCCCATATGAGGTTATCATGAATCAGAATCAATTTGACAGCAACTAATAACTTCATTAAGGAGCTCAGGCAGGTAGTGGTTAAGAGTTGGGCTGCTAACCTCAAGGTCAGCAGTTCAAAACTACCAGCTGTTTCACGGGAGAAAGATGAGGCTTTCTGCTCCCATAAAGATTTACAGCCTCGGAAACCCTGTACAGGGTCACTATGAGTCAGAACTGACTCCACAGCACTTAACCACCAAGCAACCACCAAGTTAAAAAAATAAACAATAGTAGCTTGGGAAGTAATAACAGGAGATTTGAATAAGACTTACATTTTATTATATTCTTTTGCCATGCAACAAATTTCAGAACACATGAACAGAAAGCCTAACCCCCAAAGAAGGTGTTTCGTTCTCTCTTACAGTTTGTAACGTATACACAAATTGTGCATTTAGTTCTCTTATATCTTAAATACATATCAAAGTCTGGTTATAAACACAGAAGATATACAAACCACACAAAGTATTACAATAACCTTCTTTGGGGAAGGCTTCCTAATAATCCTCTCATGATTTTAACTTAAATTTTGCTTCCTCAGTTTAGATAATGTAACTCTATAGGATAAAAGCAGAGTACAAGACGGCATGAGATAAAGAAAATCATTCCCTATTCTTCATTCCTTCTTGTCTTCCAGAGAATAATAAATACATAGCTATCTATCTATTCAATACTATTTTAGAATGCTTTTCTGTGCTGTACACACACCTGTCTTTAGGCCTTGCTGATCACAGTGATGTGATGCAAAAATGCCTTCATTGTCTTCTAGTAATTTTTGTGTTACATGGTTTTAACTGTTAGAAATGTATAATTTAACAGACATAAAGTAAAGCCAAATCAAAATTATTTGCCAAGATTTCAATTATTTGAGGGAAATTAAATAACAGCATTTTCAGTAATGAATTTATTGAAAACAATTATGGATTAAACTAAGAGAACTTTCATTCATAACTTTATTGCAAATTTACTGTTAACTTGGAAAACATGGAAAAATTAAAGATGAATACTTTTTCAAGGGGACATAAGACATCTACATTAAAGCAAAGAAATGTTTTCAATATCACTATGAGCACTTACCTGATTCTTTGCCAACACCCATCTGGCTTCCAACAGACTCTACTACCTGTCTAGAAGAAAGTGTTTTCAAAGCTAGGTAATCATAGCCTGCATTTGTCAACCGATAGCCCTGGACAGCTAAAGAAAAGAGAAAAAAAAAAAAAAATGGAGACCATTTTTTAGTTATACTGAACCACCAATTAACAACAACAGTTCAAGACATTAGACGTTAAACATACAGTCTAAGCTGGAAAAAGTTGACCTACCTACCCAGTCTTGTAAATGTCCTAGTTCTTTCTATTACTACTGTATTCTGCTGAGTCGATTTGGATGCATAATGACCTTACAGAGCAGAGCAGCACTTCTCAGGAGTTATTTCCTAGGCTGACATCTTCACAGTATCAGGTTTTTCTCCTGAGGACTCACTGGTGGGTTCTCACTGCCAGCCTTTTGGCCGTGTATGTGTCGTATGCCACTGTGTCAATTCTGATCATGGTAACCTTATAGGACAGAGCAGAATGGGCCCATAGTGCTTCCAATCTTTTACAGAAGCTGACTGCCACATCTTTCTCCCATGAAGAACCAAACCTTTTAGTGAGCAGCTAAGTACTTAACCGCTGCACCTTCAGGGCTCCTTCCTACAAACTGCATTTCTTTTCTAGAGGAGTTCTACTCAGTGTAACCTGCACTCTGATGCCATTCTGTAGCTGCTTTTTTGTTACTGGTCTGTGACAAAATAATTTCAGAAACTGATGAAAAAGTATTTAAGTTCAGAAAATTTTACATCAATTTGACCAACGCATTTTATGCTTTTGACTTCAATAATAAAGAATTTATACTTGTGTTTTGTCAGGAGCTCTGGTAGCACAGTGGTTGCGAGCTGGGCTGCTAATCTCAATGTCAGCAGTGGTTCTGCAGGAGAAAGATGAGGCTTTCTGCTCCCATAAAGATTTATAGCTTGGGAAACCGTACACAGGGTCACTATGAGTCAGAATCGACTCTAAGGGCACACAGCTACCACCACCACCACCTTGTTTTGCATGATTGTATTTTGTACAGATATGTGATTGGTTGAGAAAAAGAAAACAAACCTCACCCTTCATCACCGATGGTATGATAAGTAGGTAAGTACTGCTCTACAGTTCTGTGGCCAATTGCATTTTCAAAAGACGGCAGCAACAGTCTCTACCCTACTTGTTCTTCTGAAATGTGAACTTGCTATTCCCTTACAAAGAAATGAAGTCTACTATTCTAGTTCAACTAGTCTGGCAACTTTTACTTCCTGCCTTTTGGAACACTGAGGAAGCTACCTCACTGCCACTGAGATGATTCCAACTCTTGGCAACCCTGTAAGATGGAGTAGAACGGCTCCACAGGGTTTCTAAAGCTGTGAATCTTTAAGGAAGCAGACTGCCACATCTTTCTTCCAAGGAGCAGCTAGTGAGTTCGAACTGCCAATCTTTCAGTTAGCAACTCAATGGCTAACCCACTGCACCACCAGGACTTCATTTGGGGTTGAAAAATCAGAAATGATGATTCAAATACTTACTTTTGGTACGCTCCCAAGCTATGAGTTTATGTTTCACTAATTCTCTTACAATTTTATTACAGCCACCATGTTTAAGGCTTGCTATAGAAGCAACCAAACTGCAGGGAACTATTTCATGGTTCTTCATGCCCATTTCAACCTGAAATTAAAGGAACCATTATGCCATTACAATCACCACAACATCCCTGTCTATCAAAACTATGCCAAGAAATTAACTTTTGCTTGAAATTTCTGACATGCATTTCCCTAAACAATTCTGAGACATAATGACGTCTTCCTTTGAACCTATTTTTTAATCTCAATTTAATGTATAACCAGTGACATTTCTGCTAGGTTGGTGGTTCAAACCCACCAGGTGCTCCTTAGGAACCCTATACACGGTCACTATGAGTCAGAATTGACTTACAGCAGTTGACAACAAGAGAATTTTGAGTGCTTAATATAGCGGACATTTGTTGCTGTTAAATGCTAAGTCGGTTCTGACTCATAGCGACCCTGTACAGAGTTTCCTAGGAGCAGCTAGTGAGTTTGAATGTCAACCTTGTAGGATTAGCAGGATTCCATAGTTGTTACTGTTAAAGTGCCATCGAGCTGGCAGTAACTCATAGTGACCCGTTTAGGGTTTATGAGTCTATAAATCTTTGCAGGAGTAGAAAACCCTATCATTCACCTACAGCATAGCTGTTGGGCTCAAACCGCTGACCTTGGGGTTCACAGTCCAGTGCTTAACCTGTAGAGCCACCACTCTCCCATACTTCATATTAGACACAATAAATAGTAAATTATTTGTTAATATCGAAACATTTACCTTTAAAAGTGACTCCATTATCTTTTAATTCTGGTCTCTCACAAACTTTCTGAAATCCTCATGTAAATATTTCAGATACTTACACATCATCTTCTGATATTGAAGATAGTTATGTAACAAAATAAGGAGCTCTGATAGCATAGTGGTAGCAAGGTCAGCAATTCGAAACTATGGGAGAAAAATGAGGCTTTCTGCTCCCGTAAAGATTTACAGCCTTGGAAACCCTGTGCAGGGTCACTGTGAGTTTGAAGAGTCTCCACAGCACAAAACAACAACATTCCAGGCACACAGGTCTCTCTAAGTATTCAAATACTCCAAGATAATCTTCTGCCTCAGGGTCTTTGCACCTATTGTTGCCTCTGACCTCCAATAACTCTACTAAAGATTTCACTAGGCTGGCTTCTCCACCAGCAGCTTGTTCCTATCATCCACTCACAGTCTTTTATTTAGCAAACATATGACTGCCTATCAAGGGTCAGGCACTTTTATTTACTTATTTTTAATTCTTACAGACTTTGTAGACTTTGGTATTCTGCTGCTATTTCTCAGGTTTTCAGGAGCTAATTTTTCAGAAGTAGTCAGCCTCTTCCTTCTTCCTATTTTGTCTGAGTCTGGAAGTTCCTTTGAAACCTGTCCACCATGGGTGAGCTTGTTGATTGATATTTTAAACACAGGTGGCACATCTTCCAGGATATCAAGACACAAACTACCACAATACAATAAAGTGATAAGACCAGTGTTGGCAACAAAAATAGTCACTAACTATCTTATGAATAGCAATGGAACAATGTCTCATGCAGTGCTGGATGGAAGATGAGGCCCTAGGTTGAAAAGCACTCAAAATATGAATGGGGAAGTGCTGCCTCCTCAAAATAGAGTCCACTTTAATGACATGGATAGAACAAAGCTTTTGAGGCCATCATTTGCTAATGGGACACAACTCAAAATGAGCACAAATGAACAACAATTGGAAGTCATCAAAAATGAAATGGACTAGAATCGACCATTATGAATCAGACAATCACTCGGTATATTATGCAGGGAATGATTAAATCAAAGAGGGATGGGTCACATTCATCATTATAAAAAGGCCGTTTCAAGATCTATCCTGAAGTACAAGGCTGTCAGAAATAGGATAATATTCATAAAGAAGACGTGGTGTGACGCTGAAGGACAATGCACTGAACTGCAAGATCAGTGGTTCAAATTCACCACTTGCTCCTTGGAAACTCTATACAGGGTCACTATGAGTCAGAACTGACTCGACGGCATACAACAACATAAAGAAGATCAGTTATGACTGCTATTAACATTTACACACTAACAACTAATGCCGAAGATGAGGGAATTGAATTTTACCAACTTTTCTTTGGTCTGAAATTAATCAAACATGCAATCAAAATGCACTGGGGATTAAATGTGAAATGTTGCAAGCAAAAGAAGATCAGCAGCTGGAAAATATGACCTTAGTGATAGAAACACTGGATGTCACATGATAGAATTCTGCAAGATCAATGACTTATTCATTGCAAATAACTTATTTCAATAACATAAATGGCAACTATACACATAGGAATCAAATTGAGTACCATCAGTCAGAAAAAAGCAGAACAGTTATATACAAGTAAAAGTAGAAGCTGAAATGTGCAAAGACTTGGGAGTTATAAAACCAAAAGGGAAGAACACACTCAGAATTTCTCAAAATGAACGAACTTCAAGCCTTGGGTTGCAATACAGAAGGATTCTCTGAGCAAATGACATGCTGTTGTTGTTGTTAGGTGCCATCGAGTCGGTGCCAATTCATAGCGACATTATACACAGCAGAACGAAACACTGCCCGATCCTAGGCCAACCTCACTACTGTTGATTGAACATAGACCAATTCTTTTTGGTACAGGGACTGTGTAATCCTTCTATCATGCAGATGACACAACCTTGCTTGCTGAAAGCAGAGGACTTGAAGCAGTTACTGATAAGGATCAAAGATTATAGTCTTAAATATGGATTACACCTCAACACAAAGAAACAAAAAATCCTCAAAACTGGACCAACAAACAGAGAGAAAATTGACCTTGTCAAGGATTTCACTTTACTTGGATCCACAATCAACACTCATAGAGACAGTAGTCAAGAAACTAAATGATGCATTGCACTGGGACAATTTGCTGCTAAAGATGGCTTTAAAGCGTTAAGGTACAAAGATGTTACTTTGAAGACTAAGGTGCATCCGACCCAAGTTGTGGGTTTTCAATCACCTCACATGCATGTGAAAGCTGGACAATGAATAAACAAGACTGAAAAATTAAGGTGTTGGCAAAGAACAGTATTGTTCTTCCAATACAAATCTGTATTGGAAGAAGTACAGCCAGAATGCTCCTTACAAGTGAGAACTTTGTGTCACTACACTGGACATGTTATCAGGAGGTCCCAGTCCCTGGAGAAGGGCATGTTTGGAAAAGCAGAAAGTTCCAGGGAAAAGGAGGAAGACCCTCAACAACACAGATTTTGGGTTCAAACACAGCAATGGCTATGAAGGTGGCATAACACTGGTGTGCACAGGGTTGCTATTAGTCAAACCGACTCGACGGCACCTAACAACTGACTCTGATTATAAACATAAACACACATTCTTACATCCAGGCAGCTTAGTGTAGCACTGTAGGATAAGCACTGGACCGTAAGGTCAGCTGTTCGAACTCACCAGCTATGAGTAGGAACCGACTTGAGGCCACTTAGGTGTGGCGCCTGTGGGTTAATGCGCCAGACTGCAAAGCCGTTTGAACTGCAAGGTCGGCGGTTCAAGTTCACCAGTCACTCCTTGGAAACCCTATGTAGGGTCACTATGGTCAGAACCTACTTCGATGGCACTTAACAACAACAACAATATCATTGGCACCCTACACCCCCACCACTACTATCCTGTTTACCATCTTCATTGTCACTATCTGATAGTATCTTGCTTATTTATTCGTTTACTTTAACCCAAAAAATATGTGTTGACTGAATGAAGCAGAGATGACAGAGGCTGCGAGCAAGGAGAGGAATTCACGCTTAATGAAGTATGACAATGCTACCCCTACTGATTTCCCTCACGACGTTTCGGGAACCCTGCCCACGAGCTGGAAATCCAGGGTCAGAGAAGCTTACCAGGCCACAGATAAGCGAGTGTGATGGCTGTTTTGACAGTAAGGAGAAGAGCAGAAAGAGAAGAAATTAGAAGTGATCTTTGTTTTATTTGATGAGAACTCAAGTGCCCCAGGAAGAGCGATTTTCCAGGCTTCTTAAAACCGTGGTTCTTGATCTTCTTTCCCGGATTTCCAGTTTCCGCGGCGATCCAAGGCTCACCTCCCAGCAAACTTCCAAGAACAGGAAGAGGGCGCACGGTGAGGAAGGACAAGAGAAAGGGAAAAACAGGAAAAGACTTCTTACCGCTGTCAAAACCCTGAAGTCATCCCGGCTCATGTAACGCAATTTAGCCACATTCACCTTCCCCATGGCGGCCAAGCCCCAAAGACCTCCACCACAGCAGGCAAGCGCAGAAGCTTGTAGAGACCTTTCACGTGTTAGTCAGCCAGATGGCTCGCGCATGCGTCGCGCGCTATCACAGGTCCTAGATAGTAAGAACCTGTGTTAAATTTCCACGGGAAAGTAAAATGATTTCTATATCTTATGAAGGACCCAGTATGGAAGAGAGCAGAATTTTGTTTACAGGTGATTTGGTCATGTGACTGAGTTGGCGAACTGTAACGGTTCACTACACTGTGCGACTTTTTTTTTTTTTTTTTATCTGTTAGGACATGCCCTGTCTCTGAGCAGTAACGTGAATTTCAACTCCAAACAGCTGCTCCTATGTAGGCAAAAAAAGTGCCAATAAGAGGGAAGGAAAATAAATACAGAGAGGCTCGAGCTAATTAAGGCTGTTAAAAGGTAAAGATGACAGTAATCACTTAAGCAATATTTCCACTACTGACTGTGTCGGGTCAGGCCAAAGGAAAGCATGGTTAATGAAAACTCCACTGCGCCTGCTCCATAATACGTGCGTGGTGTTTTCAAGCCACAGGGACTCGGGATTGCGCCTGCGCGCGATGGAAGCGTCAGTGTAGTTTATGGCTATGTATGGAACTTTCATCACTTGTCTGTTTCCCGGAAAACTGACTATTTTGATGGTTCAGAGACGAACCTGAGCTGATAGCACTTCTTGGGCCCCAGTCTGTTACATTTTCAGTAAGTGGTGTGCCGTGGCTTCCGTTCCAATTCATAGGGTTTCC
>NW_006408629.1:10306808-10307998 GCF_000296735.1 Chrysochloris asiatica
AGGAGCAGAATGCCTCATCGTTCTCCCATGGAATAGCTGGTAGTTTCACAATAAATGCTGGTGAGGATGTGGAGAGACTGGGACGCTCCTGCATTGCTGGTGGGATTGCAAAATGGGCCAACCTCTCTGGAAAGCAATATGGTGCTGCCTTAGAAGGGTGGAAATAGAAATACTTGGTATTTACCCACAAGAAATATGAGCCATAACACAAGTAGATATATTCACACCAATATTCATAGTAGCAGTATTTACAATAGCAAAAAGATGGAGACAGCCTAAGTGCCCATCAATGGAAGAATGGATAAACAAACTGTGGTGCATACACAAAATGGAATATTATGCTACCTTGAAGAACAACAAGGAAGCTGTAAGCTGGCACCTAACATGGAAAAACTTTAAGGACATTATGTTGAGTGAAATTAGTCAGTCACAAAAGATGAAATACTGCATAGCACCACTACTGTAAAAGACTAAAAAAAAAGAACCTATACTAAAGGGGGGGTGGTTGCTGGTTACTGGGATGTGGGGAGTGGGGAGTGGGGTGAGGGGAGCGAGGGAAAAGTAGAGCACAGTGTAAGGAATAGACACAGGATAGTTTGGATGCTAGGAAGGGGGGCAATACACAGGAAGGGGGAGGGGAATGGAAGAACAAGGCAGATGGGAAAACAATTAGGCAGGTTTGCATGGGCTAAGTGGGACAGAGGTAAATAATGATGTATATACAACCTTGGAACAACATGGCTCTAGGATACAGGGATTGAGGCATGGTTGGAATGGGCAAAAGGGGGGAAATAATACTAAGATGCTTGGCTGTCTTTTGAATCTTACTTTCCCTGGAATACCATTGTAAAATAGACACTTGAGGGGGAGAGAAGGAATTGCCAGAAATATCACCATAGAAAGTTTGTAAGTCCAACTTCTGCCTATAACTGATTAGAATACCTAAAATGGGGCTACAACGTGCCCAGTGAAGGAGGCTTCCTACTGAGCCTTACATAAGACCATAGGTGGAATCCTGTACCCCATCCAGAATCTTCTGAGGTGGGATATTTCCACTTGAATGGACAAGCAGACCAGCCTGGAGTGGCTAGAAGAACAGAAAATACTTCTTAAAAGAAAGACCAACAGGAAAAATGCCAAACAATCATGGCAGTCCGACTGACTACTACAAGAACAAGCAAGTTGCTTGG
>NW_006408629.1:10308967-10310841 GCF_000296735.1 Chrysochloris asiatica
ATGATGTGGAAAGAGGGAATGGCTGGGAACTCTAGACCCAGAGAGAGAGAGGAGCTGTGTGCTGACGACCAGGGGCAGGCTTGCAGGGTTTACCATTTGGTTGGTTGATGATACATGGAGGGGATTATAACCATGGCATTGTAATGATATGCGATAGGATGAATGTAAAGTTTATGTTCTCCTGTGTAAACTATCACATATTTCACAATAAAAACATAAAAACAACAACAAAAACCTATTTTAACAATGGAACCCTGCTAGTGTAGTAGGTTATGAGTTGGGCTGCTGATGAAAAGGTCATCAGTTCAAATCTACCAGCTACTTCTTGAGAGAAAGATGAGGCTTTTTGTTCCTGTGAAGACGTATAGCCTCAGAAATACTATATAGGAATCTTAACTGACTCAATGGCACACCTATCACCACCTATCAGCAGGTAACATGATACATGATCTTGCATATGGAAAACTCTAAGAACATGCACACACTTTATGTTAAGTGGCATCAAATTGGTTCTGACTCATGGCAATCTTGGATAGGGTTTCCCAGGAGCAGGTGGTAGGTCTCAACTGCTGACTTGTGGTTCAAAGTTCAGTGCTGTTCCTACAGCTGCACACCAGGAGTCTGTAATAGTTTAATAAATGACTCATGGTATGGTACTGTAGGATAAGCAATGGACTACTAACCACAAGATTAGCTCTTCAAACCCACCAGCTGCTCCTTAGAAACCCTGTACAGTATTGCTAAGGGTCAGAACCAACTTGATGGCATCAAAAAACAAGGGAGGCAGGATTACAAGGTCAATGTATAAAACCCAGTTATACTTATATATAGTAACAATAAACAGTTTGAAAATGAAGTTAAGAAAACAATGTTATTTACATAACAGTCAAGAGCCACTAATGAAGGCTAAAGTTAAAGGACAATACTTTCAGGAGAAATAATATGTGCAGAACCTGGATGTGGAGTACTGGTCTGGTGCTGTGAAGTAAGCACTGGACTGCAAGGTTGGTTTGAACAGCTAGATCAGTGGTTCAAACTCACCAGCCACTCCTTGGAAACCCTATACAGGGTGGTTATGAATCAGAACAAACTCAATGGCACTTAACAGTAACAACAACTGGACCCTCTACAACCACTCATCTTCTGTCAGTTTGCTGTATTGTGGTGGCTTGTGTGTTGCTTTGATTCTTGGAACTATGCCGCCAGTAAATACCAATAGTATCACCCATGGTGGACAGGTTTCAGATGAACTTTCAGACTAAGGCAGACTAGGAAGAAGGAGAGACAGACTACTTTTGAATACTTAGCCACTGACAACCTTATGAATAGTAGGGTAACACTGTCAGAATACTGAATATTGAAACATGATGAAAAGCAACAGGATAATGTCATATATAGTATCAAAAATTGGAAGGCATTCAAAATATGACTGAGAAAGAGTTGCTTGCTCAAAGTAGAGTTGACTATGGTGATGTGAATGGAGTAAAGCTTTTGGGACCTTCATTTGCTGATGGGCACAACTCAAAATGAGGAGAAACAGCTGTAAACACCCATTAATAATGGGAACATAGAATATTGAATCTTGGAAAATTGAAAGTTGTCAAAAGTGAAATGGAATGAATAAACATCAATATCTTAGGCATTGTTGTTGTTGTTAGGTGCCATCAAGTGGGTGCTGACTCATAGCGACCTTATGCACAGCAGAATGAAACACTGCCCAATCCTGGGCCAACCTCACTATTATTGCCATGCTTGAGCCCATTGATGCTGCCACTTGGCCAATCCATCTCACTGGGGGTCTTCCTCTTTTTCTCTGACCCTCCACCTTACCAAACATGATATCCTTCTCCAGTGACTGGTCCCTCCTGACAACT
>NW_006408629.1:10311483-10322554 GCF_000296735.1 Chrysochloris asiatica
AACCCAGCTTCTTGTATTACTTGTTCAGCATACAGGTTGAATAAGTATGGTCGCACACCTTTCTTAATTTTAAAACATTCAGTGTTCTCATGTTCTGTTTGAACAACTGCTTCTTGGTCCATGTACAGATTCCTCATGAGCACAATGAAGTGTTCTGGAATACTCATACTTCACAATGTTGTCCCATAGCTTGTCATGATCCACACAATCAAAAACCTTTGCGAAGTCAATAAAGCATAGGTAAACATCTTTCTGATATTCTCTGTTTTCATCTAAGATCCATTGGACATCAGCAATGATATCCTTCATTCCATGGCCTCTTCTGAATCCGGCTTGAACCTCTGGAAGTTCTCTGTCAATGTATGCTTGCAGCCATTTCTGTATTACCTTTAGCAAAACTTTATTCACATGGGATATCAAAGATATTGTCCGATGATGTCCACATTCCTTTGGGTCACCTCTCTTTGGAATGGACACAAATACAGATCTCTTCCAATCAGTCAGCCAGATAGTTGTCTTCCAAATTTCTTGGCATAGATTAGTGAGCTAAAATGCGCTGAACTGCAAAGTCAGTTTGAACCGCAACATTGACGGAAACCCTGTACATGGTTGTTATGGGTCGGAACCAACTTGATAGCACTTAACAACAACAACAAAAGTGAGCTGAAATGGACTGGTATTAGTCATTTGAATTTGACAACCACATGGTTTACTATACCAGGAATGACAAATTAACAAGGAATGACATCACATTATCATCAAAAAGAATATTTCAGGATTTATCTTGAAGTACAGCACTGTCTGAGATAGGATAATATCCATATGCTTATAAGGAAGACCAGTTAATACAACAATTATTCAGATTTATGTACTGATCACTAAAGCCAGTGATAATGAAATTGAAGAATTCTACCAACTTCTTCAGTCTGAAATTAATCAGACATGCAATCAGGATGTATTGATAATTGTTGGCAATTGGAATCCCTAGGTTGGAAACAAAGAGCAAAGATCATTAGTTGGAAAATACAGCTTTTGTGATGGAAATGATGCTTGAGATAATATGATAGAATTTTGCATCTGTGGAAAGAGTCCTGGGTAGACTGTGGAATAAACTATCAATTCTCATATGCAAGTTTAGGATGAAGCTGAAGAAAATGAAAATGAAAACACGTCAATGAGAGACAAAATCTCTTACCTGAATTTAGAGATCATCTCTAGAACAGATTTGATGAGTTAGACACTATAGACTGAAGGCCAGAAGGATTGTGGGATGACATCAAGAACATCATACAGGAAGAAAGCAAGAAGTCATTAAGGAGACAAGAAAGACCAAAACGGATGGATGGCAGAAGAGACTCTGAAGCTTGCTTTCCAGTGTAGCTATACTAGAGCAATTGGAAGAAATGAAAAGGAAAAAAGAGCTGAATAGAAATTTTTAAAGTGCATCTTAAGAAGAAAAAGTCAAATATTGTAATGAAATGTGCAAAGATCTGGAGTTAGAAAACCAAAAGGGAAGAACACATTTCTTAAGCTGAGGGAACTGAAGAAAAAATTCAAGCCTTGACTTGAAATACTGAAGTATTCTATGGGCAAAATAATGAATGATACAGAAAGCATCAAAAGAAGATAGAAGGAATACACAGAATAACTATACCAAAAATAAATGATCGATGTTCAACCTTTTAAAGAGGTTGCTACCTCTTTAAAAGGTTATCAAGAGCAAATGATTCCGGAGGAAGAAGTCCAGGTGCACCGAAGGTGTTGGCAAAGAACAAGGCACCAGGAACTGATGGAATATAAATTGAAATCTTTCAGCAAACTGATGTGGCATTGGAGGCATTCACTTACCTATCAAAGAAATTTGAAAGGTAGTTATCTGGCCAAATGTTTGGAAGAGATCCATATTTGTACCCATTCCAAAGAGAGGTGACTGAATGGAATGAGAAAATCATCAGACAATATCACTAATATTATATGCAAGTAAATTTTTGCTAAAGATAATTCTAAAATGGTTGCAACAGTATATTGACAGGGAAGTACCAGAGGTTCAATCTGAATTCAGACAAGGTCATGGAATGAGCGATATCATTGCTGACATCAGATGGATCTTGGCTGAGAGCAGAAAATACCAGAAAGATGTTTGCCTGTGCTTTATTGACTGTGCAAAGGCTTTTGAATGTGTGGATCATAACAAGCTATGGACAATATTGCGGAGATTGAGTATTCCGAAACACTGAATTGTGCTCATGAGGAACCTGTACATAGAACAAGTGGCAGTTGTTTGAACAACAGAACACTGCAGCATATTTGGATATATTGTCAGGAGGGACCACTCGCTGGAGAAGAACATCATGATTAGTAAAATGGATTGTTGTTGTTTAGTGCCGTCGAGTCAATTCTGACCCATAGTGACCCTGTATAGGGTTTCTGAGGAGCAACTGGTGAGCTTGAATCACCAATCTTGCAGTTCAAATGGCTTTGCAGTCTTGCACATTATTAACCCACAGCACCACATATCAGTGAAAAAGAGGAAGACCTCTACCAGATGGATTGGCTCAGTATCAGTTCAATAGGCTCAAGTGTAGCAACAATTGTGAGGTTGAACCTACCAGCTGCTCTGCAGGAGAAAAAATGTAGCTGCCTGCTTCTGCGCATAAAGACATACAGCCTTTGGAATTCTACAGAGCAGTCCTGTGTTCTATATACGGTCACTAAGGAGCTCTGGTAGCGTAGTGGTTACGAATCAGGCTGTGAACCGCAGTTCGAAACTACCAGCTGTTTCACGGGAGGAAAATGAGGCTTTCTGCTCCCGTAGAGATTTACAGCCTCTGAAACCCTGTACAGGGTCGCTATGAGCCGGAACCGACTCCACGGCACATAACAACAACATGTGTCAGAATTAACTTAACTGCAGTGGGTTTAGTTTGGTTTGGCCCTGAATTCTGTGGGTTATTTATTGTTTCTTATTATTTAAAAGAAACAACTTTTACAGTTCTCATCTATCTTAGCATTATATTTAAAATCTTGTAACATGAGTCCATGATTCCAGAGTATCATATTATTTGGTTGTAAAATCTGAATGTTATAGAGCTCTTGATCCAGTAAATAAGTTGAACATGCAGTTAAATTTAAATGTCATATTCTAATTTTAATTTATAATATAGGTTATTTTGTATTTCAAAAATGATAAAAATCATATTAAACTAATATTATGCTATAAAGAATGTTTATGTTTTCTATTCTAATTTTCAAAAAGTTCATGAGTTAGATTACAATAAAAAACACACATATAGCCACTTAAAAGTCATGTTTTAGGAAAATATTTAAGGACATGGAAAGGTTATTGTTATATTTAAAAAGTTATAAGAGTTTCTACAGTATTTTCATAGTTTTGTAAAGGAGAATATGTATAACCTGAAAGAACAAATACCAAAATTTTAATAAGAGACATCATGGTTAGTTTGTGTTATGGTATTAAATTTTTGTGTCCTTTTCTGCATTTTCAAAGTTTATACAGTGTAAATTAATTTCATAACTAAAAAAACACAATAGATAATAAAAAAATGTATGCAAATATATATTAAAATAACCATTTAAAATTAAAGATATGATTGGAAATAGCACTGAGGAGAAAAGTCCATATATTTTGTTCTCTTGAATAAATGTGCCTAAAATGTATAAGATCTATTCATTTCCTGAGACTTATAAAGTAGCTATAAATTTCTCATGCTTGGTGTTTAATTTATACTTACACCTAGAGATACAGATGCAAACCGCATGTATTAATATATGTAGGGAGGTGAATTCTCAATTCTCAAATTATGCTTTGAATGTTTCAGTAGTTGAAATCTGAGGATTCTGTACATTGACAGCCCATTTAGCCACTATCATAAGAATATTTGTTGTTAAGTTCTGTCGAGTAAGTTCCAACTCATAGCGACCCTGTTTAGGATTTCCAAGGCTTGAAATCTTCATGCTAGCAGAAAGTCTCATCTTTCTCACTTGGGGTGGCTGGCAGGCTTGGTAGACCTTGTGGTTCACAGTCCAGTGCTTACAGAGAGTCACTGTACTCTCTATAAGGATAATATAGAATTTAAAAATAACCTAAAACATTATCTGTGAGTCTGAAAACTTTTGATTTAATTCTTTACATGAAAATATTTGTAATATGTTTCACTTCCCTGATTTAAACATTCTATTTGATACAGTTACCTTTTTAAATTTCAAAATTCAAACTAATTTTGTACTAAGATGTGGTAAATTGACACATCACTGAGTATCTTATGCTTATCACTCATTAAAATTGAATGTATAAAACCAATAGTAACCCTGTATAGGGTTTCCAAGGAGCAGCTGGTGGATTTGAACATCTGACCTTATGGTTAGTAGTCCAGTGTTTATCCTACAGTGCCACACCAGGACTCCAGGAACCTTATAGAAGCACCTTATAGAAGAATAAGAAAAAAGACAACATATGATCTATTCTTTCTAAATTGCTGACCAACTCATATATGTGGTTGTTGTTGCTAAGCTTATATGTAATTTGCCATAAATACATTGTTTACCTTATTTATAAAATATATAAGTAACTCTACTTGTTCTATCAAATAAAGCTCATGATTTCATGATAGACATTTTACTCTCTCAAAGACCTTTTAAAGCCAACTTCTAGTTCAAGGACAGAGACTGTCAGAGATCTAACCTGGAATAATGGAAACATTATTATATCTTCAAAACTAGGATGCTTCTTGTGCCATGGGGGTGGAAAATGATTTTAAGATAAAGACTAATTCAAATTTTTAACAAAACTCAAGTCTCTGAAGCTTTGCTACAAGTATACAGGAATGCTGCCCCCCATGAAACAACTGTGCTTAGGTGGATCAAGAATTTTAAGGAAGGTCAGAAAGACCTCAAAGATGAGACAAAAAAAGAAAGACCGTCAACCTTGACAAATGAAGAAACTGAGGCTAGAGTCCAGAAACTGGTGGAAGACTATATAATTACTATTAATGTGATTGCTACAGAATTTGGGATTTCACATTGTTTAGTGGTGCTGTGGAATTAAGCGCTGGACTGCAAGGTCAGTTTGAACTGTAAGGTCCGTGGTTCAAACTTACCAGCTGCTTCTTGGAAACTCTATACAGGTTCACTATGAGCTGGAACTGACTTGATGGCACTTAACAACAATAAAACAATCTTGACCTCAGCAAGCTTTTGGCTTGATGAGTGTCAAAAGTGATGTGTGAAGATCAGCTAGCTCAAAGAGCTGATTTTCCATCAATCTTTTATAAGATTGAAGTTAACACAGACAATTTTATGGAATAAATTATAACGGAGGATAAGCCTTAGATGTATAAATATAATCTAGAGAGTAAGGCCCAATCAAAATAGTGACTTCCACGAGGATCTGCTGTACTAGTTAAATACAAGACAGTGACACCAACTCAAATTTTGAAGGGACAATCTTGATAGATTTTTCTCAAAGGACACAAGTTGATCACACATACCTATTAGGAGGAAGTTTTCAGAAAATTGAACACTGCATGAGTGAGAAAAAGACTAGGAAAGTTGCACTGAGGAATTTTTTTCTCCTACGACAATAAACCTGCCCATTCTTTTAGTGTAGCAGAGGTTGCCCCATGAGAATTTCCTTGGAAAACCCTGCCCCATCCACCCCACAGCCCTGATATTGTCCCTTCAGATTTCTTTTTGTTCATGAAACTCAACAACATTTATAAGGAACATAATCTGAGTTTTTGTTCATGAAACTCAAGAACATAAAAGGAACAAAAACTGCCTTTTTCATATGATATGGTGAAAATTAAAGAGCACAGAATTCTTTGGAGAAGGGTTGTTGTTGTTGTTAAGTGTCATTGAGTCGGTTCTGACCCATAGTGACTCTGTATAGGGTTTCCATGGGGCAGCTGGCGAGCTTGAACTGCCGGCCTTGCAGTTCAAATGACTTTGCAGTCCAGTGCATTAACCCACAGTGTCACACCAGGACTCCCTGACTTCAGAAGTGTATAGACTTAGATGGAGGATATGTTGAGAAACAATAGCTACTACACATTTTAATATTTTTGTTTAATAAAGGTGTCTGATTTTGTAGCAATACTTTTTGACTTACCCTGTACATATACTGAAGCTCTTTAATTAGCACTGTACTTGATTCTGCTATGGAAACCACTTTACTGTAACATGTACATATCTTATAAAGGTTTGTTGTTGTTGAGTGCTGTCGAGTTGGTTTCAAATCATAGCAACTCTATATAGGGTTTCTGATGAACCTATAATGTTTGGAGGAGAGTAAATGGAATATATATGTAAAGTGCTTAATATATATATATAATGACTGCAGTGTAATAAGTTCA
The DNA here is from genome assembly GCF_000296735.1 of Chrysochloris asiatica. Taxonomy (NCBI): domain Eukaryota; kingdom Metazoa; phylum Chordata; class Mammalia; order Afrosoricida; family Chrysochloridae; genus Chrysochloris; species Chrysochloris asiatica. The sequence goes on from NW_006408629.1 coordinate 10,317,855, forward strand.
CAGTATTTCTTGACAGAAGAGAAAAATGAACGAAAGCCAGTAATACGTTGATTTGACACAGAATTCTCTGTCTATTGAAGGAAGAGGAAATGTAGGGAAGGACCAGGTCAAGATTTGGGACTTAATTCTGGAGTAATGTGGGAATCACTGAAGGGTTTTTAGCAATATGTGACATTATCAGATTTTCCAGGCTGCTGTTTAAAAACTGTATACCACAGGACCAAAGATACATATTCTTTCCTTTGGCCTATAGGTTTGAGTTGAGTATCTTTGATTAAATGGTTTAAAATTCTGTCTATGGAACACAGTTGGACTTTTTTTTTTAATCAAATAAAAAAAAGTTCTGTTTTACAAAACAGAAAATATATGTTCATTTAAATGTCCAAAGGGCACATTTGCAAGTCAGCCCCCTGCCTACAGGCACACAGTCTTACTCAGTCCATGTGCCTACAGCCTGGCAGGAAGGCAGGCCCTGAAGGCAGATAGCCTGACAGACAGGCAGACAGGTCTGGCAGGCAGGCAATAGAGCAGGCCACTGATTCAAGTCACAAGAACTGGAGGTTGGATAATGTCCGAGATGCAAGATCCAAGCCCAGCAAAAAGCAAGCAAGCTTTGCCTGAGTGTTCACTAATATTGGAAGCAGAACACACTCTCTGGAAACACCCTTTCAATTGATTGGCTGCTCATTGCCAACCATCATAGAGTTAACTATGCCTTTGTTGTTGTTGTTAAGTGCCATTGAGTTGGTTCCAACTCGTAGCAACCCTATATAGGGTTTCCAAGAAGTGGTTGGTGAGTTTGAACCATCAACCTTGAGGTTCAAAACTACCTGTGGTTGGTTCAGTGCTTTATCCGAAAGTGCCACTTCATAGCCAATCACCATAGAGTTAACTACATTGTAATAGAGCTCACCATTGGGATAACCATATCTAAACTGCCCAACCATTAGAAATCCTTGCTCAGTCAAGTTGACACAAAACCTTGAATTCTCACAGTAGGTAAAATTTTGCTGAAAATAATCCAAAAATGGTTAAGCAGTATTTAGCAATGATCTGCCACAAATTGGATGAAAAAGAAGATGTGGAATGAGGGATATCATTGTTGAGTCAGATAGATCTTCACTGAAAATAGGGAATACCAAGCAAAATGAAATCTTAGATAACTTCAATCTTTCTCCATTTATAATGATGTTACATATTGCTTCAGTAGTGAGGACTTTGTTTTTATTTTATATTGAGGTACAACCCATATTGAAGGATGTGGTAGTCATTTTAAGTCTTCTTCACTTTCAGCAAGTAAGGTTGTATCATCTGCATATCACAAGTTGTTAATGAGTCTTCATGCAATCCTGATGCCAGGTTTTTCTTCATACAATCCAGTTTCTTGGATTATTTGCTCAGCATAGAGACTGAATAAGCATGATGCGAGAATACAACCCTGCACACACCTTTCCTAATTTTAAACCATTTGGTGTTCCCTTGTTCTGTTCTAATGGCTCCCTCTTGGTCTGTGTATAAGTTCCTCATGAGTACAATTAAGTATTCCTGAATACTCATTCTCCACAATGTTGTCCATAGCTTGTCATGATCCACACGATCGAAAGCCTTTGCATAGTCAATAAAACATAGGTAAACATCTTTCTGGTATTCTCTGCTTTCAGTCAAAATCCATCTGATGCCAGCAATGATATCCCTTATTCCATGTCCTCATCTGATTTCATCTTAAACATCTGGAAGTTCCTTGTCAATGTAATTTTTAGCTTTTTAAAAAATTACTTTCAGCAAAAGTTTACTTGTATGTAATACTAATGATATTGCTCGATGATTTCCACATTCTGTTGGGTCACCTCTCTTTGGAATGGGCACAGATATGGATCTCTTTTCGTTAGTTGACCAGGTTGCTGTCTTGCAAATTTCTTAGCATAGATGAGTGAGTGCTTCCAGTTCTGCATCATTTTATTGAAAGATTTAAACTTGTATTCCTTTAATTCCCAGAGCCTTGTTCTTTGTCAATGCCTTCAGTGCATCTTGGACTTCTTCCTTTAGTACCATTTGCTCTTAATCGTATGCTGTCTCTTGAAATAGGTGACCATTGTTCATTTCCTTTTGCTACAGTGACTCTGTGTATTCTTTTCATCTTCTTTTGATACTTTCTGTATCATTCAATACTTTGCCTATAGAATTTTTTCTATAAATATTACAAATTGAAGCTTGAGTTTTTTTCTTATTTCAGCCTGAAAAGTGTTGAGCATGTTCTTCACTTTTGCTTTTCAAACTCCAAGTCTTTTTAACTTTTCATTATGTTATTAGGTGCCGTTGAGTCAGTTCCAACCCAGAGTGACCCTATGTAAAACTGAACCAAACACCTCCCAGTTCTGTGCCATCCTCACAATTGCGGCTACTCTTGAGCCCATTACAGCTGCCATTTTGATAATCCATCTCATTGGGAGTCTCGATCTTTTTCACTGACCCCTAACTTTGCCAAACATGATGTCCTTCTCCAGGGACTGGTCCCTCCTGATAATATGTCTGAAGTATGATAGATGAAGTCTGGCTTCTAAGGAGTGTTCTCTTTGTACTTGTTCCAGCACTAATTTGTTTATTCTGGAAATCCATGGTATTTTAAATATTTTTCTCCAACACCCTAACTCACATGTATCAATTCTTCCATGACCTTCATTTTTCAATGTCCAACTTTCACATGCATATGAGGTTATTGAAAATACCATGGGTTGTGTCAAGCTCACTTTAGTCCTCAAACTGGTATCTTTGCTCTAGAACACTTTAAAGAGGTCTTGTACAGCAGATTTTCCCAATGCAATATGTCATTTCATTTCTTGACTGCTGTGGTGATGGTGGAGCCAAGCAAAATATTTGACATCTTCAATCTTTTCTCCATTTATTATGATTTTTTTTATTGGTCCAGCAGTGAGAATTCTTGTTTTCCATTGAGGTGCAAACCATACTAAGGTTGTGGTCTTTGATCTTCATCAGTAAGTGTTGTAGGTATTTGCTTTCAGCAAGCAAGGTTGTATCATCTGCATATCTCAGGCTGTTAATGAGTTTTCCTCCAAACATGATGCCATGTTCTTCTTTATATGATTTCTACTGAAAGCAGAGAATACCAAAAAGATACTTAGCTGTGCTTTGTTGACTATGTAAAGGCTTTCAACTGGATCTTGACAAGCTATGGAGGGCATTAGGGAGAATGCATATTTTGGAACACTTTATTGAGCTCATGAGGAACCTATGCATAGACCAAGATGTAGTCATTGGAAAAGAACAAGGAGAAACTGAATGGTTTAAAGTCAGGAAAGGGATGCATCAGGGTTGTATCATTTCATCATACTTATTCACATTTTACTGTAATATTTCATCTCATTGAGATCCCCTTTGAAATCTCTGAACTCTTGTACTTCCTCATTTCTTCCATTTGCTTTAGCATCTCTGTGCTGGAGGACAAATTTCAGTCTCTTCTGACATAATTTTGGTATTTTTCTTCTTTCTTGTCTTTTTGGCATTCTGCTCTCTTCCTGTATGATCTTGATGTCACGCCACAACTCCTCTGGTCTTCAGTCATTACTGTCTAAAACATCATAACTATTCTTGAGATGATCTCTAAATTCAGGTGAAAGTTGATATCCATATTTTGGCTCTCATGCACTTTTCATTTTCTTCAGCTTCAGGCTAAATTTCATTATGAGCAATTGATGTTGTGTTCCTTGGCCTTATTTTGACTGATGATATGGAACTTTCCCCACTGTATCTTCCCACAGACTTTTCAATTTGATTTTTGTGCATGCCATCTGATGAGGTCCATGTGTGTAGTTGTCTTTTAAGTTATTTAAAAAGGTATTTGCAATGAAGAGGTCATTGGTCTTGCAAAGTTCTGTCATGCAATCTCCAGCATAATTTCCTTCACCAAGGTCATATTTTCCAAATACTGATCCCTTTTCTTTGTTTTGAACCTTTATACTCCAATTACACATATTTATCAATGCACCTTGATTGCATGGTTGATCAGTTTCAGACTGAGGAAGTTGATAGAATTCTTTAATTTCATCATCACTAGCTTTAGTAATTAGTGCATAAATTTGAATAATAATGCATTCATTGATCTTCCTTGAAGTCTTATGGATATTATCCTTTTACAGACAGTATTGTACTTCAAGATAATCTTGAAAAGCTCTCTTTGATAATGAATGCAATACAATTCCTCTCGAATTTTTCATTCCCATTATAGTAGACCATATACTTATCAGATTCAAAGTATTCAATACTAGCTTGTTGCCAGCAAGCTTACATGCTTGCTCATGTGTTCCCTTGCGTCTTAGAGGGGAGTTTGTCCTAAAGGAACTTGATTGCTTGCCTTGATGGCTTCCTGGCAAACAGCTTGCTTATTCTTGTGGTAGCAAGTAATGCTGACATTTTTGTTTTGGGCTTTTCCTGATGGTCTTTCTTTGAAGATGTATCTTTTGTCGCTCTAGCTGTTTCAGTCTGGTCTGCTTGTCCTTGCTAGTGGGAATGTCCCACCTTATAAGGTTCTGGATGGGATTCAGGATTCCACATAAGGTCCTATACTCTGCAAAGGCTTTGCAAGACACCTATTTCACTGGGTAAGTTCTAGAACCCCTTTTAGGTATTCCAATCAGTTATAGGCTGAAGACGGGCTTACAAGTTTTCTGTAATCATGGTTCCCA